>NC_067474.1:111582935-111922935 GCF_947179515.1 Apodemus sylvaticus | reverse complement strand
GTAAATCAACATGATTATTTATAGGAAATTACCTTAGTGAGAAAGGAACGGGAAGTCACCCATATGAGGGGATGGACAAGAGGCCATGTGGTCATATAATACCTTTAAAGGACAAAGTATAGGTGGTGGCAAGAACAGATGGTCAGAAGTAAGCAATAAGATGAGGTAATGACATTGTTTAAGGCACATTATTGCTTTAGGGAATGGGGACCTCACATTTACTGACCATCTGATCTGCCAGAGGACAGTTTTAGCCCTTCCTAACTCAATGTGCTCCTCCAACACCACTCCGATGACTTCGGACTATACCACATTGGAGCTACCACTTGGCCAGTCCCTCTCATCCTTCCTGATGGGCAGACAGTTTTCAGGATAATGAATTCCAAGAGAACGTTCCAGTTTTCAGGGGATACACAGGAGAGAGAGCTGGAGGCACTAGGTTTGAAGGAGAAGGGTATATTAAGAAGAAATGAAGGAGGTTCCAATGCATTATCAGGAGGACAGTGAAGTATAGCATGTCTTACAGAACTGATATTTGTTCCTGTTTACTTTCCTCCTTGTGGCACTGAGTTGGGCTGCATTTGCCATTTAGGCATAATTACTATTTTATTCTTATTTTTTTCCACAGTTAAGTGGAGCATTTGAACGCAGCTGAATTGCTGGGAGCCTTAGTGGAAGAAATCTATTAGTGATATGGCTTGAAACAATACACAAAAGGCCACCGCGTGTGGTCTACTATCCACGCTTTCAACTTCCTTCTGTGGAACAATAAATCTCCAAGTCAGCGAGAAGGCAGAGACTCCCATCTAACGAGAGCTGCAGTTTTATCTTTTATTCATTGGCAGGAACATTAGCTGTAGGAGGTATTCAAATCACACTTTTATTTAAACAAACACAGCTGGATCACAGCCTCTTAATATAGCAATTCTCTAATGAAAAATAACAACATAGTATTTATCTCTTTTCTTTTGTGTGACTCTCAATTTGCTAAAATTAGGCAGACTTCAATCCCATACAAAATTGGCATGTTTTCATGACCAGAGCTCATCACAACTAACTGCAAAATTATAATGGCGATGTAATTATAGGAGGGCATGTGAAATACACATCCTTTTGCTGCTGTAAGCTATATGGGGTTATACAATTATGTTGTAATAACATCATTTATCTTAAAGGAGTCAGACAGCTGACTTCATTTATTTAACTTGAGCACTCCAATTATATGCTGTGTCAGTTTAACATAAATGTCTTGCCCAAAGAACATGGTATAATAATAATGATAATAGCAATAATAATAATAGTGTACTATGTGTTAGAGTGCTTGAGGGCCTGAGACATTTTACTACCATTTTACTAATAAGAAAACTAAGGTTTGGAGAAGTGATGTTGCTGTCAGAGCTGTACATTTAGTAGGTAGTGAGGGGGAAATTTCAAACTCAGGTTTTCAGGTGATGTGCAGGGACAGTTTCGCCTGTGAGATAAGCATATATTGTTTGCCCAGTTTTCAACAGCAAGCTCTTAAGGCAGGAAGGGTGGTCTGTGATGGATGGTGGTGATAATAGGTATTCATTCTGTGACCTCCTCCAGATGAGACCTAAATCTTTGCTGGCAAAAGTGGTGGGAAGTATATATTGACCAGGGTTGTTTTAAGAATTAAGCAACACAATGTCTGTAAACTGCCCAGATACAAGTGTTCAGAATGACTTCATTCTCTTTTCCAGTACAATCAGCACACTTTTCCTGCTTCCTCATGGGACAAACTTGCTATGTTTTTTATAATAACTTGCTCAAGTCACCACATGTGAGGACAGTGGTAGAATCTTATCTTCTAAGAGTGCTGCCTGCATTGTTTTTCCCTTAGAGATGTCCTCAGATGTTCACCCTCATATGTGATGCCACTTCAATTTATTACAGACTCCATTTGTTCAATTCCCCAAAGGTGGGAAGATGGGGTGAAGTACTTGCATTTTATTTGAAGGAAAGTTTTAATGCTTTTAGCCTAAGTGAGAGTCTCTTCATATAAACCAGAATTGGATGTGGAGTCTGGAAGGCTGTGCTGGGCCTCTAAGGTGGCAGTATTCTTAAACTGTGTAATGGAAATCCATCCTCTGACATCTTTAAACACTTGGTTAGCTCCTCTTTGAATATTATTTTCAGTATGAACTTCCTGAGAGGAAGTCTGAAGCACAAAATGTTTCTGGAAGAGAGAAAACATTGTATAGACAATTTATCCCTTTCTCTATATGGACAGTGTACTGTTCAAAGAAAACCGACTGAATGAATCTTCTAAGAGCCCCATAAAGGGGAATATGCTGTTTATTGATGAGGAAATGGAGATTTAAACACTGGCTAAATGAGGTATACAACTTAAATTTGGATGAATTTTACCTAATGATTTGGGAGATTAATTTTGAAGTTTCCTGAATACAGATATAATATAAATGGGGAAGGTGTATAGACTCTGCTTAATTATCAGTGATTTATAACCTACACAGTTTTATAATCTTTAAAATAACCATGGGTTTCTATTAGTGTCCATAACACCATTGTTTATAAGTGAGCCAGCAAGTCTATGTTTCATAATTTAAAAAATGTTTTACTCATTATTTTTATTAATAATATAATATGATAACTCTGTGTGAGTATGTATAGTTATATGCAATACCTGTAGAAATCAGAGACATCAGATAGCCTGGGTCCTGGGTTACAAGCAGTTATGAGCCCACTGAAATGGGTGCTGGGAAGTAAATTTGGACCATCTACGAGAGTAATTAATATGTGTTCTTAACTAATGAAGCATCTCTTCAAAATCTGTATTGAATTTCAGAAACTGTTCAGTGGAGGCATTTCAAATGTCTTATGTTATTTGACTTTGGTTTGGGGGTCTAGATAATTTGTAAATTTGTTTGTATATGTTTAAAAAATGAAATGACAGGAAGTTGCAGAGCAAGACTGATGGTTGTAGTAGTACTCTCCCTCTTTCTCTTTTCTTAATCATCTACACATGTATTTTTCTAACCCTGAAATTAAAATTAAAACTTCCATAACTACACTACTTTCCAAGGGCTTGCAATGTGTTGGGAGAAAGCCATAGAAAACCATTCCAGCACCTTGTACTTGTAGAGATGGGTACAAATACATGCGGTTTAAGTTTGTACAGAGATGGAAGTTCTCATCTCTGATTAAATAAAGAATTTAAAGCAGGGCATGGTGGCAGGTCTGTAGTCCCAGTGCTTGGAAGTTGGAGGCAGAGCCATCAGGAGCTCAAGGTCCTTCTTAGCTTAGCAGGGAGTTGGAGTCTAGCCTGGGATACATCTAACATCATCTCACAAAACAAGAAGCAAACGTCAAGGAGACTTCATGTGAGAGGGGCCTTTGCAGTGGAGACACTGAATGTTTCCTGATATTCATGGATATCGTAATATCAAGCATGTGGAAGACTTGGTCATATGTATTTAAAAACATAAATTAGTATTTTTTCATCCTTAATCTTTCTATAATTCTTACTGAAAATTAGTTACTTCTATCTCTTGGTAATTGTCAGAAATTATTGCCACTAACATTGGCACATCTTAATATATGCCATGGCTTCAAATATTAAGAAAATGCTGTTTCAGTGACCTGTTTATATTCTAAGACTATGAAGCCATAGATTGGTAATGTGATAGACATTTTTAATTGTCAACTTGTCATAATCTGAAATCACCTACGAAGAAAGTCTCAGTGAAGGATTGTCTGGAATAGGTTAGACTGTGCATATGCAGGAGGGATTATCTTATTATGTTATCTGAGGTAGGAAGACTCTCCCATATTTGGGTGCCATCATTCCCTAGTCAGAGGATTCTGGATCATATAAGAATATAAAAATGAGTCAGGAATACATTGTTTTGGTGTGAATGACTAGCTGCTTTCAGTCCCTGCTGCCTTGACTCCTTTGCAATATGATAATCAGGATGTATGTACCAAGTAAATCCTTTCCTCCCTAAAGTTCCCATTGTCAGAGGTTTTCTTATGTTTTCTTTTCTTTGTTTCTTTTCTTTTTATGATTTGAGGCTAATTCAGACCTAGTGAATGCCAGTTCAAAGATCAGCCTCATTATTCTACCTTGCATTCTATCTTGCATTTTTATTAGATATTTTCTTTATTTACATTTCAAATGGAAAGAAAACTAAGACAGGAACCTAATCTCTTCTGCCAGTCCTTTCTTCTGGGGCAGATTCCTAGCTGGTCTGCTCCAGTGAAGTCACCATATCCTGACCCATCCTAGAGGATCCACTACACTCAGAGCAGTTGGTAAGATTCCACACGCCTCTCCACCCATGAAGTCCCAGAGCTGCTGCTGGGAGAAGAGTGGACTCAGGACCCATCACCTGCTAAAATCCCCCCCCCACACACACACACACTGAATACCATTCCCCTTCTGCCCCTTCTGCCCCTTTTGCCTGGTTCTGTCTGCTGGGGCAAACAGATAGCTGGTCTGCTCCAGTGAAGACACCATATTGTAACCCATTCTAGAGGATCCGCTGCACTCAGAGTAGTTGACACCATGTCCTGAGCCATTCCAGAAGATCCTCTGCACTTAGGGCAGATGGGAAACTGACACCATAGCCTGTGGCATCCCAGGAGATCTCCTGCACACAGGGCAACTGAGCAACTGATCACTAGCTTGTCTGCTCCCCTGAAGACACCACAGCTTGAAGGTATCCCAGGAGCTCCTTTGTACACAGAGCAACTGGGCAACAGACACCACAGACATCCTGGGGCCACTGTGGCATTCAGGGAAACTAACCCTACAGATTGAAAGCCCCCCAGGGAGTTCTGCTTCACATAGGGAAACAGAAACCACAGTCCATAGGGCCCCTGGAGAACATCTTCATACAGGACAGCTTGACTGTTGCACTGAAGACCCAAGAGTCTGAAGGCCTCCTGGGACATCTGCTGCAACTAGGGCAACAGATCAGTAGCTTCTCTGCCCCTCTGTAGAGACCCCAGTTGGAAGGCCCCACAGGTAGTCTACTACAGCCAGGGCTGCAGGCCTACTGGGAGACCTGAAGCAACCTAGGGACTAAAGAGGCACACTAGAGTCACCCAGACCAGCAAAAACGATGGATAACCAGATGGTGAGAGGCAAGCATAAGATGATAAGTAACAGAAGCCTATATACATGGGCATCATCAGATTCCATTTCTTTCACTACAGCAAGTACTGAATATTCCAATATACCTGAAACTCAAGAAGCTGACTTAGCATCCTATTTCATGAAGATAATAGAGTCCTTTAAGTAGGATAGAGGACAAATTGGCAAACTCGATATTGGGTAAAAGTCTTCACTAACCCCACATCCATTAGAGGTCTAACATCCAAAATATATAAAGAACCCAAGAAGCTAATGACCAAAACACCAAACAACCCAATCAAAAAATGGGGTACAGAATTCAACCTAGATTTCACTACAGAGGAATCTCAAATGGCTGAAAAGCACCTAAAGAAATGTTCAAAGTCCTTAGTTACCAGAGAAATGCAAATCAAAATGACCCTGAGATTTCCCCTTACACCAATTAGAAAGGCTAAGTTTAAAGCCTCGGGTGACAGCACATGTTGGTGAAGATGTGAAGAAAGAGGAACACTCCTCTATTGTTGGTGGGATTGCAAACTGGTACAACCACTCTGGAAATCAATCTGGAGATTCCTTAGAAAATTGGAAATAGATTTACCTGAAGACCCAGAAATACCACTCTTGGAAATATACCCAAAAGATTCCCTACCATGCCACAAGGGCAAGTGTTCCACTGTGTTCATATTGGCCTTATTTGTGATATTAAGAAGTTGGAAACAATCCAGATGTCCCACAACATAATAATGGATACAGAACATGTGGTTCATTTACACAATGGAATACTACTCAGCTATTAAGAACAAAGACATCCTGAGTTTTGCAGGCAAATGGATGGAACTAGTAAATATCATCCTGAGTGAGGTAACTCAGACCCAAAAGGATATGCATGGTATATACTCACTGACATTAGCCAAAAACAGAAAGTATACTTAAGATACAGTCCACAGAACTCAAAAAGTCAGCAAGCTGAAGGGCCCAAGTGAGGATGCCTCAATCCCACTTGGGAGAGAGAACAAAGCAATCACAGGTGTGGACGGAGGAAGGGAATGTGGTTGAGGTGGATGGGAGAGGGGAACCTGATCTGGTATTGGGTGAGGGAAAAGGACTGAAGCCCTGAGGGCCAGAAGAAAGAATGAAAACAGGAAACCTTGGGAGGAAGGAGGTTGGGGGGACCCTCCAGGACTCACCAGAGACCTGGGAGGTGAGAGATTATCAGGACTCAAAGGGAGGGAACTTAGATGAAATGCTGGACAGTAGGTAGAGGGAACTTATAGAGTCTGCTTCCAGCAGGAAGACAAGGCAACAAGTGAGGGAGGGGATTGCCATCCCACAGTCAAAACTCTGACCCAGAATTGTCACTGTCTGAAAGAACTGTACAGATGGAAATGGAGAGGAGCCTGAGGAGAAGAAGGTCCAGAGACAGGCCCAGAGTGGGATCTAGCTCAAGGGGAGGAACCTGACACTATTACTGAGGCTATGGAGCGCTCACAAAAAAAGACCTAGCATGACTTCACTCCAGAAGACCCAACAAGTAGCTGAAGTGTCAGATGCAGATATGTGCACCCAGCCAATGTACAGAAGCTGCAGGCCCCTGTGGTTGAATTAGGGAAAAGCTGAAAGAAGCTGAGGAGGAGAGCCACCCTGTAGGACGACTAGCATTCTCAATTAACCTGGACTCCCAAGATTTCTTAAAGACTGGACCATCATCCAGGCAGCATACACCAGCTGATATGAGGCCCCCAACACATATACAACAGAGGATTGTTGGGTCTGAGTTCAGTCCGAAAAGATGCATCTAACCCCCAAGAGACTGGAGGCCCCAGGGAATTTAGAGGTCTGGTGAGGTAGGGCATGGGGAGTGGGGACATCCTCGTGGTGTCAGGACATTGGGGAGGAGTTATGGGATGTGGAACATATGAAGGGTGGACTGAGGGAGAAATAAAATCTGGAGTATAAAAATAAATAAATAAATAAATAAATAAATAAATAAATAAATAAATAAATAAATAAACGACAAAAGGCTCAACACTGGTATCTGTGTGAAAGGATTACATAGAAACAGACAGCATCCATCAGAAGTTTTGGAAGTTAAAAAGTGTCAGTTCCTCTGAGACAGATGAAAAAAGAAGATGCTTTCTTAGAGAAGTGGTTCTCAAAGCATAGCCCCTGGATTCCTGTGGGTCATGCGCTCATCCAGCCAGTGTATGGTGATGAGATTTACATCTAAATTACTCTATAAACCTGATGATATTCTTCATTGTTTTTCCTCTAGCTTTTGTGCCAATGAAAAGAGAGCAGTCAGTGGAAACTGAAATTGTGTTAGCTTGAAAGCAAGCAATGCCAACAAACTGTAAGTTATTCAATGTGTTCTTTAGCATCTTGAATATACAACTAAAGCCGGCATTTTATTTGAAAAATCATTTTTCCTAAATATATAAATGCAACTTGCTCATTCTCTATGTTACTTGTACGTATATGTGTTTAGGGAGGACCACTTGGTTCAATATTATTTGATGCATTTCTCACTGGAGAAGACTGTTTCTCCCAGTCTCAGCATTCTTTAATTATCTATAGTTCTTTGTGTAAGACTAAGGCCTCTTGGCATTTCTTATACCTAAGTCCAAGTTAATATATCTATTAGAGTCACCCTTGCTCTGATCATGTTTATGGTTTTAGCAACTATTATTACTAGGAGACTCCATCTTACAACCAATGCTCTGGGCTTCTGAGTCATAGTCTTTCGTCTTCTTTTTCTGCAAGGATTTCTGAGCCTTGGGAGCAGAAGTTGTATTGTAGATGTATCAGTTGGGACTGAGCTCTACAACTCTACATTTTGATTTGTTGTAGTTTTATATAATGGTCTCTTTCTGTTGCAAAGAGAAGTACTTGATGATGGTTGAACACTATATTTACCCGAGAATAAGAATAAATATTTACAATGAATATTATGTTGGTTTAGTAAAATGGGAGTTTTTGATTCTCCTCTAGTATCTAAGATTTCACTAGCTCTGAGTAGTTGGCTAGGTTTCTAGTACTAGGTATTGTATCCCTCTTGCTGAACTGGTCTTAAGTTCAACAAGAGCTGTTGATTACCACCAAGGTGTGTGTGTATATACATACATGTATATGTCATCCTTAGGAATAGGGTTATCATGCCGTGGTGATCATTTAAAACGGATATTATAAAAAAGAATATATCCTTGATTAAGCAGTAAACATTTGTTTGTTTGTTTCATATGCTCTCAGCTTAACACCCAATCCCCACCAAGACATATTCTTATGTTAAATCATAAAATAGAAAATTTGAAAAAATGTAAAACAATGCCAATTTCTCATTAACTGTAATGAAATCATATTTTAAACATTTTAGCATATATTAATATTATTTTAAAGAGAATT
The DNA here is from genome assembly GCF_947179515.1 of Apodemus sylvaticus. Classification (NCBI taxonomy): domain Eukaryota; kingdom Metazoa; phylum Chordata; class Mammalia; order Rodentia; family Muridae; genus Apodemus; species Apodemus sylvaticus. The sequence continues at coordinate 111,914,420 of NC_067474.1, read as the reverse complement.
GCTATGAAAACAGTTAAAATTATTCTTACCTTAAATTTCTAAATGGTAAATACTAAAACAGAAAAATATACACAATTGAATCTTTCTGGAAACCACAATCATATGCATTATAGGCTTTGATTTTGAGACCTAGACATTTGTGAACTGCACCCTCCTTAGTCTCTTCAGTCTTTGTGAATATGGGGAAGCAAGTTGAGTGAAAGATGGAAGCATATTTTTATGAAAAGATGTGTGGTCTGAGCAGCCAAGATGGACAACAGTGTATAAGACAGAGTATAGAGACACTTGAAGAAGAAACATTTCCAGGTTCCAGGTAACCTGATAATTCAGAAGGACTTAGTGATGTTTAGGGGCTGGCTATTAATCCTTCTGTTCTTTGAGAGATCCTCAAGATGGTTCTCAGCACTTTCTGTACTTCTAGATCTAGATAATTGGAATCCCTCTTCTGGCCTTTGGATAGCCCGCATATGGTCCTAAGTACATGTACACATGTGGGTACAAGTACACACATAAGTACATTAATATACACATAAATTAAAGTCTAAATGTATATAATATATTTGAGTAAGGAATAGTGTGTTGGACTTTGTTTTGACGTTATGTGTTGGCAGGTGAAATTTGGGAAAGCAATGGAGGTGGGACAAGAGTGTAGATTAAAATGAGTGACCAGGGAATAAATGAGAAGCTATGACAAAGCATAAACTCAGAAAAATGGAACAGGATTAAGGTGATGAAGACAAAGTTAGCAAGTTGGAGGATGTAAGAGGGTCTTTGCAAACAGGATGAAAAACAATGTCACCGACATGGGGACTATACATTGTATATGTCACAGCTGGAGACTTTTGGTAGGTGTAGTATTATGACAAAGTCTATTGACAAGATTATTTAATATAGATGATTCCAACAAAATTATGTTAGGGGAGTTAAATTCCAAGCTCTCCAGGTTACTTTGCACAGTGGCCCTACTTGCTGGGATTGACTTCAGTTCTATCTAGTGGGAAGGTTTTAAGGCAAGGAAAGAGTTTGTTCCCTGTGTTAACAAAAACTTCAGGGTCCATTTTAGGCTTCACTACCATCAGCATATTGCTTCCCTCTACAAGGTTAAATCATTTCTCACCATAGCTTCTAGGACAGCATACCAACTTTCTATGCTGGTTCAAAGCAGAAGAGCAAAAAGTCTTGGTTTGTAGCAAAGATAGCATTCTTTATCAGCTTTCTAGATATTTTTGTTTTTATTTTTTCTGATCATTTCACATTTACTGCAATCAGGAGCAAGAAAATATGAACTGTCTTTTATTTAGATTTATCTATATTTTAAGTCATATTGTAATTCTTTTAAAGTAAAGGAAGGGTAATGATTATGAAATACCAGCAATCTCTCCTACAAAGATCCAGAGTCCTGCTTGCTCTTTCTAGGAAGAGTCTTATTATTCAAAACATATTTCTGTTTTCCCCAGGAAAACTAGTTTTTATGTAGAAATCTCTTCTCTGAAAAATTTGAATTTCTGTAACAGAACTTGAAAACCAAAAGTAGAGTAAACACATCCCTTAGAAGTCTCATTTCTTGTCTTTTTTTGACTACAATTATTATCATCTAACCACTTGACCAACTTATTTGCATCTTCCACTCTAAACCACTTCTACACATGGAAACAAGCTTGATTTTCATGATGTAGATTTCAAACCATTCTATTGCATTTGCCAAGAATCTTAATTAATTCCACATAGTCTACTGAACACCCACAAAATCCCACAAAATATGCACCTTCCTCTTGAAGCCTTTCTCAAAGCAATGTCCCCAGGCATACCACCCATATTGTAGATAGAATACAATATGGCTTTGCTTATAACTTTGGCTGTTTAGGATTTGTATTAGTTACTTTTTATTGCTGTGATAAAATACCTGGCCGAGTCAACTAGGAGAGGAAAGAATTTATATGGTCTTAAGGTTACAAAGGATTATGGGCTGTGATTGGGAAGTAGAGGCAGAAAATGGTAGGCAGAGTAGCTGGAGAGAATCTGAGGTCTCACATCATGAGCCTCAAGCACAAGTGGAAAATGAACTGATTATGACTCTAGGCTTTGAAGCTTAAAGCCTGCCTCCAGTGACATTTCTCTTCCATCAAAGCCACACTTCTTAAAATAAACAGTGCCACCAATTGTGAACCAAGTATTCAAGTACCCAAGGTTATATGGAACAATTTTTGTTCAAGTCACCACGGAATTTAAGGTATATAGCAACATGAGCCAATGCAACACACAGGTTACATGGTACTTCTGGACCCCGACCCTTCCTCAACAGCATCCATTTGTGAGATACCCCAAACTAGACTCCAGGGAAATTGCTGCCTGCTACATTTTGTCTTTAAGAATTATCTTCCTTATTAATCAAAGTCAATTAGACAACAAAAGAGAGAAAATTCATCCAATTAGGAAAAGAAAAACTTGAAAATTACAGCTGTTGGAGCTCAGCAAAGTTTCAGGGTACAGCAACAATCTTATCACCAGTATTTTTATGTGTTATCGTGGCCTAACAACAACATTAAGAATCCTATAACAATACTGAGTGCTTGACAAACACGAGAATTATACACATGCACATTTAGGAATATATTTATTCAAGGAGTTGAGAAACATCCATGTTGAAAACAATAACTGGTAAAAGAGCTGGAAGAAGATACAAATCAATAGAGTAATATTCTGTGCTCATGATTTGAGAAAATAATCTGAAAAGTTTTATACTAACCAAAGTAACATACAGATTCAGGATAGTCCCCAGCACATAACCAATGATATTCATTACAGAAATGAGGAAAAATACTACAATCCTATGGGACTAGAAAAAATATTGAATAACTAAAATAATCTTGAGCTAACACAATATGCTAGAGACTTTCATGAGTTCAAAATAGGTTATGAAGTTATAGTTATCATATGTTTTATTAAAAATAGACATTTCAAAAAACAGGATAGATTGGAAAGCCTCAAAAGATATTCCAATTTATCTAGCTATCTGATTTTTTAAAAGACCCAAAAAAGGCAAAATGGGGTAAAAGTTAGATCTTATAAATTGATGTTGGAAATATTTACTTGTAGAAGAATGAAGTCATACCTTCTTTAAAAATAGCATGTGTAGTTCCAACATGTACAGTTATACTCCAAGTAAATTGAAAACTTGTAGCTGGCAAAACTATCAAAAGAAACAGAGCAGAAAGATGACCAAGTCCTTGTCTGCGCCATGACCTCAGAAGCTCAGGAAGCATAAGCCAAAGTAGACAAATGGAATGATGCCTCATTTTTTTGGTAACAAATAAATAATTGGTGGAGCCAAGAGACAGCCTATGATTTTGAAATATATTTGTAAGCCATACTTATGGAAAATGAATATATCCTGAAATATAAAAGAGAGTGAATAATTCATGTAAAAACAGCCTTATTAAAAATTGAGAATAATCAAATGACCTGAACATACATTAAAAAAATATGCCATATGGCCAACAACTGGGGAGATCAGGCTATGCAGGTCCAACTCATTCAACATTAAATCAAATAGTTGCTTTTTAGGTTTTTCTTTGTACCAAGAGACTCCATTTTACAAGTATCTTTTGACTCCATTTTGAAGCTAGAGAATCTTTTTATCCTAGGGTAGATCTTCACCTGCTACCATTTGCCCAACACCACTAGACATAGACAGATAAATTACTTACTCATTGGAGTAGAAAGGATGCTATGCGGGCTAATTTTATGTCAGCAAGATACAAACTATAGGCATTAGGGAGGAAGGAACCTGGATTATGAAAATGCCTTTATAGGATCAGACAATAGGCAAGCTTGTAGACTATTTATTGATTAGTTGTTAATATGACAGGTCCTAGTCCATTGTGATGGTAGCACCCTGGGCATGTATTATTGGGTTGTATAAGAAAGCAGGCTGAACAAGCCACAAGGAGCAAGCTAGTAAGCATCACTCCTCTATGGTCTCTGCATCAACTTTTGCCTCTAGGTTCCTACTTAGTTTGAATTCCTGCCTTGGATTCCCTCAGTGGACTATGATCCAGAATATGTAGGCCAAATACAATTTTTTTCTTCTCTTCTTGTTTTTGGTCATGGTGTTTTATCATAGTAAAATTTTATATATACATACCCACACATACAAATATACACACATATGCATATATACACATATGCATATATACACATATATACATATATACACATATGCATATATACATATACACGTGTACACATATACACATATACACATATACATATACACATATATACATATATACATGTATACATATATATCCTAATTTAGATACCATCCTATAAAAAATCAGTGTGACCTGAGACTGTGGAAACACATGTGTGTATTAACATCATGTAAGGGCAACCAGTCCCAAGAATTTATTGAACACCTGGACCATAAAGAAACAGACATCTAATGTTTGGCCCCACCACTGACCTGACATTTAATATAAATGTCATACAAGAAGAGAACTCTTGATTCTCCCAGGGCCTCTCAGCTTATCTGCATTCCCTGCTGATGAAATGGTTTACCCCACTGTTCTTACTGCTCATAATCTGACTTCTTGCTATGATCTTGTTCAGTCTTTACAGATGGAGTCAATACTGATATTTGCTTTAGACCCTGATGATCATTTGGCCTCAGCAACAACTTCTTCTCTGAGATTGGTTTGGGTTTGTTATCTTTTCCATACAGAGTCTATATGGATTTCTCTCAGCCTATTTCTGAAGCCTTTTGAACCCTGTTATAACCTCTTTGATAAATTGTAAAAAGAATCAGACACACTTATCTGTGCTTGCACAGCTTGCTCATAACAATTTGTATGAAAAAATTCTTAATCTATTATATCATAAATGCAAATTAGAAGCATGATATGGTATTGCTTAACACATTTTCAGATTGTTATATAAAAAGGTGAGATATAACAAGTGTTGGTGAGGATGCAGAGAAAGGGGAATAACTGTGTACTCTGGGTAGTAGTAATAATTAGTGTAGCCAATAAAATATGAAGATGTTTAAAAATTGTCATGAGCATTACTTTATGACCCAGCAATCTTAATATTATACAGATTTTGGGAAAATGCAATTAAATTCTTGATGAGATATCTGCACTCTTGCATACATGAAATCATTATTAATATATTAAACAATTAAATTAATCTATGCACTATCAGTAGAAGAACAGACTTTAAATGTGGTAAAACTATCTAGGAGAACATAAAAATAATTTTAAAAGAGGATAACCACATTCAACAAAACAATATATATGAATCTGGAATGAAAACAGAAATCCTGCACAATCTTCCGCACATATTGAACTGTAAAAATTAAGGTCAATGGAGCAGAGAGTAAGTGGTGGCCATCAGGGCCTGTGATTAAGATGAGTAGGAAGATGCTTATCAAAGGGGGCAGAGTTTTAGTTAGAAGGAAGGAGAATCACTAGCAGTCCATTGTGTGGCACGGTGACTTTAGTTAATAATAATACACATTTGAAAAATGCTGAGGGTACATTTTAAATGTCCTCACTATAAAAATTAATTATGTGAGGTGATGACTATGTTAATTAATTTAATCATTCCACAGTGTACACACATACCAAAACATTACACTCTAGTCCACACATATACCCAATTATCTCTTAATTAAAATTTCAATAAAAACAAGAAATCAGCATTTTCCTTTAGTCTGGCTAGGCCCCAGATCCCTAGAGTTTAGAAGAAAGCAGCCTTCTTAAAAACATGAAACTCTATCCCTGAGCAGAATATGACCAGCCTCTTTCCCAGAGTTCCTCATCCTTCCTGTTGCTGAACAATGTGGTACCCATGAAGCAGTTGTCTCGAGGCATGATGCCTGCTGGTATGATAGTTCCTCCTTTGGCCTTCACTCTCTTATTCCTACCAGCAGTAAACGATGGTCACCTTTTCTCTACACTCACACCAGCATTTGCTAGAAGCCATTTTCTTGATCCTGAATGTTTTTTGTCAGAGTTACTTTGTACTTCATTAACTGCTAAAGTAACAAGCATTTAGCCATTTTTATTTCTTCATTTGAGACTCCCCTCCCCCCCTTTCTTTTGATCCATAGCTAATTTTTAATGAGTCATTTCTTTCCTCCCATTTGGTTTCCAGATTTTTCCCCTTTTATTGAAAATAGCTTTTCCTTATACAACATATCCTTGTTATCTATGGTTTCCCCCTCCCTTGACTCCTTCATGTTCCTTCCCATCGCCCCCTCCACCTGGATTCACCTATGTTCTGTCGATTGTTAAGAAATATAGGCTTCTAGGGATAACACTAAAATAAAATAAAAACTAACACATTGTGATTGGAAAAAACTAACAAATGAAAAAATAGAGAGTTCAAGAGTCCCACTTGTTTGCTCATTTGGAAATCCCATAAAAACGGTAAGGTAGAAGCCAAATATATGCTCAAAGAACATGTTGGATGAAATGAAAGAAGAAAATATAAAATAAAAAAGTAATAGCGAGTTGACATCTATAAAAAGAAAGAGCCCTAACGTGCTATTATGAGGACCCTGCAAACATACCTCTGAGCTTGTCTTTGTTGGTCATGTACCACTGGGCACGCAGCCTACCTTTAGAGTAGTTTGTTTCCCCATTGGTACTCCCTTTAGTGAAACTAAATTTTCATTTGCAAGTGGTTATCAGTTGGAGGTTGATTTGGGGTTAAGGATGGGCACATGTGTCCATTTCTTCTTTCAGCTCTAGGACCCCATCTTCTGCAGACTTATGCAGGTCCTATGCATAATGCTTCAGCCTCTTTGAATGCACTGATCCTTCCTATATAAAAGGTCTTGTTTCCTTAGTGTCCTCCATGTGCTCTGACTCTTAAACTCTTTCCTCTACCCCTTTGGTGGGGTTCCCCAACTGTGAGGGAGGAATTTTTTTTTAAATTTTTTTATTCGATATAATTTATTTACATTTCAAATGATTTCCCCTTTTCTAGCCCCCCACTCCCCCGAAAGTCCCGTAAGCCCCCTTCTCTTCCCCTGTCCTCCCACCCACCGCTTCCCACTTCCCCATTCTGGTTTTGCCGAATACTGCTTCACTGAGTCTTTCCAGAACCAGGGGCCACTACTCCTTTCTTCTTGTATCTCATTTGATGTGTGGATTATGTTTTGGGTATTCCAGTTTTCTAGGTTAATATCCACTTATTAGTGAGTGCATACCATGATTCACCTTTTGAGTCTGGGTTACCTCACTTAGTATGATGTTCTCTAGCTCCATCCATTTGCCTAAGAATTTCATGAATTCATTGTTTCTAATGGCTGAATAGTACTCCATTGTGTAGATATACCACATTTTTTGCATCCACTCTTTTGTTGAGGGATACCTGGGTTCTTTCCAGCATCTGGCAATTATAAATATGGCTGCTATGAACATAGTAGAGCATGTATCCTTATTACATGGTGGGGAATCCTCTGGGTATATGCCCAGGAGTGGTATAGCAGGATCTTCTGGAAGTGAGGTGCCCAGTTTTCGGAGGAACCCCCAGACTGATTTCCAGAGTGGTTGTACCAATTTGCAACCCCACCAGCAGTGGAGGAGTGTTCCTCTTTCTCCACACCCTCTCCAACACCTGCTGTCTCCTGAATTTTTAATCTTAGCCATTCTGACTGGTGTAAGATGAAATCTCAGTGTTGTTTTGATTTGCATTTCCCTAATGACTAATGAAGTTGAGCATTTTTTAAGATGCTTCTCTGCCATCCGAAGTTCTTCAGGTGAGAATTCTTTGTTTAACACTGTACCCCATTTTTTAATAGGGTTGTTTGGTTTTCTGGAGTCTAACTTCTTGAGTTCTTTATATATATTGGATATTAGCCCTCTATCTGATGTAGGATTGGTGAAGATCTTTCCCAATTTGTTGGTTGCCGGTTTGTCCTCTTGATGGTGTCCTTTGCCTTACAGAAACTTTGTAATTTTATGAGGTCCCATTTGTCAATTCTTGCTCTTAGAGCATACGCTATTGGTGTTCTGCTCAGAAACTTTCTCCCTGTACCAATGTCCTCAAGGGTCTTCCCCAGTTTCTTTTCTATTAGCTTCAGAGTGTCTGGCTTTATGTGGAGGTCCTTGATCCATTTGGATTTGAGCTTAGTACAAGGAGACAAGGATGGATCAATTCGCATTCTTCTGCATGCTGACCTCCAGTTGAACCAGCACCATTTGTTGAAAAGGCTATCTTTTTTCCATTGGATGTTTTCAGCCCCTTTGTCGAGGATCAAGTGGCCATAGGTGTGTGGGTTCATTTCTGGATCTTCAATCCTGTTCCATTGATCCTCCTGCCTGTCACTGTACCAATACCATGCAGTTTTTACCACTATTGCTCTGTAGTATTGCTTGAGGTCAGTGATACTGATTCCCCCAGATTTTCTTTTGTTGCTGAGAATAGTTTTAGCTATCCTGGGTTTTTTGTTGTTCCGGATGAATTTGATAATTGCTCTTTCTAACTCTGTGAAGAATTGAGTTGGGATTTTGATGGGTATTGCATTGAATCTGTATAGTGCTTTAGGCAAAATGGCCATTTTAACTATATTGATTCTACCGATCCATGAGCATGGGAGGTTTTCCCATTTTTTGAAGTCTTCTTCCATTTCCTTCTTCAGAGTCTTGAAGTTCTTGTCATACAGATCTTTCACATGTTTGGTAAGAGTCACCCCAAGATACTTTATACTGTTTGTGGCTATTGTGAAGGGGGTCATTTCCCTAATTTATTTCTCAGCCTGCTTATCCTTTGAGTATAGGAATGCCACTGATTTGCTTGTATTGATTTTATAACCTGCCACTTTGCTGAAGTTGTTTATCAGCTGTAGGAGCTCTCTAGTGGAGTTTTTTGGGTCACTTAGGTAGACTATCATGTCGTCTGCAAATGATAGTTTGACTTCTTCCTTTCCAATTTGTATCCCTTTGACCTCCTTATGTTATTAAATTGCCCGAGCTAGTACCTCAAGTACAATATTGAAAAGATAAGGAGAAACGGCGCAGCCTTGTCTGGTCCCTGATTTCGGTGGGATTGCTTCAAGTTTCTCTACATTTAGTTTGATGCTGGCTACCGGTTTGCTGTATATTGCTTTTACTATGTTTAGGTGTGGGCCTTGAATTCCTGTTCTCTCCAAGACTTTAAGCATGAAAGGATGCTGAATTTTTTCAAATGCTTTTTCAGCATCCAGTGAAATGATCATGTGGTTTTGTTCTTTGAGTTTGTTTATGTAGTGGATTGCATTGATAGATTTCCGTATATTGAACCAACCCTGCATTCCCGGGATAAAGCCTACTTGATCATGGTGGATGATCGTTTTGATGTGTTCTTGGATTCGGTTGGCAAGAATTTTATTGAGTATTTTTGCATCGATGTTCATAAGGGATATTGCTCTGAAGTTCTCTTTCTTTGTTGGATCTTTTTGTGGCTTTGGTATCAACGTAATTATGGCTTCGTAGAAGGAATTGGGTAGTGTTCCTTCTGTTTCTATTTTGTGGAATATTTTGAAGAGTATTGGTGTTAACTCTTCTTTGAATGTCTGATAGAATTCTGCACTGAAACCATCTGGTCCTGTGCTTTTTTTGGTTGGAAGACTTTCTATCACTCCTTCTATTTCTTTAGGCATTATGGGACAGTTTAGATGGTCTAGTTGGTCCTGATTTAATTTTGGTATTTGGTATCTGTCAAAGAAATTGTCCATTTCCTCCAGATTCTCCAGTTGTGTTGAGTACAGGCTCTTGTAGTAGGATCTGGTGATTTTTTGGATTTCCTCAGTTTCCGTTGTTATATCTCCCTTTTCATTTCTAAGTTTGTTAATTTGGATACTTTCTCTGTGCCCTTTGGTCAGTCTGGCTAAGGGTTTATCTATCTTGTTGATTTTCTTAAAGAACCAGCTCCTGGTTTTGTTGATTTTTTGTATGGTTCTCTTTGTTTCTACTTGATTGATTTCGGCCCTGAGTTTGATGATTTCCTGCCTTCTACTCCTCCTGGATGAAATACCTTCTTTTTGTTCCAGGGCTTTCAGGTGTGTCATTAAGCTGGTAATGTATGCTCTCTCCATTTTCTTTTTGGAGGCACTCAGGGCTATGAGTTTTCCTCTTAGCACTGCTTTCATTGTGTCCCATAGATTTGGGTATGTTGTGTTTTCATTTTCATTGTGTTCTAAAAAGTCTTTAATTTCTTTCTTTATTTCTTCCTTGACCAAGGTATCATTGAGTAGAATATTGTTCAGTTTCCACGTGTATATGGGTTTTCTGTTGTTTTTGTTGCTATTGAAGACCACTTTTACTCCATAGTGATCTGATAGGAGGCATGGGATTAGTTCGATCTTCTTATATTTGTTGAGGTCTGTCTTGTGACCAATTATATGGTCAATTTTGGAGAAGGTGCCATGAGGTGCTGAAAAAAAGGTGTATTCTTTTGGTTTAGGATAGAATGTTCTATATATATATCTGTTAAATCTAATTGGCCCAAAGCTTCAATTAAGTTTCATTGTGTCCCTGTTTAGTTTCTGTTTTCCTGATCGGTCCATTGAGGAAAGTGCAGTGTTGAAGTCACCCACAATTATTGTGTTAGGTGCAATGTGTGCTTTGAGTTTTAATAAAGTTTCTTTTACGAAAGAGGGTACCCTTGCATTTGGAGCATAAATGTTCAGGATTGAGAGTTCTTCTTGTTGTATTTTTCCTTTGAGCAGCAAGAAGTGTCCCTCAGAGTCTCTTTTGATGACTTTGGGTTGAAAGTCAATTTTATCTGATATTAAAATGGCTACTCCAGCTTGTTTCCTGAGACCATTTGCTTGTAAAATTGTCTTACAGCCTTTTACTCTAAGGTAGTGTTTGTCTTTGACCCTGAGGTGTGTTTCCTGTAAGCAGCAAAATGTAGGGTCCTGTTTATGTATCCAGTCAGTTAGTCTGTGTCTTTTTATTGGGGCATTAAGTCCATTGATGTTAAGAGATATTAAGGGATAGTGATTGTTACTTCCTATCATTTTTGACCTTATTTTTTAAATTTGATTGCTTAACTTCTTTTGGGTTTGATGAAAGGTTACTATCTTGCTTTTTCCAGGGTGAAGTTTCCCTCCTTGTATTGGTGTTTTCCTCCTATTATCCTTTGTAGGGTTGGGTTTGTGGATAGAAATTGGGTAAACTTGGTTTTTTCATGAAATATCTTAGTTTCTCCATCTACGTTGATTGAGAGTTTTGCTGGATATAGTAGTTTTGGTTGGCATTTGTGTTCTCTTAGAGTCTGCATGAGATCTGCCCAGGACCTTCTAGCCTTCATAGTCTCAGGTGAAAAGTCTGCTGTGATTCTGATAGGTCTTCCTTTATATGTTACTTGGCCTTTTTCTCTTACTGCCTTTAATATTCTTTCTTTGTTTAGAACATTTGGTGTTTTGATTATTATGTGACAGGAAGTATTTCTGTTCTGGTCCAGTCTGTTTAGAGTTCTGTAGGCTTCTTGTATATTCATGGGCATCTCTCTCTTTAGGTTAGGGAAGTTTTCTTCCATAATTTTATTGAAGATATTTGCTGGCCCTTTAAGTTGTAAATCTTCACTTTCATCTATGCCTATAATCCTTAGGTTTGGTCTTCTCATTGTGTCCTGGATTTCCTGGATATTTTGGGTTACAAGCTTTTTGCATTTTGCATTTTCTTTAACTGTTGAGTCCATGGTTTCTATGGAATCTTCAGCATCTGAAATTCTTTCTTCTATCTCTTGTATTCTGTTGTTGATATTTGCATCTCTGTCCCCTGATTTCTTCCCAAGGGTTTCTCCAAAGTTATCTCCCTTTGAGTTTTCTTAGTTGTTTCTACTTCCGATTTTAGATCCTGGATGGTTTTGCTCAGCTCCTTCACTTGCTTGTTTGTGCTTTCCTGTAATTCTTTAAGAGATTTTTGTGTTTCCTCTTTCGTGACCTCAGCCTGTTGATCAAAGTTCTCCTGTATTTCTTTAAGTGTTTTTTGCGTTTCCTCATTGTTGGCTTCTGTATTCTCCTGGATTTCTTTCAATGATTTTGGTGTTTCCCTTGCAAGGGCTTCTAACTTTTGATCCATTTTCTCCTGAATTTCTTTAAGTATGTCCTTCATGTGTTCCTGTACCAGCATCATGACCAGTGATTTTAGATCCAAATCTTGTTTTACTGGTGTGATGGGGTATCCAGGACATGTTGGTAGAGGAGAATTGGGTTCAGATGTTGCCATATTGCCTTGATTTCTGTTAGTGACGTTCCTGCGTTTGCCTTTTGCCATCTAGTTCTCGCTGGTGTTAGTTTGTCTTGTCAGTGCTGGACTCACCAGTGCAAGCTGCCCCTTTCCCAGTTGGCCTCTGGTGCACAGCTTATCTCCTGCACTGCCTGTAAACAGGGTGCTGCTGCCCAGGCTGTTCAGATCCCGCTGGATTCACTGGAGCACACTGACTTCTCCCAGCTGGCAGCCCGGAAGCCCCTCTAGCCTCTTGCAGGACCTGGAGATGTGGTGCCACCGCCCAGGCTGATCTGGATCCAGAAGCGGAGAGAGTTGAGCTGAGGGCTCCTGCTTGAGGCCTTGCCCCAGATTGTGTCTGTGGACCAGGTGGAGCCCGTGTGCACCCCCAGGGAGCGCTGACGGTGTATGCTGCCAGGACCTCCCCTGTGTTATGATCACTCCGCTGGGCAGCCGATCCCCCAGCCGGGCTGGCACACACAAGGTTAGCCTGGCCGCCCAGGCCCTGAGTCCAGGCAAAAGCCTGGGAGGCCAAGGTCCAAGCAAAGTTCCCCTAGGGCTATGACTGTTAATTGGGTCAGCCAGGTGACCAGGATGGCGGGCGTGTGTGCTCGCGCTCCCCGAAAGCGCTGGGAGAGTCTGCTGTGCTAACAACCTCCTGGGCGGGTTGACTCACAGATGGCCCACCAAGCCGCCCAGTTCTTGGGGTCAGTCCTGGGCCTTTTGGGGCCTCGACCCCCACTTTGTTAGCCTCAGGCTATGCTTGTTAGCCGTCTCTGCCCTCCCAAGCACTCTGGGTCCTGTAGGCAAAATGGCGGCGCGCGCGCTGGCCAGGGCAAAAAACCTCCTGGCTGGGTTGGCACCCCAATGCCCCCCCCCCCCCGAACAGCCCAGGGCCTGGGTGCAGGCCAATGCCAGTCGGGCTCAGACCCCCTGCGGTGTTGGCCTCGGATTATGTTTGTGTACCTCAGTCTGTCCGATCTCTCTGGAGTCCGAAACCAAGATGGAGGTGAGCGTCTCCTGACTGGCAGGAGGCCGAGTTCTGAGGTGGCTTCCGTGCAGCGAAAGGCGCCGCAAAACTGCAGCTGCTTGTATCCCGGCTGGTCAGCGAAGGTCAATGGTCGTGGGCGCAGGGCCTAACTGGACCCTGTGTCGCCTTGGTTCCACTGCTGATGGCTCTTCAGCTGGACCAGCCACTGCTGCACTGCCTCCACCGCTGCTGCCGCCGCGGAAGGAAGATCTGAGGGAGGAATTTGATGGAGACATTGCACTTAGGTCTGAGTGTTCCAAGGTTTTACACTGTGCATACTGTCTAGCTGCGGATCTCCATATTTGTTCCCATCTGCTGCAGGAAGAAGCTTCTCTGATGATGCACAAACAACATACTAATATGAGTATAGAAGAATGTCATTAGCAAACATTTTATGGTTCCTTTTATTTATTTATCTATTTATTATTTATTTACTTTTCATTTCACCCTTGATCCACTTGTATATTGAAGGACATCTAGGTTGATTTCTTTCTTTTTATTAGATATTTGCTTTATTTACATTTCAAATGGCATACCTTTTCTGTGTTTCCCCTCTGAAACCCCCCATCCTAAACCCCCTCCCCCTGCTCAGCCCCCTCTCAATTTCCTGACTTGCATCCCCCTATTCTGGGGAATTGAGCCTTCACAGGACCAATGGCCTCTCCTCTCATTGATGTCTGAAATGGTCATCTACTGCTACATGAGTAGCTGGATCCATGGGTCCCTCTATGTGTACTCTTTGGTTGGTGGTTTAGTCCCTGGGAGCTCTGGGATTACTGGTTGGTACATATAAATTGTTCCTCCTGCAGGGCTGCAAACCTCTTCAGCTCCTTAGATCCTTTCTCTAGTTGCTCCAGTGGGGACCCTATGCTCATTTTATTGGTTGGCTGTGAGCCATGGCTATTTTGATCCACTTTCCAATAATGATCAAAGTATCCATACTTTGGTTTTCATTCTTCTGGACCTTCATGTGGTCTGAGAGTTGTATCTTGGGTATTCCATGCTTTGGGACTAATATCCACTTATCAGCAAGTGCATACCATGTATGTTCTTTTCTGATTGGGTAACCTCATTCAGGATGATATTTTCTAGTTCTATCCATTTGCCTAAGAATTTCATGAATTCATTGTTTTTAATAGCTGAGTACTCCATTGTATAAATATACCACATTTTCTGTATCCATTCCTCTGTTGAGAGACATCTGGGTTCTTTCCAGCTTCTGGCTATTATAAATAAGGCTACTATGAACATAGTGAAGCATGTGTCCTTATTACATGTTGGATCATCTTCTGGGTGTATGCCCAGGAGTGGTATAGCTGGGTCCTCAGGTAGTGCTATGTCCAATTTTCTGAGGAACTGCTAAACTGATTTCTAGAGTGGTTTTACCAGCTTGCAATTCTACCAGAAATGGAGGAGTGTTACTCTTTCTCCACATCCTCTCCGGCATCTGCTGTCCCCTAAGTTTTTGATCTTGGCCATTCTGAATGGTGTGAGGTAGAATGTCAGGGTTGTTTTGATTTGCATTTCCCTGATGATTATGAATGTTGAACATTTCTTTAGGTGTTTCTGAACCATCTGTTATTCCTCAGTTGAGAATTCTTTGTTTAGCTCTGCACCCCATTTTTAGTCGGGTTATTTGGTTCTCTGGAGTCTAACTTCTTGAGTTCTTTGTATATATTGGATATTAGCCCTCTCTAGGATGTAGTATGGTAAAGATCTTTTCCCAATCTGTTAGTTGCTGTTTTGTCCTATTTACAGTATCCTTTGCTTTATAGAAGCTTTGCGATTTTATGAGGTCCCATTTGTCAATTCTTGATCTTAAAGCATAAGCTATTGGTGTTCTGTTCAGGAATTTTTCTCCTGTGTCCATGTGTTCCAGACAGACAGAGGAGAGAGAGAGGGAGAGAGTAAGAAAGAAAAAGAGAAGAGTGAGGGAGGGAGAATGGGAGGGAGGGAGAGAAAGAGAAAAAATGAATGACAGGTGACAATATTAATCTTCTAACAAATAAAAAAAATCTTGAGTCTTGTCCCTATATCACCCCACAAAATGGGAAATTTTCTTTACTTAGATAGGTATCTTAGATGCAAATTGATCAATTCTTATCTCCCTACACAAAGCTCAAGTCCAAGTGGATTAATGACCTCCACACAAAACCAGATACACTGAATCTAGTAGAAGAGAAAGTGGGGAAGAACCTGGAGCACATGGGCACAGGGGAAATTTTCGTGAATAGAACATCTAGGTTGTTTCCAAATTCTAGCTATTATGAATAGAGCAGCAGTGAATGTGGTCGAGCAATTATCTCTGTGGTAGGATAATGTATCTTTTGTGCATATGCTTTTGAATGGTATATCTGTGTCTTGATGGGGATCGGTTACCATCTTCCTCAGGAAACACCATAAATATTTCTGTAGTGGCTGTATAAGTTTGCACTCCCCACCAGCAATGAGGGAGTGTTCCCCTTGCTCCAAATGATGTCCTTGACATCATCATAAGCTGTCACTTGTATTTTTGATCTTAGCTACTCTGACAGGTATAAGATGAAATCTCCAAGTAGTTTAGATTTGTATTTCACTGATGACTAAGAATGATGAACATTTTCTTAAGTATTTCTCAACCATTTGTATTTCCCATTTTGAAAACTGTCTGCTTAGAGCTACCCCCTTTTAATTGGGTTATTTGTTTTCTTGATATCAAGTTTTTTTGTGTTATTTATGTATTTCAGATATTAGTCTTCTATCTGATATGTAGTTAGTAAAAACTGTTTTCTAATTCTGTAGACAGAATGCATCTCTATAGTAGGTATAAATTTCCTTGGGTATATCTTAAAGAGTTAGATTTCAGGATCATGTAGCAGGTCTATTTCTAAGTTTTTGAGTAGCTACCACATTGACTTTTGTAGTGACTGCATTGTATAGTAGCCTTCCGATATACAAAGACAGCATATGAGAAAGAACTAGGAAAACAATACCATTAACAATAGCCTCAAAATATTAAAATATCTTGGAATGAATCTAACTAAGACATGCAAGACTTATATAATGAAAATTTAAGAGTTTGAAGAAAGAAATTAAAGATCGTACCAAAAGATGGAAAGAGCTGCCGTGCTCATGGCTGAATAGCACTAATATTGTAAAATGCCTATTTTACAAAACAATCTGCAAATTCAGTGTAATCTTTACTAAACTTACAACAAAATTCTTCAAACAACTTGAATAAAACATATTAAAATTTGTTTGGAAACCCAAAAGACCCTGGATAGCCAAAGCTAGCATGAACAATTAAAAATACTGCCAGAGTTATTACTATGTCAGTTTCAAGATATTGTATAGCTACAGTAATGAAAACAGCATACAAGACCACATTACTATTATCACCTGATTTTTGACAAGGGAGCCAATAAGAAAACACAGCATCTTCAGCCAATAGTACTGTGTACATCCAACAGGACAGAATTAAATCCTTATCTCTCATCTTACACAAAACTGAACTCCAAGTGGATCAAGGATTTCAATATAAGTATTTATACCTTGAATTTTATAGAATAAGGAGTATGGTTGAAGTCATTAGCAATTAATAAATGGGACCTCATGAGACTCAAATGGTTCTATAGAGTGAAGGACATTCGTATTCTATTAAATGAACAGCATACGGAAATGGAAAAAGCTTTACCACCTGCACATATGATAGAGTGTTAGTATCTAGAATAGTCAAAGACACCCCCCCAAAATAAAGACAAAGCAACCAACTAAACATCAAAAAATTAGACAACTCAGTTTAATAATGGGGGATGGAACAGAGAGCTTTCAGAAGAAGAAATACTGAGAAGTATTTTTAAATAACAACATTGTCAGTTGTTAGGATACTGCAAATTAAATTTCATCTTATCACACTCATACTGCTAAGTTTTTTCAAAGGGACAACTGTTGGTGTAGATATTTTTATTGTTGTTGGTGTAGATTTTTATTTCTGATTCTTCATTTTTTTGAGTTCTTTTTTTTTTAATTTGGTATATTAAATTCTTTATCAGGAATAAAGTGGCAAAGGTTTTGCACGCTATGTGTGTTTCTTCTTCATACATATGTTTTCATGTTCATGTATGATTTATATTATATATTTGTGTTTATATACATATGGTTTGAGTGAAGTTAAATCACTTGAAGTAATAATGCTCTTCGAAGTTCCACAGACTAATAAAAATCTCAGTGTCATGCATAAGACATTCCCTCTTTAACTGTTGTTTAGGGGAATCCACTTCTAAAACTTCTAACCTTCTAAAACAATGTAGGTTGTTTCTGTTGTTCTTGGTTGTATTCCAGAAATTGATGATACCACATGCTTTGGATGGAGAACCTGGAGTCATTGAGCTGGAACAGATCTGGAAGCCTTCTCCCTGAAGACTAGCTTTCATAGCATCTAAAGGTGTTATTGAAGCTGCCAAGGGAAAAAGGCAATAAACAGTTCTACTCAACCATAAAGTCTATAAGATGCAACAGTGACCAGCCCAACAAGATATCCTCAGTGGTGCAATAGTAGCACTTATATCTTGGAGGCAAAAAACAGACATTTAATTGGACGTCATGGTTCTCTAGTTAGTTAAAGGTCATCTCACTGAGAGCTACCTCATTTGCATTTCTAAGAGACATCATCTAGTTCTTTGACTTATCTTCTATTATTATCATGACACTGTGACCTGAAATTCTTAAAAAAAAAAAGTCATACCTCTGTGAAAAATTACAAAAGATTAACTGATTAAAAATTCTATAGTTGTAGAGATCTATAATATGTTATTTGTTGAACCAAATTATATCAGGTTATCTTTAATAAGTATTCATTGCCCATCTCCATGTTTGAACTAACATCAATCCTTGTGCCTGTTAGATAAACCATTTTCGAATGTACAAACAGACTCTTAGTTTATATCAATCCAAAGGCTAATAATGTCTTCAGGTATTATGTAAGGCCAAAAAGAGAGCTTGTCCTACTTTAGGGTAGCTAGTCTACTTGATGTTTATATCAAAGTACTTTGAAGGTACTTTGATTTGTAAATTTATTTATTCTGCTACCATAAAACCATTATTATCTAGTTGGAATATGGCATTTTGGGCAGACCAAATCTGTGCATCTAGACCATGGTCATCTATATTCATTCTGCCAGAATAAAAGGACAACTATGTTGTATTCTCTTTGAAGGGAGGTTGTGATTTTAAATTCATGGCATTGTCATTACTATTTCCATAATTTTCCTCATTATTAGTCTATTTTCAAAGAGAAAGGAATATATATACATGTTTTCTTTATATTATCTATATATTCATTAATCTGTCTGCCATCTATTTCTGTATTTATCATTCATCTATCTATCTGTCTGTCTGCCTATCTGTCATAAATCCATCCATATATTTTCCCATTTATCTGTCTACTATTTCAACCAACCTATCATCTCTCTATCCACTCATCTAGCTTTCATCTAACTTCTCTCACATTCACATCTTTATATGTTGCTTCTTAATATAATTAGTATATTTAGTGCATATGTTGGAATACTGAGAGAGAAGATTTCATTGTGCTAGGAGTCAGAGGAAAAATGGAAGATGATTATCCTAGGAAGAGAATAACAGGAAAGCAGCACAAATTCTCTGAGGCTGTTATGTATAAAAATGCGTGTTTTCAATTAATTGGTATCAAAGTCATATGGGATCATATACTTCTATTGAGAATATTAAAATCAATTCACATTCTGCCAACTTATGCATCACTATGCTCCTGTGTTTCAAATCTCTTGATAAATAAGAGGCATGGCAATAATATGCACCTTACAGTACTTAAAAAAATACTATACAGTTTTAAGGATTTAGCAAATGTTAGCCACTATTAAGCAATGGGCAGCCATAAAGCTTTTTCAGCGGCAGACTAGAATGGTCACATTTATAACCTGGGCTAGAGAATAGTTTTGGAGACATTAGTACTAGAGGGATAGTTATTTTTGAACATGAGATTAACCCAAGAGGTGATGGCGGTCTGAATGAAGCTATTTATTGAGACTATCAAAGTCCCCAGATGGCAGAATGCTCCCATGATGCAGTGTGTAATTGATCGAAAGCAGTTAATAAGGGGAAGAATTGACTCACAGCTTAACCCCAGGTTAGTGACTTGTGCTAGGCAAAATCAAGCAGAAGAAACTACAAAAGGGAAAAGGAAGCACACAGATCTAAAGAACAGGGCATTGTTCTCAGAGCTACACTGGCAACGGCTCACAGGGAAAGGTGTGCCATTCACCTGTGGCATTTGTTCAAGATCTCACAGGCAGTACCTTGTGGGCAGTAATCCTTACTGTCATCTTAGCTTAGAAAAGAAAGCATCAAGGCTCTGAGTTAGTAACTGTATCTTTCAAGGACATGTAGCTTCAAATCTCATTTTTCTAAAACAGATACTGGGCTATCAGGGAAGCTTATATAGGAAGAGTTGTCATTCTTTGAACAAGTACATCTTTGACCTTTTAGGTTTATGTATCAAGCTTTCCCATAACCTATAAGGTCTCCAATACAATACCAAGTAAATCTAAAGCCACTTCATCTTCATAAGTTCTTATTCAATGTGTAAAATCCCACTCTCCGCATCTTGTAGTTACCTCACAGACAATGACAAGGAAGAACACAATCTCTCACTTAGGGAGGACATTTGAGGAAAGGACCACTAACATAGCTGAAAGAGACATAATGTTGCCATCCAACAGAGTTTCCTGGGCTGAGTGAGACTGAGAAGAAGTTAAACCCCACTATAAAAAAGCCATGCAATCCATTTACATAATGAGTCCATTCTCTACTTCCTAGGTATGGTGATGTTAACTAAACTTACAACAGTTGTCTATACATATAATAGGATAAACATTATAACTAACCCCAAGTACTAAAGTGAATGTCAGACACCCAGCTCCTGTAACATTCTCCATTTCATTAAGTCCAAGTTCCACTGTTTACTGGACTCAAAGTTATTTTATTTCCACCAAGATAGGGGAGTCTATCAGCAACATTAGTATCTGAAACAGCATGTTAGAATTTTAAAATATTAAATACAATAATTAATACTTAGGGGGCATCACATAGTATATTATTTCAATTATGCCATAATTTGTATAATTGCTATGATTATTTATAAGACTCCTCAAGAGACAATAGGCACAATCAGCCTCTCTTGCTTGGTTCAGGCTGCTAAAGTAAACCAACAGAGTGCAAGGCTTGTAAACACAGAAGCACAGTCCTAACTCTGGCTACTGAGAAGTCCTTGGTACTAGTAGGCACTGGTAGATTTGGTGTCTAGTGAGGGCTTAATTTCTGTTTTTCAGAAACCCAAATTCTTTTTTTAAATTTATTGATATATTTATTTACATTTCAAGTGATTTCCCCTTTTCTGGACCCCCACTCCCCGAAAGTCCCATCAGTCCCCTTCCCTCCCCCTGTTTTCCCACCCAACCCTTCCACTTCCCTGTTCTGATTTTGTTCTATACTGCTTCACTGAGTCTTTCCAGAACAAGGGACCACTCCTCCGTTCTTCTTGTACCTCATTTGATGTGTGGATTATGTTTAGGGTATTCCAGTTTTCTAGGTTAATATCCACTTATTAGTGAGTGGATACCATGATTCATCTTTTGAGTCTGGGTTACCTCACTTAGTATGATGTTCTCCAGCTCCATCCATTTGCCTAAGAATTTCATGAATTCATTGTTTCTAATGGCTGAATAGTACTCCATTGTGTATATATACCACATTTTTTGCATCCATTCTTCTGTTGAGGGATAACTGGGTTTTTTCCAACTTCTGGCAATTATAAATAGGGCTGCTATGAACATAGTAGAACATATATCCATATTACATGCTGGGGAATCTTTTGGGTATATGCCCAGGAGTGGTATAGCAGGATCTTCTGGAAGTGAGGTGCCCAGTTTTCTGAGGAACCGCCAAACTGATTTCCAGAGTGGTTGTACCAATTTGCAACCCCACCAGCAGTGGAGGAGTGTTCCTCTTTCTCCACATCCTCACCAACACCTGCTGTCTACTGAGTTTTTAATCTTAGCCATTCTGACTGGTGTAAGATGAGATCTCAGGGTTGTTTTGATTTGCATTTCCCTAATGACTAATGAAGTTGAGCATTTTTTAAGATGCTTCTCCGTCATCCAAAGTTCTTCAGGTGAGAATTCTTTGTTTAACTCTGTACCCCATTTTTTAATAGGGTTTTTTGGTTTTCTGGAGTCTAACTTCTTGAGTTCTTTATACATATTGGATATTAGCCCTCTATCTGATGCAGGGTTGGTGAAGATCTTTTCCCAATTTGTTGGTTGCCAATTTGTCCTTTTGATGGTGTCCTTTGCCTTACAGAAACTTTGTAATTTTATGAGGTCCCATTTGTCAATTCTTGATCTCAGAGCATATGCTATTGGTGTTCTGTTCAGAAACTTTCTCCCTGTACCGATGTCCTCTCAAGGGTCTTCCCCAGTTTCTTTTCTATTAGCTTCAGAGTGTCTGGCTTTATGTGGAGGTCCTGGATCCATTTGGATTTGAGCTTAGTACAAGGAGACAAGTATGGATCAATTCACATTCTTCTGCATGCTGACCTCCAGTTGAACCAGCACCATTTGTTGAAAAGGCTATCTTTTTTCCATTGTATGTTTTCAGCCCCTTTGTCGAGAATCAAGTGGCCATAGGTGTGTGGGTTCATTTCTGGATCTTCAATCCTGTTCTATTGATCTGCCTGCCTGTCACTGTACCAATACCATGCAGTTTTTAACACTATTGCTCTGTAGTGTTGCTTGAGGTCAGGGATACTGATTCCCCCAGAATTTCTTTTGTTGCTGAGAATAGTTTTAGCTATCCTGGGTTTTTTGTTATTCCAGATGAATTTGATAATTGCTCTTTTTAACTCTGTGAAGAATTGAGTTGGGATTTTGATGGGTATTGCATTGAATCTGTATATTGCTTTTGGCAAAATGGCCATTTTAACTATATTGATCCTGCCTATCCATGAGCATGGGAGGTTTTCCCATTTTTTGAGGTCTTCTTCCATTTCCTTCTTCAGGGTCTTGAAGTTCTTGTCATACAGATGTTTCACATGTTTGGTAAGAGTCACCCCAAGATACTTTATACTGTTTGTGGCTATTGTGAAGGGGGTCATTTCCCTAATTTCTTTCTCAGCCTGCTTATCCTTTGAGTATAGGAAGGCCACTGATTTGCTTGTGTTGATTTTATAACCTGCCACTTTGCTGAAGTTGTTTATCAGCTGTAGGAGTTCTCTAGTGGAGTTTTTTTGGGTCACTTAGGTAGACTATCATGTCATCTGCAAATAATGATAGTTTGACTTCTTCCTTTCCAATTTGTATCCCTTTGACCTCCTTATGTTGTCGAATTGCCTGAGCTAGTACCTCAAGTACAATATTGAAAAGATAAGGAGAAAGGGGGCAGCCCTGTCTAGTCCCTGGTTTTAGTGGGATTGCTTCAAGTTTCTCTCCATTTAGTTTGATGCTGGCTACCAGTGTATATTGCTTTAACGATGTTTAGGTATGTGCCTTGAATTCCTGTTCTTTCCAAGACTTTAAGCATGAAAGGATGCTGGATTTTGTCAAATGCTTTTTCAGCATCCAATGAAATGACCATGTGGTTTTTTTTCTTTGAGTTTGTTTATGTAGTGGATTGCATTGATGGATTTCTGTATATTGAACCAACCCTGCATCCCTGGGATAAAGCCTACTTGATCATGGTGGATGATCGTTTTGATGTGTTCTTGGATTCAGTTGGCAAGAATTTTATTGAGTACTTTTGCATCGATGTTCATAAGGGAGATTGGTCTGAAGTTTTCTTTCTTTGTTGGATCTTTGTGTGGTTTTGGTATCAGCATAATTGTGGCTTAGTAGAAGGAATTGGGTAGAATTCTTTCTGTTTCTATTTTGTGGAATAGTTTGAAGAGTATTGGTGTTAGGTCTTCTTTGAAGGTCTGATAGAATTCTGCACTGAAACCATCTGGTCCTGTGCTTTTTTTGGTTGGAAGACTTTCTATGACCCCTTCTATTTCTTTAGGGGTTATGGGACTGTTTAGATGATCTATTTGGTCCTGATTTAATTTTGGTATTTGGTATCTGTCTAAGAAATTGTCCATTTCCTCCAGATTCTCCAATTGTGTTGAGTATAGGCTTTTGTAGTAGGATATGATGATTTTTTGGATTTCCTCAGTTTCTGTTGTAATATCTCCCTTTTCATTTCTAAGTTTGTTAATTTGGATACTTTCTCTGTGCCCTTTGTTCAGTCTGGCTAAGGGTTTATCTATCTTGTTGATTTTCTCAAAGAACTAGCTCCTGGACTCGCTGATTCTTTGTATGGTTCTCTTTGTTTCCACTTGATAAATTTCAGCCCTGAGTTTGATGATTTCCTGTCTTCTACTCCTCCTGAGTGAAATAGCTTCTTTTTGTTCCTTGGCTGTCAGGTGTGTCATTAAGCTGCTAGTATATGCTCTCTCCATTTGATTTTTGGAGGCACTCAGGGCTATGAGTTTTCCTCTTAGCACTGTTTTCATTGTGTCCCAAAGATTTGGGTATGTTGTGCCTTCATTTTCATTAAATTCTAAAAAGTCTCTGATTTCTTTCTTTATTTCTTCTTTGGCTAAGGTGTCATTGAGTAGAGTATTGTTCAGCCTCCATGTGTATGTGGGCTTTCTGTTGTTTTTGTTGCTATTGGAAAACCACTCTTACACCATAGTGATCTGATAGGAGGCATGGGATTAGTTCGATCTTCTTGTATTTGTTGAGGTCTGTCTTGTGACCAATTATATGGTCGATTTTGGAGAAGGTACCATGGGGTGCTGAGAAAAAGGTATATTCTTTTGCTTTAGGGTGAAATGTTCTATAAATATCAGTCAAATCCAATTGGTCCAAAGCTTCAATTAGTTTTACTGTGTCCCTGTTTAGTTTCTGTTTTCCTGATCGGTCCATTGACGAGAGTGGAGTGTTGAAGTCCCCCACAATTATTGTGTTAGGTGCAATGTGTGCTTTGAGCTTTAGTAAAGTTTCTTTTACTAATGAGGGTGCCCTTGTATTTGAGGCATAGACGTTCAGAATTGAAAGTTCTTCTTGGTGGATTTTTCCTTTGACCAGCAAGAAGTGTCCCTCAGAGTCTCTTTTTATGACTTTAGGTTGAAAGTCAGTTTTATCTGATATTAGAATGGCTACTCCAGCTTGTTTCCCGAGACCATTGGCTTGTAAAATTGTCTTCCAGCCTTTTACTCTAAGGTAGTTTTTGTCTTTGACATTTAGGTGTGTTTCCTGTACGCAGCAAAATGTAGGGTCCTGTTTCCTTATCCAGTCTGTTAGTCTATGTATTTTTATTGGGGAATTGAGTCCATTGATGTTAAGAGATATTAAGGAATAGAGATTATTACTTCCTGTCATTTTTGATGTTATTTTTATATTTGAGTGATTATCTTCTTTTGGGTTTGATGAAGGAAGGTTACTATCTTACTTTTTCCAGGGTGTAGTTTCCTTCCTTGTATTGGAGTTTTCCTCCTATTATTCTCTGTAGAGCTGGGTTTGTGGAAAGATATTGTATAAATTTGGTTTTGTCATGGAATGTCTTGGTTTCTCCATCTATTGTGATTGAGAGTTTTGCTGGGTATAGTAGTCTTGGCTGACATTTGTGTTCTCTTAGAGTCTGCATGAGATCTGCCCAGGATCTTCTAGCTTTCATGGTCTCTGGTGAGAAGTCTGGTGTGATTCTGATAGGTCTTCCTTTATATGTTACTTGGCCTTTTTCTCTTACTGCCTTTAATATTCTTTCTTTGTTTAGTGCATTTGGGGTTTTAATTATTATGTGGCAAGAGGTATTTCTGCTCAGATCCAGTCTGTTTGGAGTTCTGTATGTTTCTTGTATATTCATAGGTATATCTCTCTCTTTAAGTTGGGAAAGTTTTCTTCCATAATTTTGTTAAAGATATTTGCTGGCCCTTTTAGTTGTAAATTTTCACTCTCATCTATACCTATAATCCTTAGGTTTGGTCTTCTCATTGTATCCTGGATTTCCTGGATGTTCTGGGATACAAGCTTTTTGCATTTTGCATTTTCTTTGACTGTTGAGTCAATGGTTTCTATGGTATCTTTGGCATCTGAAATTCTTTCTTCCATCTCTTGTAGTCTGTTGTTTATATTTGCATCTATGGCCCCTGATTTCTTCTCAAGGTTTTGTATCTCCAAAGTTGTCTCCATTTCTGATTTCTTAGTTGTTTCTACTTCTGTTTTTAGATCCAGGATGGTTTTGCTCAGTTCCATCATTTGTTTGTTTGTGTTTTCCTGTAGTTCTTTAAGAGATTTTTGTGTTTCCTCTTTCATGACTTCTGCCTCTTGACTCAAGTTCTCCTGCATTTCTTTAAGTGGTTTTTGCATTTCTTCTTTATTGGCTTCTATCTCTTGAGCCTTATTCTCCTGCATTTCTTTAAGTGATTTTTCTGTTTCCATTATACGGGTTTCTAGCTTATTCATGTTCCCCTGTATTTCTTTAAGAGATTCCTTTATGTCCTTTTTGTGTTCTTCTAGCAGCATCATGATCAGTGTTTTTAAATCCAAATCTTGTTTCTCTGGTGTGTTGGCATAACCATGACTTGCTGATGTTGGAGAGTTTGGTTCAGATGCTGCCATATTGCCTAGATTTCTGTTAGTAGCGTTCCTGCGTTTGCCCTTTGCCATCTTGTTCTCTGGAGTTAGTTGGTCTTGTCCCTGGCTGGTGTTTGGGCCTCCTGAGGGGCTCTGGGACTATTACTGCAACACTATATAGCTGGGTTTCCCCTGTAGCTGATTGCTGATGTGCTGTTTTCCTCTTGGGTGCCCTTGCAGCTCTAGTGTCCTTTGCCCCAGATTGTGTCTGTGAACCAGTTGGAGCCCGTTTGTACCTTCAGGGAGTGCTGATGGTGTATGCTGCCGGGACCTTTTCTGCGTGCTGATCACTCTGCTGGGCAGCCGATCTCCCAACCGGGTTGGTGCACACAAGGCTAGCCTGGCTGCCCATGCTCTGGGTCCAGGTAAAAGCCTGGGAGGCCAAGGTCCAAGCAAAGTTCCCCTCGGGCTATGTCCGAGGGGACTGTCAGGGCTATGTCCCCTCGGGCTATGTCCCCTTGGGTCTGTCAGGTGGCCAGGATGGCGGGCGTGTGCGCTTGAGCTCCCTGAAAGTGCTGGGAGAGTCTGCTGGGCTAACAACCTCCTGGGCAGGTTGACACACAGATGGCCCACCAAGCCGCCCAGTTCTTGGGGTCAGTCCAGGACCTGTTGGGACCTAGACCCCCGCTTTGTTAGCCTCAGGCTATGCCTGTTACTGGCTTTGCCTGCTAGAGCTCTCTGGCGTCCTGTAGGCAAAATGGCGGTGCGCGCGCCGGCAAGGGCAAAAAAACCTCCTGGCTGGGTTGGCACCCTGATGGCCCCCCGAACAGCCCAGGGCCTGGGTGCAGGCCAATGCCCGTCGGGCTTAGACCCCTGCGATGTTGGCCTCGGGTTAAGTTTGTGTACCTCAGTCTGTCCGATCTCTCTGGAGTCCGAAACCAAGATGGAGGCGAGTCTTTTGTGACTGGCAGGAGGCAGAGTTCTGATGTGGTTTCTGTGCGGTGAAAGGCACCATAAATCCGCAGGTGCTTGCAGCCCGGCTGGCCAGCGAAGGTCAGTGGTCATGGGCGCAGGGCCTAACTGGACCCTGTGTCGCCTTGGTTCCACTGCTGATGGTCCTTCGGCTGGACCAGCCACTGCTGCACTAGAAAACTAAATTCTTACTCTGTAATCAATATGTAGCAGAAGCTAGAGGGTTGAGTGACAATACATTCATTTGGGTGACATCCTTTCCTAATCCCGATGCTTATGCTATCACATTTGAAGATTTAAGTACACAAAATTGAGAAGGGAATGTATCAGACAGACTTCAGATCTATAACATAAGTATAACAAAAAGCTAGTTTCCCTTTTCCTATAATATGTCTATTTATACAAGATCACTCCTATTTTTCCTATTGTTCTTTGGATTCTTGGCCAGGCTGGAATAATTCTATCTAGAAGCAGGAATATAAGGCTGTTTGGAGATTGTGGTTTTGACACCATATACTAGACCATTACACATAGAAAAGCTCATGTGGCAGTTTATGAATCATGCTTCCTAAAGTCTCAACATCAACCACTGTACTCTTCATGAATGTATGTGTGTTCCAACATAGAATCTTATAGCTCAATTTTCACAGCTTCCTCTCTGATGTATGTTCTGAAAAGCAGGGAAGAATTTTATTTTTTTCTTATATTAAAATCTTATACTGTACATGTAACAGTGAAAATGACTACAAATTAAGTGTAAAGCTTTTTAGTGGTAAGATTGATATGGGGAATTCTCAATAATGATGGCTACAAAGAGATGAAAAGATGTCTTCTCAACCAGAGGGATCTCCGTCCCTTTAGAGACAGACCAGTGCTAATGAACAAACTGTTAGAGAACAAACATAAAAGGTTCAAGGAGCAGGTGGGACTGGTATGGAAAGCGAAGCAGATACTTGTAAAAAGGTAACATTCTGAACTAGCCCTGAGTGTAACTGAAAACCAGTTATATGTTACTTAAAGAAGATGCTCCATTTGCCTAAGAATTTCATGAATTCATTGTTCTTAATAGCTGAATAGTACTCCATGAAATTCTGAGGCAAATGGGTGAAACTAGAAAATATCATCCTGAATGAGGTAACCCAATCACAGAGGAACACACATGGTATGCACTCACTGATAAGTGGATATTAGACCAGAAACTTGTAATACCCAAGACACAATTCACAGACCACAAGAAGCTCAAGAAGCAGGAAGTCCAAAGTGCGGGTGCTTCAGTTCTTCTGAGAAAGGGAACAGAATACTCACAGGAGCAAATATGTAGACAAAGTGTGGAGTAGAGACTTAAGGAAAGGCCACCCAGAGACTATCCCACCTGGGGTTTCATTCCATATACAGTCACCAAACCCTGACACTATCATGGATGCCAGAAAATGCTTGCTGAAAGGAGCCTGATATGGCTGTCTCCTGAGAGGCCCTGCCAGAGCCTTACAGAGGCAGATGCTCACAGCCAATCATTGGACTGAACACAGAGTACCCAATGGAGGAGTTAAAGAAAGGAGTAAAGGAGCTGAAGGGGCTTGCGACCTTGTAGGAAGAACAACAATATCAACCAACCAGACCCTCTAGAACTCACCGGGACTAAGTCATCAACCAAGGGGTGCACATGGCTCCAGCCTCATATGTAGCAGAAGATTGCCTTGTCATGCATCAATGGGAGGAGAAATCCTTGGTCTTTATGAAGGTTCAAAATATGCCCCAGTGAGGGGAATCAAGGTGGGGAGGTGGGAGGGGTGGGAATGGAGGGACACCCTCATAGAAGTAGGGGGAGGGAGGATGGGATAGGAACTACCCAGGAGAGGGGGAACTGGGAAAGGGAATAACATTTTAAATGTAAATAATGAATATATCCAATTAAATAAAAAGAAGATGCTCCTGCACAATAGCACTTTTGCTACCCTGTATGATTGTGTCCTGTGCCCAAGAGTTATACATGAAGTTCAAATCCACAGTGCAGCTGGGTCTGGTGCACTGACATAAATGAGACGAGTTTTTGTCTGAAAGCCAGGAAGAGACGCTTCCCCAGAACATGAAACCTGTGGCCTGTAACAATGAGGACTTCATCACTTAGCATGTGAGGAAATAGATTTCTGTTATGTGACTCCATTGTTGGAATTTTATTATGACTCCCCAAGTAGATTATTATACCATATGGATTGTATTTTCTTCTCCCATTTAACCAGTTTTACCCCATAATGATAATATTAATAATTCTCTTGATGATACAGATTAGCTTGGTTTTTTGGTTTTCTTTTTATGTATTAAATTTTATTAGAACCTCATAATGAAAAACTAGAGCAAAAATGAAAGCTATTTACTGAGTTTCAAACAGTTGTCTTTAAGAAGAGGTTCCAGGTTCACTGCTACTTCTAAATTTCACCCTCTCTCCTTCTTATTTATTCCTAATTCTATTCAAATATTTCTTTAAGACCTAGGCAAGGTCAAGAGCACCTTGATTCTAAATCACCTCTACTGCACTTCTTTATTTTGCTAATACTGCTTTGTAATGATGAGAAAGCTAGTGATACACACACACACACACAAAGAGAGAGACAGAGACAGAGACAGACAGAGACATAGATACAGAGACCAGAGACATATAGAGACAGATACACAGAGAGGCATAGAAAGTAAGAGACAGGGGAAGACTGAGAGATAAAAAGCACAGAGACAGAGACAAAGAGACAGAGACATAGAGAGACAGGGGGGATTTTCTTTTAATTAGATATATTCTTTATTTACATTTCAAATGTTGTCCCCTTTCCTGGTTCCCCCTTCTCCCAAAAATCCCATAAGCCATCTCCCCTTCCCAATCAATCCTCCCCACTTCCCTGTCCATGTATTCCTGTACAGGGGAAGACTGAGAAACAGAAAAGCACGGATACAGACACAGAGACAGAGACAGAGACAGAGACAGAGACAGAGACAAAGAGACAGAGACACAGAGAGACAGGGATTTTTGAAAAAGAAAACCAGAGCTTCCAGGATATTGGAGAACCTTTAATGTACAACTATCAAGTTATTGAGTTTATTCACGGTTAGGGAAGGAGAGAAGCAGTTATCACACTGATTCTAGTTCTGGAGCATGTGTGATCTCTCTTCTATTGAAAGTATTCTTGCCAAGGGAGTGTTTTTCAAGTGATTATTCTAAAACACCAATTAAGAGCCTTATCAGATATGGTAATGCCTCAGGTGCAATTTGTAAAGTGCAATTATTACAGTGTAAGGCAGCTTCAGAACCATCAAGCAATCAGAAGCAGTCATAGTACTGAAGTGGGAATAGCAGCAATTGGCATTTACAACTGTTACCTACAAACTCTTGTTTAGATTGATTTGGAAGTTCAATTTCTACCAGAGAAATGAGAACACTATTTCTGGAGGTGCCTCCACCAGCACACACAGATAATGATGGTCTCAGAATCAGCCCACATTCCATCTTCTTAGTCCTCAAGATTCTTACCTGCTGAATGGTTATGGAGTCCTTGAATGTTCCGGGACACTACAATTCGAGAGAGGCTTTGAAATTTGTTTCTGTGTGATTTTTGGCATATTTTATCTGATTGTATTTAATGGTAATTTGTCGCCCAGATTAGTTATTGAGCCTACTAGAGCAGAGAAGAGCTGGCTAGGAGAAGCTACTTTGAGGTGATCCCAGACTTGCCTCACAGAGGATGTTAGTGGGTCTGGGTGTTTGAAGAAGGCTTTAAGGAAAAGCAGCCTTGCCTTGAACTCAAAAAGGCAAACTTATCAGCATATTTTCAGTAAAGATGAATGGGCTTCTCAGAGCCATGAGGCAATGGGCAATTTATAAAACACCTTCTCATGCATGAGCTTGGGTTTCCTTTCCTTCTCCCTTCTCTCCTGTCCTTCATTTCCATCTCTTTCTTTCATTGTTTTGGCTTCTCTTTACTTTGTTAAAAGTCTTTCCGGGGCTAGAGAGATAGCTCCGTGGTTAAGAGCACCAACTGCTCTTCCAGAGTTCCTGAGTTCAATTTCCAGCACCCACATGGTGGCTCACAACCATCTGTAATCTGATGCCCTCTTCTGGTGTGTCTGAAGATGGCCATAATGTACTCACATATAATAAATAAATTTAAAAAAATCTTCTTTTCATTTCTTTTTTTTTTTCCTGTGCTTTTCTTCCTCCTACTTTCCTTCTCATGGTCAGTCTTCTTCAGCAAACACTTAATGACTATTGGGCACTGTGCCAAGAACAGTGTGCATCCAGAGCCAAAACAGTTTTAACTTTTAAAGAGCATGATGTTTGTAGGATTGACAGCGGGCGATGCTAGTGTAGATTGATAGGGCCATTGTGATGCATCAGGTGTTACCTAAGAAAGACTCTCTAAACTCAAACCAGCTGCATGGTGGGAATATCTTTCTACAGACAGGACCATGACTTCCCTTTGAATGATAGACTTCAGTTTACATTACTGACAAATGAGAGAAAGATATTCTAGAAAAGAGACCAAGAAAAGCAAATAGTTGAATATTTATTTTCCTTGGGAGAACAAGTACAAATGATTGTGTCAGTAAAGGTGGTGAATGAGGCAGAAACAGGGCTAATTGAAGATTAGTGGGTAGGAACTGAAGGACTGGTCTTACAGATGTTATTTCTGTGACTGTGTATATCAAGTAGAGGACAAGGATTAAATTCCAAGGGTAGTAAAATGTCCTAAGAAAGAAAGAATTGCATTACATGAGAGTTAAAATGTAATTATATTTTTTTTAAATTAAAAACATAATGTTAAAATATAATTATATAATTTACCCTTCTTTTTCTTTCACTCCCACAATTTACTTTCTCTTTTACTTAAATTTTGTGACCTCTTTTACACACACACACACACACAGTCCTACATATGTAAGTATAACCTTCTGTAGAATGTTTCATGTGTGTATCTGATTTCAGGGCTGAACACAGAGAAAATGATACGAAGCATCTAAGATCTGGTTCTTTGAAAAGAAACAATGTTGAAAGACTGGTGGACCATCTGACCCAAGCAAATAAAGAGAAGTCTCAAAATTTACATAATCAAAAATGAACAGTAAAACATTACAACAGATACTAAAGAAATTAAGATTCTTATACGAGAATACTTTGAACACCTTCATGTTGGAAAAATCTAAAAAGAAATGGATAATTTTCTAGATTCATCCAAATAAACATAGTTAAACCAAGAAAGCAAGAACATAAAAAGACTCAAAACAAACAAGGAGATTAAAACAGTAATAAAAATGCTTTCTACTAAATAGTGCTGAGACCTAGATAGATTACCAACAGAATTATGTCACATTTTCCAAAAATATCTACAACTAATTCTTCTTAAATTATTAAAAATAAATAGAGGCAGGAGGAGTGCTTTCAAACTCCTTCTATGAAGCCAATATTACTCTAATACCAAGACCTGGTAAAAGAACAACAACAAAGAAAACTGTAGGCTAATATTCTTGATGAACATAGATTAAAAATTCCTGAATAAAATATCTACAAATCATAAAATACTCTCTAAATGAATCCAAGAACACATCAAAAGGATCATCCACCATCATAAAGATTCATGTATGTTTCATCATACAAAAACCTGTGGATGTAATCCTCCAGATAAACAAACTAAAAGAATAAACCCCACATGATCATCTCACTCAATGCCATAAAAGCCTTTGACAAAATCTAGCACTTCTTCATTAGAAAAGTTTTGGGACAATCTAGTATACAAGGCACATACCTAAATAGAATAAAGTCAATATACAACAATCCATAGATTTAGGTCAATCCCCATCAAAATTCCAACACAATTTTTTACAGAACTTGAATGAATAATACTGAATTTCATATGGATAAAAAACAGAATAGTCAAAACAATCTTGAATATTAAAAGAACTTTCAGAGGTATCACAAACCTTGATTTTGAGCTCTATTACAGAGCTATAGTAATAAAAACCTTCATGGTATGCTATTGGCATAAAAAAAAAACAGACAATTTGATCAATGAAGTTGAATTGAAGATCCAAAAACAAATTCATACAGTTGTGGAACCTGATTTTTGACCAGAGGCCAGAATTATACAATGGAAAAGTGAAAGCATGTTCAATAAATGGTGGTGGTCTAACTGGATGCCTGCATGTAAAGGAATGCAACTAGATACATATATATCACCCTGCAAAAAAATGTCCAAGTGGATCAAAGACCTCAACATGATACCAGATACACAGAAGCAAAAGTGGACAATAGCCTTGAATGCATTGGTAGGGGAGACAGCATCCTCAACAGAACACCAATACTGTAGGCACTAAGGTAGGTAAATAACAATTCATGAAATCGAAAAACTGCTGTAAGGCAAAGGACATTATCTATAGGCCAGAAAATTGGTCTACAGAATAGAAAAAGATTCTTAAAAAATCCACATCTGATAGAGGGCTAATTTGCAAAATATATAAAGAAACCAAGAAACTAAATATCAACAAATCAAATAATCCAACTAAAAATGGGGTACATATCTAAACAGAAAATTTTCTTTTTTTTTTGATTTTTTATTAATTGTTTTACTTATTAACATTCCAAATGTTACTCCACTTCCTGGTTCCCCTTCTCTGACTTCTTTACCCCATCCCCCTCTGCTTTGCTCTGAGAGCATATTCTCCCATCCACCCACCCACTCCCATCTCACCCAGTTAGCATCCCCCTTCCCTGGGGCATCATGTTTCTACAGGATTAAGCACATCCTTTCCCACTGAGTCAGGCAAGGCAATCATCTGCTACATATGTAGTGGTGGGAGACAGGGGGGCATGGGCCAGTCCATCCATGTATGCTCTTTGGTTGGCTGCTTAGTCTCTGGGAGCTCTGAGGGGTCTGGGTCAGTTGATATTGTTGTTCTTCCTATGAGGTGGCAATCCCCTTTGGCTCCTTCAATCCTTCTCCTAACTCTTCCACGTGGGTCCCTTATCTCAGTCAAATGGTTGGCTGTAAGTACCTGCATTAAATTTAGAATTTTCAACAGAGGAATCTCAAATGGCTGAGAAGCATTTAAAGAGATGTTCAAAATTCATAGGCATTAGGAAAATGCAAATCAAAATTACTTTGATAACCATCATATATCTGTCAGAATGGCTAAGATCAAAACCACAAGTGACTGGTTATACTGAGGAGGATGTGGAGTAAGAGGAATACTCCTCCATTCCTGGTGGGAGTGCAAACTTGTACAGTCACTAAGGAAAGTAATATGGTAGTTTCTCAGAAAATTGGGAATCAATTTACCCCAAGTCCCAACTATACTGTTTCTGAGCATATACTCAAAGGATTCTTCTTCCTACCACAGGACACTTGTTCAACTATGTTCATAGCAACTTTATTAGTAAGAGCCAGAAATAACCTAGATGTTCCTCAACCACTGAAGAATAGGAAAACACCCCCCCCAAAATAAGCAAACAAACAAAAACCAAACAATCAAAATAAAACAAAACAAAAACTGTGTTACATTTATATACTGGAGTATTACTCAGCTTAAAAAAAAATAAAAAAACAACAACAAAAACATCCATTTCCCCTTCTTAGCAAGATTCAATTGTCTCTACTTGGTAAATTTTTGCTACTTAGTAGCTACTTTGGATTTGTGATTTGTAACAGGGTTATCCTGTACTTTATGACTAATATACACTAATACTTATTTGAGTACATATACTCTATCTTTCTTGGTCTGGGTTACATCACTCAAGATGATCTTTTCTATTTCCATCCATTTGCCTACAAATTTCATGATGACCTCATTTTTAATGGCCAAGTAATATTCTACTGTGCAAATGTACCACATTTTCTTTAGTCATTCTTTTGTTGAGGGACATCTAAGTTGTTCCAGATTCTGGCAATAATGAATAAAGCTACTATGAACACAGTTGAGCAAATGTTTGTGGAATGGTGGAACATCTTTTGGGTATATGCCCAGGAGTGGTATAGCTGGGTCTTGATGTAGAGTTATTGGCAACTTTCTGAGAAATCACCAAATTAATTTCCAAAATGGTTTGCACTCCCACCAGCAATGGAGGAGTATTCAGCATGAGCTCCTGCTTGAGGTTTTTTATCTCAGTCATTCTGACCAAGCAAGACCTCCAATGGTAGTACTGGGAAAACAACAGAGTCACAAAATCTTAACCTCACATTTTTTTGAGTGGAACTAAAAAATTCCTGAGTGGGGTTACCAGACCAAGAAATAGAGACACGGTTTGTACTCACAACTGAATATCTGTGAAAAGTGAAGGATAATCATTCTACAACAAATACCCTCGGAGAGGTTAAGTAACAAAGAGGGCTCACAAGAGAATTCATGAACTTCCTTGAGAAGGGGAAATAGAATAAATGTTATGGGTGGACTAGGGGTGGGTGGACCCTGGGACAGAAGGGGTCTAGTGTGTGTAGGATGGAGGCAAAGAGTACTAGGAGATGCATCTAGAATTGGGGGACATATTCTGGACGAGCTAGAAAGCTAGTGCAATGGAAACTCCAAGGAATGTACAAAGTCTTACCCTAGCTAAGACTCCTGGTGATAGAGGATATAGAGCCTGAACTGGCCATCTTCTGCAATTAGGCAAGACTTGCAGTGCAGGGATTAGTACACCAACCCATCCTCAAAACCATTGGTCTGTAATTTGTTCTGCCTGCAGAATATGCTATGTTAAAGGTGGCACAGAAATTATGGGAATGGCCAACCAGTGACTGTTCCAGTTTGAGATCCATGCCACAGATGGATACCCCTGACCTTGCCTAGAGGTCCAGGAACTAGAGACTGGATAGCTCAGAGACCTAGGGCAGAACCAAATGCAACTGGAAAAAAAATCAATGAAAGGATTTTCATTCTGCTATAATAATAGATCAGAGTCTAGTCCAATTATCATCAGAGAGGCTTCATTCAGCAACTGATGGGAACAGATGCAGAGGCCCAGAGCCGAAAATTAATGTGGAGCTCATGAAAGATGGGGGGAAAGTTTGCCAGAGCCAGAGGGCTCAAGGACAGTATAAGAACACAGCCCACAGAATTAAATAAATGGAGCTAATAGGGGCTCACAGAGACTGAACCAACAATTGTTGAGCCTACATGTGTCTGACCTAGGACCTCTTTATGTATGTTGTGGTTGTGTAGCTTGGTCTTCTTTTTGGATTCCTATTGTGGGAGTAGGGGTTAACTATGACTCCTTTTCCCACTTTTGGGACCCTTTTCTTCTACTGGGTTGCCTGGTTCAGCCTTAATACAAGGGGAGGTGCCTAGTCACATTGAAACTTGCTGTACTCTGTTTTGTTGATATCCATTGGAGACGTGACTTTTCCCTTTTCTGAAGGAAAAATGAGGAGGAGTTGATAGGGGTTATAGTGGTGGTGAGGAGATACTGGGAGGGGAGGGGGGAAACTGCTGTTGGAACTTAAACATATGAGAGAAGAATAAATAAAAAATATTAAAAAATACTGGAAAACCAAATACAGATATACATCACAAACATTCTGACCGTGACTAAGTTGGCTTCATCTGGGAGATGGAGGAATATTTCATTCTATGTGTCACTAAATGTAGCAGATCATATGAATAGCCTTAAGTACAAAAATCACATGATCCTCTGAATGGATGCAGCAATAGCTTTTGACAAAATCCCATATGCCTTCATGATAAAAGTTCTAAAGAGAGTCAGACTAGAGAGAGCAAATCTCAACATAATATGTGAGGGGCCCACAGGGAACAGCATCCCAAGTGGAGGAAAACTTGAAGCAATCTTATTGAAATCAGGAGCAAAAACAGGGCCATCCACCACCCCCACCTCCTTTAATACTTTGCTCAGTGAAGAAGCTGAGCTGTAAAGCCAGAGAAGGAAATCAAACGGATACAAATCGGAAGAGAAGCAAAACTACCTCTAATCAGGTTTCAAGTCCCTTTTCTGTTTTCAAGACCAACTGAACACCCAGAGTTTCGTTCCATATCTCTGCTTCACCTGACCTAGATTCTCAGCTGCTTGGGAAGCAGGTGCTGAGTCAGCATTTCCTGACTGTCTGTGAAAGGACCATGGATTATTCATGGGGCCCATGCACTCTTCCAGGTGCATCTGGGATTGCCCTACCCAGGGCCCATTTCTAATGTAAAAGCATGGCAAGAAAATCCATTTTCAGATCTGATTTCATTTCCATGCTTCTTGCTTGTGTTAGGAATTTAGGCTGATAAAGTAAAAGTGAGGCAGGACAGTGCGGCTTCTGACAGCTTTATGGAAGGACATTTTGGGCTCCAGTTTGTGAATGCTCTCTTGGAAGGAACTGATTTCAAAAGCCTGCATATATATACAGAGGTTTCTATTCCCTTCAATAGTTAATGTGATATCTGAGCATCTCATGTCCAGAGACTTCTATTTAGCAATAGAAAAAGTGTCTCCAAACTGTGCCAGTTTTGCAAGAAACAGAAGTTGAGAGCAAGTGAAGCTAATTTTCTAGTGACATTCTAAATTTGAGATTCCCGGCAACCAGAAACAAGATGTACCTCAACCAAGGTCTTTGCCAGCTGTACCCAAGCTCTTCTTGGATGGGAAACGTATTGTTTCACAGAAGCACTGAGAATGGGAAACAAACCTTCCACACCCCCCACCCCCCAAAACAAAACAATATAGTAATGGGCATCTCAGAACTGCTAGCTAGCATTGATCAGCATTTTCCTACAGGCTTAATGACTTCCCATCATCCAGAAACCCCACCACCACCACCACCAATTTCACAAGTAAACGGCTGCCATTCAGGATGAACTGCCTGCCCTTATTTCAAAAATGAGGGGATATAGAAAAGAAACTAAAAAAAAATTAAAAAAAAAAGAAAAGAAACTAAAGAAAATCCATACCAATAAAACATTGCATGTTAAACTAGATGCATTTTCAGTTGATTCTGTAAGCAAATACCAGCAATTTGGGACTGAAAACAATACACATATCTTTTCTTCTAGGGTCAGAGACTGGCTAGAGCTCCTAAACACAATTTAAGCTTTTTAACATGGCTGAACCTCCCATATGAAGGACATAGAGAAGAATCTATGTACGTCTTTCCCAGCTTGTAGAGACACATTCACTGGTTGGGGCCCCTTCTTGAATCAATCACTTCATGCCACAGGTCTCAATGGCTCAGCTCTGACCTCCTTATACCTCTCCCTCTTACATTCTCTGACTCCAAATTCTCCTCAACTACTGGGGAAATGTTCTGCATTTTGAAGGATTTGTAGGGTAATAGAGCCTACTAGATTACTAGAGAAAACTATCTCTAATAGTCTTTTTTTAAATTTTTTTTTTTTACTGAAAAGGGAAGTAAAAACACTTTATGATAAAATTAAAGACTTACATGGAAAATATTTCAGATAAACACATTAAAATTGACAATATTCATGGAAAATTAAGGAGTAAAGAGGTAGACATGTAAAACATTGCTATATTAATTGAAATATGGGATAGAAACATTTTATAATAGAATTGAAGATTTACATGGAAAATATTTCTGAAAAAATTGTAGAAAAAAATGTAGAAAAACGTGAGAATTGAAGATTATCATGGAAAATTTTATATAGATATAATAATGGTAGGCATAAAAGTATTCCTAAGTTGATTAAAAGTGTAATTATAAACATTTTCAGATGAAGGTTTACATGGAAAATATTTCTGATAAAATTGTAGAAATATATAGAAAAACATGTTAAAATTAAAGATTATCATGAAAATTTTATAGATAAAATTATAGGAATAAAGATAATTCTAAGTTGATTGAAGGTGGAATTATAAATATTTCACATAACATTAAAGATTTACATGGAAAATATTTCTGGTAAAATTCAAGAAATATATAGAAAAACATTAAAATTGACTTTCATGGAAAATTTTACATATAAAATAGTAGATATAAAAACTTGTTCTAAATTAATTGCAGGTGGAATTAGAAACATTTTTGATAAAATCAAAGATTTACATTAAAGAATTTCTGATAAAATAGAGGAAATATACAGAAAGACATTAAAATTGACAATTATCATGAAAAGTAATGCAGATAAAATGGTAAACAAAATAAATTACTAAATTAATTAAAAGGGGAATTACAAACATTTTCTGATAAAATTGAAGATTTACATGAGAAATATCTCATTAGTCTATGTCTTTTTATTGGGAAGTTAAGTCCATTGTTGTTAAGAGATATTAGGGAATAGTGATTGTTGCTTCCTGTTATTTTTGATGTTATTTTTGTTTGGGTGGGTATCTTCTTTTGGGTTTGTTGGAAGAAGATTACTTTCTAGGGTGTAGTTTTCTTCCTCGTGATTGTATTTTCCATCAATCATCCTTTGTAAGGCTGGATTTGTGGACAGATATTGTGCAAATTTGGTTTTATCGTGGAATATCTTGTTTTTTCCATCTATGATGATTGAGAGTTTTGCTGGGTTGCCCCAGTGTTTGCCTGGGCTGGCTTTTGTGTTCTCTTAGGGTTTGTATGTGGTCTGCTCAGGATCTTCTAGCTTTCATCATCTCTGGTGAGAAGTCTGCTATAATTCTGATAGGTCTGCCTTTATAAGTTACTTGCCCTTTTTCCTACTGCTTTTAATATCTTTCTTTGTTTAGTGAATTTGGTGTTTTGATTATTATGTACCGCAAGGATTTTCTGTTCTAGGTCAGTCTGTTTGGAGTTCTGAAGGCTTCTTGTATGTTCATGGGCATCTCTTTCTCTAGGTTAGGGAAGTTTTCTTCTACAATTTTGTTGAAGATATTTACTGTGCCTTTAAGATGTAAATCCTCACTCTTGTCTATATCTATAATCCTTAGGTTTGGTCTTCTCATTGTGTCCTGGAGTTCCTGGATGTTTGGAGTTACCAGCTTTATGCATTTTGCATTTTCTTTGACTATTGAGTCAATGTTTTCTATGGTATCTTGAATACCTGATGTTCTTTCTTCTATCTCATGTATTCTGTTGTTAATGCTTGCATCTATGACTCCTGAATTTTTCCAAGGTTTTCTATCTCCAGAGATGTATCACTGTGTGATTTCTTTGTTGTTTCTACTTCCATTTTTATATCCTGGATGGTTTTGTTCAGTTCTTTCACTTGATTGTTTGTGTTTTCCTGAATTTTTTAAGGGATTTTTTGTGTTTCCTCTTTAAGGGCTTTTACCTGTTGAACAATGTTCTCCTGCATTTCTTTAAGGGAATTAATTAAGTCTTTGTTGAAGCCCTCTATCAGCATCATGAGATATGATTTTAAATTCAACTCTTACTTTTCTGGTGTGTTGGGGTATCTGGGACTTGCTGTGGTGGGAGAAATGGGTTCTGATGTTGCCATGTGTCCTTGGTTTCTGTTGGTAGGGTTCTTGTGCTCACCTTTCATCATCTGGTGCTAGTTGATATTGTTGTCTCTGGCTGGAGTTTGTTCGTCCTGTGGGCCTGTAAGCCTATGTGCTTACTCCTCCTTGCTCAAAAGTGAAAGCACTGCTGGGAGATCTCTCTCCTGGGAGACTATGCACAGAAGGCTGTGGAGTCTCCTGGCTCCCTGGTGCAAATGGCCGCAGAAAGACTTCTGTCCCAGATGCTCCACTGATCACAGAAGGCTGTGGAGGCTCCTGGCTCCCTGGTGCCAATGGCAGCAGAAAGACTTCCATCCCAGCTGCTCCACTGATCTTAGGACCTATGTGCTCCTAGCTGGTTTCCTCCAGAGAGAAGGTGTAAATCTCACCTCTGTGCTCAAAAGTGAAAGCCTGCTAGGAGATCACTCCCTTCTGGTGGGCTGTGCACAGAAGGCTATGGAGTCTCCTGTCTCCCTGGTGCAGATGGTGGTGGAAAGACTTCCATCCCAGCTGCTCTACTGATCTTAGGCCCTGCGTCTCTAGTAGTCTTTTTTTATTGAATATTTTATTTGTTTACATTTCAGATGTTATCCCCTTTCCCAGTTTCCTTTCTGGAAACCCCCTATCCTATTTGCCTTTACCCTGCTTCAATGAGGGTGCTCCCCTACCCACCCACTCACTCTTGCCTCCCCACCCTGGAACTCCCCTACACTGGGGCAATGAGCCTTCACAGGACCAAGGGCCTCTCCTCCCATTAATGTCTAACAAGTCCATCCTCTGCTCTCTATATAGCTGGAGCCATGGATCCCTACCTGTGTACTACTTGTTTGGAGGTTTAGACCCTGGAAGCTCTGGTTGGTTGATATTGTTGTTTTTCCTATGGGGTTTGAAAACCCGTTAATTTCCTTCAGTTCTTTCTCTAACTCCTCCATTGGAGACCCCATGATCAGTTCAATGATTGGCAGAGAGCATCCACCTCTGTATATCTCAGGCTCTAGCAGACCCTATCAAGAGACAGCTATATTAGATTCCTGCCAGCATGCACTTGTTGTATCCACAATAGTTTCTGCGTTTGGTACTGTATATGGATCCCCAGGTGGGGCAGTCTCTGGATGGCCTTGCCTTCAGTCTCTGCTTCACACTTTGTCTTCCTATTTGTTCGCTTGAGTATTTTGTTACCCGTTCTAAAAAGGACTGAAGCATCCACACTTTTCAGACTTTCAAAGAAGACCTAATAATAATTCTCTTCAAAGTATTCCACAAAATAGAAACAGAGAGAACACTACCAAATTTGTTCTATGAAGTCATAATTATGCTTATACCTAAATCACACAGACCCAAGAAAGAAATAGAACTTCAGACCAATTTCCCTTATGAATATCAATGCAAAAATACTCAACAAAATTCAAAAACTGAATTCAAGAACACATCAAAACAATCATCCATCATGATCAAGTAGGCTTCATCCCAGGGATGCAGGGATGGCTCAATATATGGAAATCCATCAATGTAATCTACTATATAAACAAACTCAAAGAAAAAAAAACATGATCATCTATTATATGCTGAGAAAGCATTTGACAAAATTAAACACAGTTCCTGGTAAAAGTCTTGGAAAGATCAGGAATTCAAGACTCATACCTAAGCATAGTAAAAGCAAACCAGTAGCCAACATCAAACTAAATGGAGAGACACTTGAAGCAACCCCACTAAAACCAGGAACTAGAAAAGGCTGCCTACTCTTTATGAACCTATTCTATATAGTACTCCAAGTCCTAGCCAGAGCAATTAGAAAACAAAAGAATCTGGAGGAAATGGACAATTTCCTTGACAGACACCAAATACCAAAATTAAATCAGGACCAAATAGATCATCTAAACAGTCCCATAACGCCTAAAGAAATAGAAGGAGTCATAGAAAGTCTTCCAACCAAAAAAAGCACAGGACCAGATGGTTTCAATGCAGAATTCTATCAGACCTTCAAAGAAGAGTTAACACCAATACTCTTCAAACTATTCCACAAAATAGAAACAGAAGGAACACTACCCAATTCCTTCTACGAAGCCACAATTACGCTGATACCAAAGCCACACAAAGATCCAACAAAGAAAGAGAACTTCAGACCAATTTCCCTTATGAACATCGATGCAAAAATACTCAATAAAATTCTTGCCAACCGAATCCAAGAACACATTAAAACGATCATCCACCGTGATCAAGTAGGCTTTATCCCGGGAATGCAGGGTTGGTTTAATATACAGAAATCCATCAATGCAATCCACTACATAAACAAACTCAAAGAAAAAAACCACATGGTCATTTCATTGGATACTGAAAAAGCATTTGACAAAATTCAGCATCCTTTCATGCTTAAAGTCTTGGAAAGAACAGGAATTCAAGGCACATACCTAAACATTGTTAAAGCAATATACAGCAAACTGGTAGCCAGCATCAAACTAAATGGAGAGAAACTTGAAGCAATCCCACTAAAACCAGGGACTAGACAGGGCTGCCCCCTTTCTCCTTATCTTTTCAATATTGTACTTGAGGTACTAGCTCGGGCAATTCGACAACATAGGAGGTCAAAGGGATACAAATTGGAAAGGAAGAAGTCAAACTATCATTATTTGCAGATGACATGATAGTCTACCTAAGTGACCCAAAAAAACTCCACTAGAGAACTCCTACAGCTGATAAACAACTTCAGCAAAGTGGCAGGTTATAAAATCAACACAAGCAAATCAGTGGCCTTCCTATACTCAAAGGATAAGCAGGATGAGAAAGAAATTAGGGAAATGACACCCTTCACAATAGCCACAAACAGTATAAAGTATCTTGGGGTGACTCTTACCAAACATGTGAAAGATCTGTATGACAAGAACTTCAAGACCCTGAAGAAGGAAATGGAAGAAGACCTCAAAAAAT
The DNA here is from genome assembly GCF_947179515.1 of Apodemus sylvaticus. Classification (NCBI taxonomy): domain Eukaryota; kingdom Metazoa; phylum Chordata; class Mammalia; order Rodentia; family Muridae; genus Apodemus; species Apodemus sylvaticus. The sequence continues at coordinate 111,871,262 of NC_067474.1, read as the reverse complement.
GGGAAAACCTCCCATGTTCATGGATAGGCAGGATCAATATAGTTAAAATGGCCATTTTGCCAAAAGCAATATACAGATTCAATGCAATACCCATCAAAATCCCAACTCAATTCTTCACAGAGTTAGAAAGAGCAATTATCAAATTCATCTGGAATAACAAAAAACCCAGGATAGCTAAAACTATTCTCAGCAACAAAAGAAATTCTGGGGGAATCAGTATCCCTGACCTCAAGCAACACTACAGAGCAATAGTGTTAAAAGCTGCATGGTATTGGTACAGTGACAGGCAGGCAGATCAATAGAACAGGATTGAAGATCCAGAAATGAACCCACACACCTATGGCCACTTGATTCTCGATAAAGGTGCTGAAAACATACAATGGAAAAAAGATAGCCTTTTCAACAAATGGTGCTGGTTCAACTGGAGGTCAGCATGCAGAAGAATGTGAATTGATCCATACTTGTCTCCTTGTACTAAGCTCAAATCCAAATGGATCCAGGACCTCCATATAAAGCCAGACACTCTGAAGCTAATAGAAAAGAAACTGGGGAAGACCCTTGAGGACATCGGTACAGGGAGAAAGTTTCTGAACAGAACACCAATAGCATATGCTCTGAGATCAAGAATTGACAAATGGGACCTCATAAAATTACAAAGTTTCTGTAAGGCAAAGGACACCATCAAAAGGACAAATCGGCAACCAACAAATTGGGAAAAGATCTTCACCAACCCTGCATCAGATAGAGGGCTAATATCCAATATGTATAAAGAACTCAAGAAGTTAGACTCCAGAAAACCAAAAAACCCTATTAAAAAATGGGGTACAGAGTTAAAGAATTCTCACCTGAAGAACTTTGGATGGCGGAGAGGCATCTTAAAAAATGCTCAACTTCATTAGTCATTAGGGAAATGCAAATCAAAACAACCCTGAGATCTCATCTTACACCAGTCAGAATGGCTAAGATTAAAAACTCAGTAGACAGCAGGTGTTGGTGAGGATGTGGAGAAAGAGGAACACTCCTCCACTGCTGGTGGGGTTGCAAATTGGTACAACCACTCTGGAAATCAGTTTGGCGGTTCCTCAGAAAACTGGGCACCTCACTTCCAGAAGATCCTGCTATACCATTCCTGGGCATATACCCAGAGGATTCCCCACCATGTAATAAGGATACATGCTCTACTATGTTCATAGCAGCCCTATTTATAATTGCCAGATGCTGGAAAGAACCCAGGTATCCCTCAACAGAAGAGTGGATGCAAAAAATTTGGTATATCTACACAATGGAGTACTATTCAGCCATTGGAAACAATGAATTCATGAAATTCTTAGGCAAATGGATGGAGCTAGAAAACATCATACTAAGTGAGGTAACCCAGACTCAAAAGGTGACTCATGGTATGCACTCACTAATAAGTGGATATTAACCTAGAAAACTGGAATACCCCAAACATAATCCATACATCAAATGAGGTACAAGAAGAAAGGAGGAGTGGCCCCTTGTTCTTGAAAGACTCAGTGAAGAAGTATAGGGCAAAACCAGAACGGGGAAGTGGGAAGGGGTGGGTGGGAGGACAGGGGGAGAAAAGGGGGCTTATGGGACTTTCGGGGAGTGGGGGGCTAGAAAAGGGGAAATCATTTGTAATGTAAATAAAAAATATATCGAATAAAAAAAGGAAGTCAAATGGATACAAATTGGAAAGAAAGAGGTCAAAATATCACTCTTTGCAGATGATATGATAGTATACTTAAGTGACCCCAAAAATTCCACCAGAGAACTCCTAAACCTGATAAACAACCTCAGTAAAGTGGCTGGATATAAAATTAACTCAAACAAATCAGTAGTCTTCCTATACTCAAAGGAAAAACAGGCTGAGAAAGAAATTAGGGAAATGACACCCTAATAGTCACAATATTCACAAACAACATAAAGTATCTTGGTGTTGCTCTAACTAAGCAAATGAAAAATCTGTATGACAAGAACTTCAAGTCTCTGAAGAAAGAAATCAAAGATCATCTCAGAGGATGGAAAGATTTCCCATGCTCCTAGATCAGCAGGATTAATTTAGTAAATTGGCCATTTTGCCAAAAGCAATATACAGATTCAATGCAATCCCCATCAAAATTCCAACTCAGTTCTTCATAGAGTTAGAAAGAGCAATTTTCAAATTCATTTGGAATAATAAACATCCCAGGATAGCGACAATTATTCTCTACAATAAAAGAACGTCTTGGGGAATCACCATCCCTGACCTCAAGCTCTACTACAGAGCAATAATTATAAAAACTGCCTGATATTGGTACAGTGACACGCAGGTAGAGCAATGGAATAGAACTGAAGACCCAGAAATGAAGCCATACACCTATGGTCGTTTCATCTTTGACAAAGGAACTAAAATCATCCAGTGGAAAAAAGAAGGCATTTTCAACAAATGGTGCTGGGTCAACTGGCAGCAAGCATGCAGAAGAATGTGAATTGATCCATTCTTATCTACTTGTACAAAGCTCAAGTCCAAGTGGATCAAGGACCTGCACATAAAACCAAATACACTGAATCTAATAGAAGAGAAGTGTGGAAGAACCTCTAATCATCTTTAATAAGTTGCATTTACAAAATCTGTCTTGCAATGATGGAAGCGTTCATCTTAATCCAAGATTATTACCCAAAGGGAACCTTCTCAAGTGGGAGTGTGGATCATCTCTACATACTTTTAGGCATTTGTTCCCTTTTAATCATGCTATATTATTTCTCCAAGAAATATGCAATTCACTGTTTTATCTCGTCTGAATTTTCTTGCTTTACTGGTTGAGACTTCATATCTTGCAGGTATGTCATGTTTTTTATATTTTATTTTAAATGAGTTTATAGCCAGTTCCACTGAAGATCAGATCAAAACCACTCAAAGACAGTCATGATATCTCTAGGTCCTGAAACTTTTTCTTGATTTTACATTCTTGACCTGTTTTCTTCTGAACTCTACATAGATGAATTATTAATAAGCTAATCTCCTTGAAGAGTTTTTGAAGCACATTTTCCCACAAGCCAAAGTTAGTTGCTTGCAGCTGATGACCCAACAATGAGCAGCGGCTCAGAGTGGTCAGGTGCAGCAGATTGTTTAACAGACTTGCTAATTATCAAGATAACTAGCTAGGCTCAACCTCAGTGAATCTGGGTGGGAAAGAGAACAGGCAGGGAGTAGTTGGAGCATGAACAGACACCATGGTCCCTACTAATGAGGTAGACACTGAAGTGCAAAACCATAAATTAGCAAGAGACCAGAAAGGAAGTACCCAGTAGCAAATGGGAGAAAGGCAGTCATGGTGATGGCCTTTAGAGAAACTGTAGCAATGAGACAGGTCACTAGAATCTCCTTCCTCCTGAGTCACTTCTACCGACTCAGAGACTGGGATCTGCAGTAACTGAAAAACTTCTTTATTTTGCTCTATATTGTTTAAAAGCAAAGATAACAAAGGACAAACTTATCAGTGCAGAGTCTGTGTCGTGTCTCTTTGGGATCACTGGAAATATCCTCACACCAAGTACATCTGGCTGCATGGTGTAACATCTTTCATTGTGCTCAGAAGGCCAGCCACATTAAAGGGTGGATAACTGATAATCCACAGTTAGGAGTGTGCCTTCTGAACACCTAAAACTAGAATCAGTCTTGCTGAGGGAAAAAGAGAAAAGGAGAAACACACAGCATCCCACCTGTTTTTAATCTTTCTCTAAACCTCAGGCTTTCATATTTGATGTTTTTCATTAACACAGGGAACAACTGATGCAGGTAATAGTAAAAATGCCTGGGGTCATGTCACATCTGTCTCCCAGAGAGGTCTGGCACAGGGTGAGGAGTGAAGGATTAGTGATCTGGAAAGTGACATAAGCTTTGCCATGACTGGCAGGTTACTCACCTGGATTTCTATTTCTTTCCACAGTACAGTAAGTCATGCAATACCCTGCTTTCCAAGTGTGTCAATACCCTGCTTTCCAAGTGTGTCAATGCCCTGCTTTTCAAGTGTGTCAATACCCTGCTTTCCAAGTGTGTCAGTCCAGTTCAAATGGACTACATTTAAAACTATGAAGAAAGTTGAGAGACCTAATATTTATGCTACCATAAACAAAAGCTTACTGCTATAAGTCTCCATTGGAACTTGAAGGGTTTTAGTGAGAACTTTAAAATGTAAAGTAAACCAGGCAGGAGGAAAAGAAGCAAGAGAAACTCTGGTGGACTCTTGTCTGAAAAGGCTAGATCAGCTTTTCCAGTTCTGAATGTTGGTGGGTGAAAACACTTAGAAGAGAGAAATATCAGAAAGAGACTATAGTAGGTATATGGTTTTCCAATGATTTTGCCTATCTTCCATGTCTGGTTAAATGTGTCACAAAGAAAGAAGAGTCACAAACCACCACCAATAAGCCTGTTTGGAACACCTTCATGATAGCTGACCAGACATGCAGGTTAGCAAAAGCAGCTGCTAGTTTTTGATAACTAGAGATTTTTTTTTCAACAGACATCCTATGAACAACTTTTCTGCACACACTTTGGCTTCTTCTGCCAAAAGCTTAGATCTTCCAGACAACTTAGTCTACTACTTCACTGTATGGTATATCAAAAAGTCTTTTCTTCTTCCCTGTAGGAAAAGATGCTCTTGCTTTCCCCCTTTAAATTTCTGGATGTTTTACTTATTCTGCTTTGGTTGCACTTGGTACCATTCACATTAAACAACAGTTTGATCACCAGGTGAACCTATTACTTGATAGAAGTAATTTCTGATTGGTCCTCCTGTGCTCCAGAATGATAACCTTGCTGCCTATCATGCAATATTGTTTCATAAACTGTTGCATAATACATGCAATCAGGAAGCTCCAACAAGCAGACAGAAACAATGTCTGCTTTGGAAACAAAGTGGCATGGCCAGTTTGATGTTCAGACTGTGGCTTCTCAGAGAGGAGTGCTGAGGTGGTGGGAGCACTATCATCAGTCCTCCTCTCTGGTCTAAAGCCATCCCAGCCTTTCTGTGCATTCTCTGTTGAAGATCGCTGAGCTGTGCTCCCTGGAGATCTTTAGATGCTTTGTTTCATTGAACTCTAACTATACAATTTGAACTGATTAGATTCCCGTTTCTCATAAAATGTAAACTTAGAGAAGTTAGGGCATTAGCTATGGTTATTGCCAGTCTTCAAAGCCAGACTTGCTTGCCTTCAAGGTCCCTTTTAAAGTGAATTTGTCAGTTCATTGAAGATGGATACTACTTTTATAAGTACAGGCAATACGACAAGATGATTTGGACAGAGATCGTGTTTTGAATCTGATAGAACTGAATTCGATTTGACTTCTTTGGTTTCCTGTCTCTGAGATCCTTGAAATCTGACTTAATCTTCACAAATCTGTTTTTCTTTCTTTTTAGTTTTTCTTTTTCTTTTTTAAACAGAAAGGTGTGGGGCTGGAAAGATGTCTCAGTGGTTAGGAGCACTGGCTGCTAGTCCAGAGGTACTGAGTTCAATTCCCAGCAACCTCATGGTGACTCACAACTACCTGTAATGGGATCTGATGCCCTCTACTGATGTGTCTGAAGACATCTACAGTGTATTTATATACATAAAATAGATAAATAAATCTTTAAAAAAGAAAGAAAAAAGAAAGAAAGGTGTGGATAGCTAATAATTCTCCCTTGTGAGATAATGTGTCTGAAAGGTTTGGTTGTTGTTGTTTTCTGCCCTTGCTTTTGTGAAATATGATGGCCATTGCTACGGTGGCCCAGTGAAGTCTGTGAAAAAAATATTTTACAGACAGAAGTCTGTAACCGGCCATAAAGCTTGCTTCCTGGTGTGGTTAGCAGCCCTGTTAGTACTCTTCAGGGGACCCAGATAGTCATACAGTTAGTTCATTGTATGACATTAGCTTGATGTCAGTGGCAGTCTGGGCAGTTCAATAAGCTCTTTGTAATAGACATGCAGTAGTTTCTCTTCTGCTCAAACTCCTTAACCTGCTGGCCAAGGGACAGATTGAGTGTCCTCATGACAGCACAGACATCTTTTCACATTTTGCTTTGGTGTCTTCTTACTCTTACCCAGCCTTTTGTTCTCTGTGTTGTCAGGTTCCTATTTCTAGTTTAATTTTCTTGAACTATATGTCCCATGGCTCCTGTGCCCTTGGCATTGCCTCAGTGAGCTTTGGAATTTTTGCATTTCTCCTTTGTTTCTTTGACTAAGACCCCGTTCTCTTTTTTCCCTTTCTTTTTCTTTTAATTTATTTACATTTCAAGTGTTATCTCCTTACCTTGTATTCCCCCTCCCCCTGCTTCTATGAGGGTGTTCCTCCACCCACCCACATACTCCCACCTCCCTGCCCTCAATTTCCCTACACTGAGGCATCTATCAAACCTTCATAGGACCAAGAACCTCTCCTTCCAGTGATATCTGACACGGCTGTCCTCTACTATATATGCCGCCAGAGCCATGTGTACTCCTTGGTTGGTGGCTTAGACCCTGGGAATTCTGGGAGGTCTGGTTGGTTGATATTGTTGTTCTTCCTATGTTACAAACCCCTTCAGCGCTTTCAGTCCTTTCTCTAACTCCTCCATTGGGTACTCTGCATTCAGTCCAATGGTTGGCTGTGAGTATCTGCCTCTGTATTTGTAAGGTTCTGGCAGGGCCTCTCAGGAGACAGTCATATCAGGCTCCTTTCAGCAAGCCTTTCTTAGCATCCACAACAGTGTTGTGACTATATCTGGGATGAATCACCAGGTGTGACAGTCTCTGGATAGCCTTTACTTCAGTCTCTGCTCTGCACTTCATCTCCATATTTGCTCCCACGACTATTTTGTTCCTTTTTCTAAGAATGACCAAAGCATACACACTTTGATCTTCCTTCTTCTTGATCTTCATGTGGTCTGTGTATCTTGGGTATTCTGAGCTTTTGGCCTAATATCCACTTATCAGTGAATGTATACCGTGAGTGTTCTTTTGTGATTGGGTTACCTCATTCAGGATGATATTTTCTAGTTCCATCCATTTGCCTAAGAATTTCATGAATTCATTGTTTTTAATAGCCGAGTAGTCCTCCATTGTGTAAATGTACCACATTTTCTGTATCCATTCTTCTGTTGAAAGACATCAAGGTTCTTTCCGGCTTCTGGGTATTATAAATACAGCTGCTATGAATATAGTGGAACTTGTGTCCTTATTATACATTGCAGCATCTTTCAGGTATATGCCCAGGAGTGGTATAGCTGGGTTCTCAGGTAGTACTATGTCCAATTTCCTGAGGAACCTCCAGACTGATTTTCAGAGTGGTTGTGCCAGCTTACAATCCCACCAACAGTGGAATAGTGTTCCTTTTTCTCCACATCCCTGACAGCACTCGCTGTCACCTGAGTTTCTGATCTTAGCCATTCTGAATGGTGTGAGTTGGAATCTCAGGGTTGTTTTGATTTGCATTTCCCTGAAGACTAAGCATGAACATTTCTTTAGGTGCTCCTCAGCCCTTCCAGTTTCCTCAGCTGAGAATTCTTTTTTTAGTTCTGTTCCACAATTTTAATAGGGTTATTTGGTTCTCTGGAGTCTATCTTCTTGAGTGCTTTGTATATATTGGATATTAGCCCTCTATCGGATGTAGGATTAGTAAAGATCTTTTCCCAATCTGTTGGTTTTATCCTATTGACAATGTCCTTTGCCTTAAAGAAGCTTTGCAATTTTATGAAGTCCCATTTGTCAATTCTTGATCTTAGAGCATAAGCCATTCGTGTTCTGTTCTGGAATTTTCCCCTGTGCCCATATGCTTGAGACTTTTCCCCACTTTCTCTTCTATTAAATTCAGTTTATCTGGTTTTATGTGGAGTCCTTAATCCCACTTGGACTTGAGAGCTTTGTACAAGGAGATAAGAATGGATCAATTTGCATCTAAGATACCTTTCTAAGTGAAGAAAACATCCAATTTTGTGGGATGATGTAGGGACAAGACTCAAGAGTGTTTTATTGTTAGAAGATTCATATTATCTGTCACCCATCATTCATTTTTCTCTCTTTCTCTCCCTCTCTCCCTTCCTACCTCCCTTACTCTTCCCTCTTTTTTCCCCCCTCTCTCTTTATCCCCTGTCTGTCTGCTTTTTGTCTTCCTGTCTTTCTTTCTTTTGCATTGTATATGTCCTTGTAGCTAAAGCTCTTAGATTCATGTCAATCTAAGAGTATTGGGAGGAGAGGAACAAAACAGTCAGTCACTATTTCTTATTTTATGACAGAATAAAGGCAACAACAGTAGCTTCAAGACCATTGGTTTTAAAGTGTGCCTTCCTCAAGTTATTCATTGTATACTTCTAGACAAGCTACTGGACTTTCCATTTACTTCTGTAAAATGGTCCTTGTAGCATTAAACGTGAAGACACCATTGTAGAGCCAATGTCTGGCACAAAGTGGATGCTCATAAAATATTAAGTACTTCAATGTCTTATTATTGTTATTAACAACAACAAAAATAATATTGATGATACCTAACACTTGTGACCATCTCCCCTTGATTAGATTTTATCAACTAAGTTGAAAGTTCCCACAGACATGCCTACAAGTCCTTGTGATGAGAAAATCCTTCAGAGTTCCTTTTTTCCAAAATGTACTTAGTTTTGTGTCAAGTGGAAAACAGAAACCAGCACATGGACTATAATCTTAATTTTTAGGTTGCTGCACACCATAAAGACATTATGTAAATATGCCTCAACTACACAAATACCTTCCAGGCCATATTGTCCTCAAATTAATACTTTAGATTCTAACTGAGCAAGAGCTTGGGATAAAGTATATGTTCAATAAACATTTTCCAGATGAATTAACAAACACCTTGGTAACCCCAAGAATCCTGTAGTGAGAGAGCACACTTAGCAGGGAAGACATTGTTTTCTATACAAACACTTCAGTGTTTCTCCAAGGTTGTCCCCCAAAGCCCCATTTAAGAGTGTGATAATCAACACATTCATGCTCGCATTGATGATCCCTGAATCCTTGACAATCTCAAGAGATTTGTAATCAGTGTGTTTGCCTGCTGCAGTGTCCCTGCTTACTGCACTTGGCTCATTCGATGGAGCTTATCCAGATATTTGCTCCTAATCAGTGCTATTGTGATTCCAAAGAACAACATCCTGCAAGTCAGGTGAATGCAAAGCAGTTCACCAGACAGAGCCAGAGATGTCCTAAGGAGACACTGGGTGCTGCTGCTCTGTGTGCCTCTTCTGATAAGACATACTAGCATGTTTCTGTTTGCTACTCTGTGAATGAGTGAGCATAGTCAATATTTCCTCTGAACTAAATGTCTGCATATCCCTGCCTTCATTTATATAGTATTTCAGGTCTCTGTTGTTCTTCCCTCCTCAAATAATAAAATTCTAACTTTATAATGGAATGTTCAAGTTTTCTCATAAGCTGATTCCATTATCTTCTGGTTTTATATCCTATCCACATATTGTGAAGTACTCCAAACTCACCCTTCTCCTTTCTTACCACTGTCTGAAAACATACAGATGATGAAATAGGTCTGGTAGTGACTTTCACACCAAGGCAACCTGTCACAAACAAAGAAAAATAAAACAGAAGAAAAATGACTATGAGTATCATGAAGTTAAATAAGGCAGGATTCTAAGGATGTCACAGGGCTGCATCATCATTATCATGAGGGGTTTATGAAAAACAGGAGGTATTCCAGAAGCTCGTTACAAGTTTGTTGAATCCAAGCACTACTCTGCCATTAGTAAATCACCAAGGCTCATGATAGAGCAGCCATAAATATTAATCCAATATACCAGTTAGTGAAAACATTGAAGCCACCAATGGAAAATTTAAACTGACATAACTCACATCCACTTTCCATTCTTATATGGAAATTGAGAAGAACAAAAAAACATATTAAGAAGCATTAATGACAAGATTACATACAAATTAGTACTTTATGGTTTATAATTCGATTTTGTGCAAAATCATAATAAAACATACATAAATATTTGAATGCTGGGAAATACTCTCATTGCCTTTATTTCAGTAGGAACTAAGGTATAGAGATGCTCATGATAATACATGTAGTAAGTGACTCCTTTGGCTCTCTTGACTGAAGTTTGTGGTCTGCCATCTTTTTCTTATAATTCATCTTCTCTTGAACTATGGAACAAACCCAAGGCTTCGCACGTGCTAAGCAGGTGTTTGACCACTGGGCTAGATTCCTAGCCTCATAGACCTTAACATCTCAGCTCTCCAGAGTGCATAGATGTCAGCTGTGTATCATTAAAACTGGCTTGCATGGTGCTTCCTTCACATTCTCTGTCTTCTCTTCCTCTTCCTTTTTTACCTCCTTTATCTCTTCCTTGTTTTATACCAGGCATCATGTAGTCCAGCCTTGCCTTGAACTCCCTGTGGAAGGAACTGTTCAAGGATGACTATGAACTTATGATCTTACTGCCTTCCCCTACCCCAACAAAGCTCTCAGATTACAGGCTTGGAATAATCACCAATTTATGTAGTGCTGGATATTAAATACAGGGGCTCTGCATACTAAGCTACAATTGAGCTACAGCACTAGCCTTCATTCATCTTTATTATGGATAGGAAAACATACAATGGTTTCAGTGATAAAGGAATACAAAATACAAAGTAGCAAACACTCTATTAATTAAAACACTAATATTGCATTCAAATAGAAGCAACAGAAAGGACACGATTGGAAGGATACAAGCCACTGTAGATATCAAAGCTAGGTAAAGCACTCTTACTTTGAAGGAATCAAGGAGCTTCACCCAAGATGAGACAGTAAGCCACCCAGACTAGTCTTTCTAAGAACTCAATCTCTAAAAATGGCTCAAGGTAGAGTTTATTCTTTTTTTATTCAATATATTCTTTATTTACATTTCAAATGATTTCCCCTTTCCTGTATCCCCCCTACCTGAAAGTCCCATAAGCTCTTTTCCCACCCCCTGCTCCCCCATACACCCCCTTCCCACTTCCCTGTTCTGGTATTGCCCTACACTGCTGCACTGAGCAGGCAGATCAATGGAACAGGATTGAAGATCCAGAAATGAACCCACACATCTATGGCCACTTGATCCTCGACAAAGGGGCTGAAAACATCCAGTGGAAAAAAGATAGCCTTTTCAACAAATGGAGGTCAGCATGCAGAAGAATGCGAATTGATCTATCTTAATCTCCTTGTACTAAGCTCAACTCCAAATGGATCAAGGACCTCCACATAAAGCCAGACACTCTGAAGCTAATAGAAAAGAAACTGGGGAAGACCCTTGAGGACATCGGTACATGGAGGAAATTTCCTGAACAGAACACCAATAGAGTATGCTCTAAGATCAAGAACTGACAAATGGGACCTCATAAAATTACAAAGTTTCTGTAAACAAAGGACACCATCAAAAGGACAAATCGGCAACCAACAAATTGGGAAAAGATCTTCACCAACCCTGCATCAGATAGAGGGCTAATATCTAATATATACAAAGAACTCAAGAAGTTAGACCCCAGAAAACCAAATAACCCTATTAAAAATGGGGTACTGAGTTAAACAAAGAATTCTCACCTGAACAACATCGGATGGCGGAGAAACATCTTTAAAAAATGCTCAACTTCATTAATCATCAGGGAAATGCAAATCAAAACAACCCTGAGATTTCACCTTACACCAGTCAGAATGGCTAAGATTAAAAACTCAGTAGACAGCAGGTGTTGGCAAGGATGTGAAGAAAGAGGAACACTCCTCCACTGCTGGTGGGCTTGCAAATTGGTATAACCACTCTGGAAATCAGTCTGGCGGTTCCTCAGAAAACTGGACATGTCACTTCTGAAAGATCCTGATATTTTTGTCTAATTGCCCTAGCTAGTACTTCCAGTAATATATTGAAAAGATATGGAGAGAGGGGGCAGCCTTGTCTACTCCCTGAGTTTTAGTGGGATTGCTTCAAGTCTCTTTCCATTTAGTTTGATGTTGGCTATTGGTTTGCTGTATATTGCTTTTATTATGTTTAGGTATGGGCCTTGAATTCCTCTTCTTTCCAAGACTTTTAGCATGAAAGGATTCTGAATTTTGTCAAATGCTTTTCAGCATCTAATCAAATGACCATGTGGTTTTATTCTTTGAGTTTGTTTATGTAGTGGATTGCATTGATGGATTTCCTTATATTGAACCATCCCTGGATCCCTGGGATGAAGCCTACTTGATAATGGTGAATGATCGGTTTGATGTGTTCTTGGATTCGGTTGACAAGAATTTTATTGAATATTTTTGCATTGATGTTCATAAGAGAAATTGGTCTGAAGTTCTCTTTCTTTGTTGGATCTTTGTGTGGTTTTGGTATCAGCGTAATTGTAGCTTTGTAGAATGAGTTGGGCAGTCTTCCTTCTGTTTCTAGTTTGGTGTTAGGTCTTCTTTGAAGGTCTGATAGAATTCTGCACTAAAACCATCTGATCAAGTGCATTTTTTTGGTTTGAAGACTTTCTATGACCCCTTCTATTTCTTTAGGGGTTATGGGACTGTTTAGATGATCTATTTGATCCTCATTTAATTTTGGTATTTGGTATCTGTCTAGGAAATTGTCCATTTCCTCGAGATTCTCCAGCTGTGTTAAGTATAGGCTTTTGTAATAGGATCTGATGATTTTTTGAATTTCCTCAGTTTCTGTTGTAATATCACCCATTTTCATTTCTAATTTTGTTAATTTGGATACTTACTCTGTGCCCTTTGGTTAGTCTGCCTAAGGGTTTATCTATCTTGTTGATTTTCTCAAAGAACCAGCTCCTGGTTTTGTTGATTCTTTGTATGGTTCTCTTTGTTTCCACTTGATTGATTTCAGTCCTGAGTTTGATGATTTCCTGTCTTCTAGTCCTCCTGTGTGAATTAGCTTATTTTTGTTCCAGAGCTTCAAGGCATGCCATTAAGCTGCTAGTGTATGCTCTCTCCAGTTTCTTTTTAGAGGCACTCAGGGCTATGAGTTTTCCTCTTAGCACTGCTTTCATTGTGTCCCATGGATTTGTGTATGTTTTGCCTTCATTTTCATTAAATTCTAAAAATTGTTTCTTTATTTCTTCTTTGGCCAAGGTATCATTGAGTATTGTTCAGCCTCCATGTTTATGTGGGCTTTCTGATGTTTTTGTTGCTATTGAAGACCACTCTTACTCCATAGTGATCTGATAGGAGGCATGGGATTAGTCCAATCTTCTTATATTTGTTGAGGTCTGTCTTGTGACCAATTATATGGTCGATTTTGGAGAAGGTACCAAGAGCTGATGAGAAAAAGGTCTATTCTTTTGCTTTAGGATGAAATGTTCTCTCTATATATATCTGTTAAATCCAATTGGTCCAAAGCTTCAATTAGTTTCACTGTGTCCCTGTTTAGTTTCTCTTTTCCTGATTGGTCCATTGAGGAGAGTGGAGTGTTGAAGTCGCACACTATTATTGTGTTAGGTGCAATGTGTGCTTTGAGCTTTAGTAAAGTTTCTTTTACAGATGAGGGTGCCCTTGCATTTGGAGCATAGATGTTCAGAACTGAAAGTTCTTCTTGGTCGATTTTTTCTTTGACCAGCAAGAAGTGTTCTTTCGTGTTTATTTTGATGACTTTAGGTTGAAAGTCAATTTTATCTGATATTAGAATGGCTACTCCGGCTTGTTTCCTGAGACCATTAGCTTGTAAAATTGTCTTCCAGCTTTTTACTCTAAGGTAGTGTTTGTCTTTGACACTAAGGTGTGTTTCCTGTATGCAGCAAAATGTAGGGTCATGTTTATGTATCCAGTGTGTTAGTCTATGTATTTTTATTGGAGAATTGAGTCCATTGATTTTAAGAGATATTAAGTAATAGTGTTTATTACTTCCTGTCATTTTTGATGTTATTTTTATATTTGAGTGGTTATCTTCTTTTGGGTTTGATGAAAGAATGTTACTATCTTCCTTTTTCCAGGGTGGAGTTTCCCTCCTTGTATTGGAGTTTTTCGCCTATTATCCTTTGTTGGGTTGGGTTTGTGGAAAGATATTGTGTAAATTTGGCTTTGTCATGGAATATCTTGGTTTCTCCATCTATGGTGATTGAGAGTTTTGCTGGGTATAGTAGTCTTGGCTGACATTGTGTTCTCTTAGAGTCTGCATGAGATCAGCCCAGGATCTTCTAGCTTTCATGGTCTCTGGTGATAATTCTGGTGTGATTCTGATAGGTCTTCCTTTATATGTTACTTGACATTTTTCTCTTACTGTCTTTAATATTCTTTCTTTGTTTAGTACATTTGTGGTTTTGATTATTATGTGACAGGAGGTATTTCTGTTCTGGTCCAGTCTGTTTGGAGTTCTATAGGCTTCTTATATATTCATGGGCATCTCACGCTTTAGGTTAGGGAAGTTTTCTTCCATAATTTTGTTGAAGGTATTTGCTATCCCTTTACGTTGTAAATCTTCACTCTCATCTATACCTGTAATCCTTTGGCTTGGTCTTTTCCTTGTGTTCTGGATTTCCTGGATGTTTTGGGTCACAAGGTTTCTGTATTTTGCATTTTCTTTGACTGTTGAGTCAATGCTTTCTATGGTATCCTCACCATCTGAGATTCTTTCTTCTATCTCTTGTATTCTGTTGTTGATATTTGCATCTATGACTCCTGATTTCTTCCCAAAGTTTTCTATCTCCAAAGTTGTCTCCCTTTGCAATTTCTTAGTTGTTTCTATGTCTGTTTTTAGATCCTGGATGGTTTTGCGCAGTTCTTTCACTTGTTTGTGTTTTCTTGTAATTCTTTAAGAGATTTTTGTGTTTCCTCTTTCATGATTTCTGCCTGTTGACTCAATTTCTCCTGTATTTCTTTAAGTGATTTTTGTATTTCCTCTTTATTGGCTTCTATCTGTTGACCCATATTCTCCTGAATTTCTTTAAGTGATTTTTGTGTTTCCATTGTAATGGCTTCTAACTTATTCATGTTCCCCTGTATTTCTTTAAGAGATTTATTTATGTCCTTTTTGTGTTCCTCTAACAGCATCATGACCAGTGATTTTAAATCCAAATCTTGTTTTTCTGGTGTGTTGGGGTGTCCAGGACTTGCTGTTGTTGGAGAATTGGGTTCAGATGCTGCCATATTGCCTTGATTTCTTTTAGTAACATTCCTACATTTGCCTTTTGCCGTCTAGTTATCTCTGGTGTTCATTGGTCTTGTTTTCACTGGCTTGTGCTTGAACCTCCTGTGAGTCTGTAAGGCTATTTTCTTACTATTGGATGACTGGGTTTCCCCTGGTACAGATTGCTGAAGTGCTGCCCTCCTCTTGGATGCCCTTGAAATCCTGGTGTGTCTTGCCCCAAGCAATTCTATCCTCAGGTTGTCTCTGTGAACCTGGTGCTGCCTGTCTGCTCTGTCAGGGAACAAAGATGGCAGATGCTGTCGGTACCTTTTCCAAGTGTTGATCACTCTGAAGAGCAAATAACCCCTGACAGGGTTGGGACATAGACAGCCTGCAGAGCTGCCCAGGCCCTGGGTTCAGGCAAAAGTCTGACAGGCTAACAAGCAATGTTAACCTGTCCAACAAGTGGACAGAATAGGTATAAAATGTACTGCTCAAAAATGTTCCAGTGAGAAATGAGGATCAGAAGAAATCCTTAAAGGAGATAAAGACAGAATTTCTGGCAAAACAGCTAAAGCAAAAATTCTGTGATTCTAGGTGCATTTTGTAAGTAGGTGTATGTTCGTTTCTTGGCAGTTTGAATGTTACCGAAAATAAAATAAAGGCAGTTATACACAGCGTTCAAGTTATGCAGCCTCAGCAACAGAAAGAATTAAGCTGTTAGAAGTTGAAGTGGGAAAGATTGTAGGTGAGGTGAGCTTCAAAGGCTGAACAAAAATTTCATTTGAGTCATAATAATTTTTAAAAGCTACTAGATATTGTTGCAGGATATTTGATTATACTGTGAACCATAAAATTGTGTTATTTCCTGGAAAAGCTGATTCTAGTTGAGGTGTGGCTCAGTCCTTACCCTTTAATCCCTGTGGCTGGAATATAGACATGCCCTTAGTATACATTTTTAAGCCTAAACAATGAATGTAAAATTACCTTCTAGAAGGAAGAACCCATGTTTAAAAGTGATATATAGTTGAGTGGAATAGAACATGACAAATCTGAGAAAGGTTTCACAGAATAGGATATGCTCAACTCTCATGAGAAGAGAGAGGAATGGAAAGCTATTTAAGAGTACAATGCATAGAGAGAAAAGAGGAGACAGTTTTTACTGGGACAGTGGAACAGATACATGTTGCAAAGAAAGAACAAGCTAGACACAGATGACTACAGAATGAGCCAGAAAATGAGAAGGAATCAGAAGATTAAAACAAATTGCCAAAATGAGTATGAGGTCAAACAGAGTAATTCAGGAGAGGCCTACAGAAAGAAGCCAGATTGAACCAGTCTGTTTGGAGAAGAGTTTGAGCCAGAACAGCTGAGTTGAATGAGCCAGCCAGAGATCAGAAATCTATGAAGGGGAGAATTTATTTCAGTAATAAGCCTCAGAGTTAAGAACATTCTAGGCCCAGATGAGATATAACAGAGGCTGGAAGCTTTCAGGATTAGGTCTGGGTTAGTGGACAGAGGTAGTAAGCCTCTGAAAGGACAATTACATGAGGTGAATAATTGTTACTTTTATAAGATGTCTAAATGGAAATATCTGCATAAGTAATTGGCTACATTAGTGGTGAAGCTAGAGGTCTGAGCTGTCAATGTCAAAGTCTAGATGGCACTTAAAGTCATAAATTCAGGTGACTAACCAGAGGCAATGAGTTCAGATAAAGAAGGTAGACTATCTATGGCTGACCCTGGGCTGCTTCTATATTAACTGAAGAAGACAGGACATAAAATTGAACAGAGTAGCAAGAGAGGTCATTGTCCTAAATGCCACGAAGTACTGGTAGCCCACAGGAAGTATTTCTGGTAAGCAAGAAAGATTAAGACAAAACAGAAATAAAAATGATGATCACTGTTGATCTTAAAGAGTAGAGTGCCCACATTACAGTGAAGAGTTATCATTTGTTTGATCAAGCTGTAGTTTTCTAGGGCAGGATGTGGGGATTGGGAGGAAAATGTAGACTGAAAAATGTAGTATCCACAGGAAAGATACTAGGTTCTTCTACCAACAACAACCTGTATCCTTTCCAAGCTTCAAAGCTAATGTTTCCCTGAACTTTGACATTTGAACTTTGATCTGGAAACAGTAAATTGGTGAACTTTTGTGGCAGTAGTTATGTTTCAGATGCTGCTACTTTCATTTTACATATATTATTTTATTGAAAAGTTTTTCCCCTGCTCACTGTCTTATTTCCTGTCACTACCAAGAATTCATTCAACCAACTTAATTCTTATGGCAGCAAGAATTAACATCAATGTTTATAGTTATACCAACTACTGTTCAGCATTATGTCCAATCCTAATATTCTGGTTTTCTTTACCAAAGTGATAAGGAGAGATGCTGTCATATGGTTTAAGACTTTGAAACATAAAGGACTTGCTCTCATTAACTTTTGCTATGGTATTTTCCTGAGGTTTGTTTGGTGGTATCTGTTCCAAATGAAGCCATGATGTTTCAATGTAATCAACTTTTATCTCACATGATAGCAGGAAACTTATTAGTGACTATATCGCTGCCTGGGATAAACTTGTACTTATCCTTCTGAATTTCTTGGGAGATTTCTATCTCCATTTTTGAAATCCCACCAGGCATAGCCTGCCTTTTCTCTTTTGGCACACCTCCAATTTTCCATGATTTTCTAGTGTTAGTAGGAAAATTTATATTTTCTGAACAGCTTTTCATTAACACAATCTCAAATTCAAAGTTGGCAAAAGACATAATTTTTGAGAAAAAAATAGCTTTCCTAGTAAAAAGGAAGTCTAGACTGGTTTTTGACATATGTTACTGTATTTACAAAATAAACTGTTTTTAGGGATAAGTTTATAAATGCAACATAAGGTTTATTATTTCTCTTAAGTTCCTTTGAACTTTGAGTTTTCTTATAGAGCTGACACAGGAAACCACATGAAATTTAATTGCCACATAGTTGTAGGAATATACAGTGGATTCTTTGTTTCTATATTGTATGGCTAATTGGAAATGTGACTTTGGGTTATAAAATGGGATCAAATGCTAGTTCTGTCACCAACAAATTCTGTAATCTTGAAGGTCATATCTATTCCTGTAAATATCATTTTATCATCTGCCAAATATGGATAAACATGAGTGAGCCATAAGTTGCTGCCTTTTAATTATTCAACAAAATGATTGAGTGTCTGTTTGTTTGCCAGGACCCCCATCAAATACGAAGATGTATGAGCCTAGATATGACCCATGTGCTCAGAATATCATAAGTAGGTGTATGAACCCCATAAAAACTGGATGTAGTTATTTATCTAATAAAAGATTGTATTGTAAATATAACATTTCCAAATGCATGAGAAATTTTGGCTGCAGTCTATAAAACAATCCTGGATTCTTCTTGTATATAGAATCTGTGAAATAAAATTAAGATTTAAAAATTATGAAGTCTCTACAAGTGGTTTATCGTGTGGGCATGAAATACATAACTTAAATATAAATTGTCAGCTTAAAATCTCATTGAGATAAGGCGTCATGATGAAGCAAGAATTTCGTCTTCATGGTGCTGGAGGCAGATGTTAAAGTCATCTTCAATTTGCATGAGAATAGGAAAGTTCACGATGTAATGTTTAGTCTAGTAAGTTAGACTTCCTTAACTTCTGAAAATAAGTGATTAGATACACTTCCCAATAAAATGAAAATGTGCAGTATACTGAGATCAAAAACCAACATTAAATTAATATCAGATAAACAAGTTAAATAGGCCTATAACCCCCATGGAAATAGAAGCAGTCATGAAAAGTCTCCCAACCAAAAACATCCAGGGCCAGGTGGTTTTGGAGCAGAATTCTACCAGACATATGAAGAAACATTAATGCTAATACTCCCAAATTATTTCAAAAAATAGAAATGGAAGGAACATTGCTAAATTCACTTTATGAAGCCATGGTCATCCTGATACACAAACCACATGAAGTTTCAACAAAAAGAATTACACACCAATACACTTATGACCATAGATGCAAAATTAATAAACAAAATACTCGAAATCTGAAATAAAGATCATGTCAAAAAGTTCATCCTCTATGATCAAGTAGGCTTCATCCCAGAGATGCAAGGATGGTTCAACATAAAAAAAGAAATCTGTCAATATAATCTATAATATAAACAAGCTGAAAAACAAACAAATAAATACATGTTCACCTTACTAGATGCCAAAGAAAATTCTTTGAGAAAATTCATGACTTCTTCCTGATAAAAGTATCAGAGAGATTGGGGATACAGTGAAATTACCTAAATGTAATAAAGGCAATTTACAGCAAGCCTATATCCACCATCAAATTTAAGGAGAGAAAGTTAAAGCAGTTCCACCAAAATCAGTAGCTAGACAAGGCTATTTATTCTCTCCATATTTATGCAATACAATACATGACGATCTAGCTAGAACAAGACAGCTGAAAAAGATCAAGTGGATAAAAATTGGAACTAAGGCAATATGTTATCAGAAAGCCCTTAAACAAAGAAGGTAAGCATCCTCTGCCACAGCACACCATATCCAAGTAGTGCAAGGAGGTAGCTAACCACCCAGGAGTGCAGAGAGGATGGTTGTCAGCACAGGTGGGACCTCTCCTGCCACTCAGAGGATCACATCCAGTACCCTGTAGAGGAAGCACTCTGGTTACTCTCTCTGGCTTGGGACCATCCTCTGCCACAGCGAGCCATAGCTAAGCGGCACAGGGAGGTAGCTAACCATCCAGGAGTGTGGAGAAGCCTGACAGCACAGTTAGAACCACCCCCGCAGCTCAGAGGATGAAGTCCCGAACCCTTCTGGAAGGGTTCCAGTTTCTGTCTCCAACTTGGGACCCTCTGCCACAGCGCGCCATATCCAAGTAGCTCAAGGAGATAGCTAAGCAACAAGGAGTGTGGAGAAGCCAGTCAGCAAGGCTAGGAACTCCCCTGCTGCTCAGAAGAAACAGACGGAAACCCTGAGGACACAAGAACCTAGGAGCAGCCTGGGACAGGAGTTTTCTGATTTCCACGTGCACTAAGAGCTGATTGGAGCCGCAGAGCTACATACAGAAATACCACCACAAGAGAGCTGGTCTTATAGGAGTGCCTATATACCTGTGTAAACAGAAAGAACAGTCCCCCAGGAGCACAGATACAGAGGCTTGCATGACAGATAAGCCATAGTCAGAGACAGCAACACCAGCTAACACCAGAGATAACCAGATGGCAAAAGGCAAATTCAAGAATATTACCAACAGAAACCAAGGCAACATAGCAGCATCTGAACCAAGTTCTACCACAACAGCAAGTCCTGAATATGACACACTAGAAAAGCAAGATCTGGATTTAAAATCACATCTCATGATGCTGATAGAGGATTTCAAGGAGGACATACATAACTCCCTTAAAGAAATACAGGAGAGCATGAGTCAAAAGGTAGAAGCCCTTAGAAAGGAAAGACAAAAATTCCTAAAGAAATACAGGAGAACATGGGTCAAGAGATAGAAGCCCTTAAAGAGGAAACATAAAAATCCCTTAAAGAATTACAGGAAAACACAAACAAACAAGTGAAGGAACTGAACAAAACCATCCCAGATCTAAAAATAGAAGTAGAAACAACTAAGAAATCACAAAGGGAGACAACTCAGGAGATAGAAAACCTTAGAAAGAAATCAGGAGTCATAGATGCAAATATCAACAACAGAAT
Organism: Apodemus sylvaticus; assembly: GCF_947179515.1. NCBI lineage: Eukaryota > Metazoa > Chordata > Mammalia > Rodentia > Muridae > Apodemus > Apodemus sylvaticus. The sequence goes on along the minus strand of NC_067474.1, from coordinate 111,850,471 downwards.
ACAAGACCTAGAAGAAAGAATCTCAGATGATGAAGATACCATAGAAGCACTGACTCAACGGTCAAAGAAAATGGGAATGCAAAAAGCTTATAACCCAAAACATCCAGTAAATCCAGGACACAATAAGAAGACCAAACCTAGGGATTATAATAGAAGAGAGCAAAGATTTACAACATAAAGAACCAGTAAATATTTTCAACAATGTTATAGAAAAAAATTCCCTAACCTGAAGAAAGAGATGCCCATGAACATACAAGAAGCCTACAGAACTCCAAACAGACTAGACCAGAACAGAAATTCCTCCTGTCACATAATAATCAAAACACCAAATGTACTAAAATAAGAATATTAAAAGCAGTTAGGAAAAATGGCCAAGTAACATATAAAGGAAGAGCTATCAGAATTACACCAGACTTCTCACCAGAGACCATGAAAGCAAGAAGATCCTGGGCAGATCTCATATAGACCTTAAGAGAACAAAAATGCCAGCCCTGACTACTATACCCAGCAAAACTCTTAATCACCATAAATGGATAAACCAATAAATTCCATGATAAAACCAAATTTACATGATATCTTTCCACAAATCCAGCCCTATAGAGGATAATAGATGGAAAATGCCAATATAAGGAGGGCAACTACACCGTAGAAAAAGAAAGATAATGTTTAACAAACCCAAAAGAAGATAACCACACAAGCATAAAAATAGCATCAAAAGTAACAGGAAGCAACAATCACTATTCACTAATATATCTTAGCATCAATGGATTAAACTCCGCAATAAAAAGACATAGACTAACAGACTGGATATATAAACAGGAACCAGCATTTTGCTGGATACAGAAAACTCACCTCAGTGTCAAAGACAAACACTACCTCAGAGAAAAAGCTGGAAATTTTTTTCAAGCAAAGGTTCCAGGAAACAAGCCATTTTAATATCAGATAAAATTGACTTTCAAACAAAAGTCATCAAAAAAGACACAGAAGGACACTTCATACTCATCAAAGGAAAAATATTCCAAGAAGAACTCTCAATTCTAAACATTTATGCTTCAAATGCAAGGGCACCCCCATTTGTAAAAGATACTTTACTAAAGCTCAACACTCACATTGTTCCTCACACAATAATTGTGCATGACTTCAACACCCCACTTCATCAATAGACAGATCAGGAAAACACAAACTAAACAGAGACACAGTGAAACTAACAAAAACTTTGGGCCAAATGGAAGATATATATATATATATATATATATATATATATATATATATATATAATTTCATCCTAAATATGCCATCTTCTCGGTACCTCATGGTACCTTCTTCAAAATTGACCATATAATTGGTCGCAAAACAGACCTCAACAGATATAAGAAGACTGAACTTATCCCATGCTTCCTCTCAGATCACTATGGAGTAAGGGAGGTTTCAATAGCAACAAAAATATCAGAAATCTCACATACACCTGGAAGCTGAACAATGTTCTACTCAATGGTACCTTGGTCAAGGAAGAAATAAAGAAATCAAAGACTTTTTAGAATTTATTGAAAATGGAGGCACAACATACCCAAATTTATGGGACACAATGAAATCAGTCCCAAGAGGAAAACTCATAGCTCTGAGTGCTTCCAAAATGAAACTGGAGAGAGCATACACTAGCATCTTAACAGCACACATGAAAGATACAGAACAGAAAGAAGCTAATGCACCCAGGAGGAGTAGAAGACAGGAAATCATCAAACTCAGGGCTAAAAACAACTAACTAGAAACAAAAAGAACTATACAAAGAATCAGCAAAACCAGGAGCTGGTTCTTTGAAAAAAAAATCAACAAGATAGATAAACCTTTAGCCAGACTAACCAGAGGGCACAGAGACAGTATCCAAATTAACAAAATCAGAAATGAAAAGGGAGATATAACAACAGAAACTGAGGAAATTCAAAAAATTATCAGATCCTATTACAAAAGCCTATACCCAACATAACTGGAAAATCTGGATGAAACGGACAATTTTCTAGACAGATAACAAATACCAAAGTTATATCAAGATCAGTTAGACCATCTAAATGGTCCCATAACCCCTAAAGAAATAGAAAGGGCATTGACCAACCAAAAAAAAAGCACAGGACCAGATGGTTTGAGTGCAGAATTCTATCAGACTTTCAAAGAAGGCCTAACACCAATACTCTTCAAACTATTCCACAAAATAGAAACAGAAGGAACACTACCCAACTCATTCTATGAAGCCACAATTACACTGAAACAACACAAAAATCTAACAAAGAAAGAGAACTTCAGACCATTTTCCCAGAATACCAATAGCTTATGCTCTAAGATCAAGAATTGACAAATGGGACCTCATAAAATTACAAAGTTTCTATAAGGCAAAGGACATTGTCAAAAGGACAAAACTGCAACCAACAAATTGGAAAAAGACCTTTACCAACCCTACATCCAACAGAGGGCTAGCATCCACTACATACAAAGAACTCAAGAAGTTAGACTCCAGCGAACCAAATAACCCTATTAAAATTGGGGAACAGAGCTAACAAAAAAAAAAAAGAAAAGAATTTTCACCTGAGGAATATTGAATGGCTGAGAAGCATCTAAAGAAATAGTCAACATCCTTAGTCATCAGGGAAATGCAAATAAAAATAACTCTGAGATTTCACCTCACATCAGTCAGAATGGCTAAGATCAAAAACTCAGGAGATAGCAGGTGCTGGAGAGGATGTGGAGAAAGAGGAACACTCCTCCACTGCTGGTGGTATTGCAAGCTGGTACAACCACTCTGGAAATCAGTTTGGCATTTCCTCAGAAAATTGGGCATAATACTCCTGGAGGACCCTGCTAAATCACTCCTGGGAATATATCCAGAAAATGCTCCAGCATTTATTATGGACACATGTTCCACTATGTTCATAGCAGCCCTATTTATAATATCCAGAAGCTAGAAAGAATCCAGATGTCCCTCATTGGAACAATGGATACAGAAAATGTGGTATATTTACACAATGGAATACTACTCAGCTATTAAAAACAATGAATTCATGAAATTCTTACACAAATGGGTAAACCTGGAAAATATCATCTTGAGTGAGTTAACCCAATCACAAATAAACACACATGGTATGCACTTACTGATAAGTGGATATTAGCCCAGAAGCTTAGAATTCCCAAGAAAAAATTCACAGATCAAATGAAGCTCAAGAGGAAGGAAGAACAAAGTATGGATACTCTGGTCCTTCTTAGAAGGGGGGAGCAAAATACCCACAGAAGGAGATACAGAGACAAAGTGTAAAGTAGAGTCTGAGGGAAAGCTCATCCAGAGACTGCCCCTCCTAGGCATCCATTCCATATGCAGTTACAAATCCCAGACACTATTGTGGATGCCCACAAGTACTTGCTGACTGGAGCTGGATATAGCAGTCACCTGAGTGGCTCTGCTAGTGCATGACAAATACAGAGGGTGGCACTCTCAGCCAGCTATTGAACTGAGCACAGGGTCCCCAATGGAGCAGCTAGAGAAAGGACCCAAGGAGCTGAAGGGGTTTGCAGCGCCACAGGAGGAACAACAATATTAGCCACCCTGTACTCCCAGAGCTTCCAGGGACAAAACCATCAACCAAAGAGTAGACATCGAGCTACCCATGGCTCCACATTCATAGGCAGCAGAGGATGGCCTTGTTGGACATCTAAGGGAGGAGAGACCCCTGGTCCTGGGAAGGCTGGATGTAGCAGTGTAGGGGAATAAGAAGACAGGGAAGAGGGAGAGGGTTGATTGGTGAACAGGGGGAGGGGAGATGGGTTTGGGGATTTTCTGGGGGCAGGGGACCAGGAAAGGGGTCAACATTTGAAATGCAAATAAAGAATATATCTAATAAAAAATAAAAAAAAGGTTACAAGCCCAGGAAGCACCCAAAATTCATCCTCTTTTTACTCCACGTGTTCTGCAACACAAATATGGAGTTATTGCTCTGAAGAAACAAAGCACTTAGAAAAATGAGAAGGAGGCTGCAGAATATGCTAAACAGTTGGCCAAGAGAATGAAGGAAGCCAAAGAAAAGCGCCAGGAGCAGATTGACAAGAGACATAGGCTGTCCTTGCTGAGAGCTTCTACTTCTAAATCTGAGTCCAGTCAAAAATATGTCTTTAATAGTAACAAATAAATAATTACCTTGAATCTCCTTAAAAATTGGAACTAAAGAAGTAAAAGTATCTTTATTTGGAGACAATATGATAGTATATGTGTGTGTGTGTGTGTGTGTGTGTGTGTGTGTGTGTGATCCTCAAAATTCTACCTCAAACAAAAATATTAGTAGCCCTCCTGTATATAAATAACAAGTGAACAGAGAAAAAATTAAATCAGGGATACAATGCCCTTCATAATATCCACAAACTATATGAAATATCTTGGTGCAATTCTTAGCAAGCAAGAGAAAGACTTGTATGACAAAAACTTCAAGACTTTGAAGAAGATATCAGAAGATAGGAAGATCTCCTATGCTCATGGGTTGATAGAATTAACATAGTTAAAAAGGCCACCCTATGTGTGTTCTTTTGTGATTGGGTTACCTCCCTCAGGATGACACTTTCTAGTTCGATCCATTTGCCTAAGAATTTCATTAGTTCATTGTTTTTAATAGCTGAATAATACTCCATTGTGTATATATACCACAGTTTCTGTATCCATTCCTCTGTCGAGTGACATCTGGGTTCTTTCCAGGATCTGGCTATTATAAATAAGGCAACTATGAACATAGTGGAGTATATGTCCTTATTACATCTTCTGGGTATATGCCCAGTAGTGGTATAGCTGGGTCCACAGGTAGTACTATGTCTAATTTTCTGAGGAATCACAAAAATGATTTCCAGAGTGGTTTTACCAGCTTGCAATCCCACCAACAATGGAGAAGTGTTCCTTTCCCCCCCACATCCTCTCCAGCATCTGCTGTCCCCCAAGTTTTTCATCTTAGCCATTCTGACCAGTGTAAGGTGGAATATCACTAATAAGTAGATGTTAGCCCAAAAGCTGAAAATAAACAAGTTACAATTCACCCAGCACAGGAAGCTCAAGAAGAACGACGACTTAAGTGAGGGTGTTTTGGTTACTCTGAGAAAGGGAACAAAATACTCAGAGGAGCAATAAGGGAGACAATGTGTGGAACAAAAACTGAAGTAAAGGCCACCTAGAGACTGCCCTACCTGGGGATTCATCCTATAAACTGTCAACAAACCCCAACACTAGGACAAGAAGCATATACCAAAAGGAGCATGCCATGGTTGTCTCTGGAGGGGCCCTGCCAGAGCCTTACAAAAACAGAGGGAGAAGCTAGCAACCAACTATTGGACTGGGCATGGGATCCCCAATGGAGGAGATAGAGGGTGGTCCGGAGAAGCTGAAGGAGTTTACAGCCCCATGGGAAGAACAATGACTTTGATCACCCAGATGCCCCAAGACTCCCAGGGACAGAACCATCAACCAAGGGATACACATGTTTCCAGCCAAAAATGTGGCAGAGGAAGGCCTTGTTGGGCATCACTGGAAGGAGTGGTCCTTGGTCAGGTAAAGGCTCAACAGAGGCTCCAACAAAGGGAAACTGAGGTGGGGAGGTGGGAGTATCTGATGGAGGGGCATATACAAGGAGGCAGGGGGTGGGAGGAGCGGTTGGGGGTCTTTGGGGAAGGAGGAAATCTCGGGAAAGGTTTTACCATTGGCAATGTAAATGAAGATGATATTCAACAAAAAAAGGCCACCCTATCAAAAGCAATATACATATTCAATGCAATGCCCATCCATATTCTACCACAATTCTTTAGAGATCTTGAACGGGCAATGCTCAGTCCCTAGTTTCAGGCTGGACTATATAGCTACAGTAATAAATAAAGTAAATAAAAAAGTAAATAAATAAAGTAATAAATATTGGCATAAAAACAAATAGGTTGGTCAATGGAATAGAATTGAAGACCCACGTATAAATCTATACACCTATGGATATCTGATTTTGGCAAAGAAGCAAGAAATACACAGTAGTGGAAAAACCCTGGAATCTTCAATAAATGGTGCTAGTCTAACTAGATGTCTGCAGGTAGACTTCAAATAGATCCAAAATCTTCACCCTGCACAAACTTGAGTCTAAATGGAGCAAGATCTTATCATTAAACTAGACACACTGAACACAATATAAGAGAAAGTAGAAAATAGTAGTGAATGCATTGTCCTAGGAGACAGCTTCCGAAACAGAACACCCTTAGTAAAGTTCCTAAGATTAACAATTAATAAATGGGACCTCATGAATCTTCAAAGCTTCTGTAAGGCAAACAACACTATCAATAGGACAAAATGACAATCTGTAGAATGGAGAAAGATTTTCACCAACTCAACATCTCATAGATATCTAATATCCAAAATATGTACAAAACTCAAGAAACTAGATGTCAACAAACCCAACAATCCAACTGCAGACCTAAAAATAAAGCGTTCTCTGTTAGAGAAATCTTAAATGGCTGAAAAACAATTAAAAAAATTTTCAGCATTCTTAGCCATCAGGGAAATGAAAAATTAAAATTACTTTTATATTCTACCACATACATGTCAGAATGGTTAAGATCAATAATTCAAGGGACAGCTCATGATGGTGAGGATGTGTATTAAGGGTTTCAAACACTCCTCCATTGCTGGTAAAAAATGTCAACCTGTACAGCCACTATGGAAGTCAATATGGTGGATCATCAGAAAATTAACCAATCTATCTTAAGACCCACCTATACCACTCTTGGAAATATGCCCAAAGGATTTTTCATCCTACAACAAGGACATATATACCCAATTATGTTCATAACTCTATGATATTTAGAATGAGAATGGCCCCCATAGGCACAAATGTTAGAATACTTGATTCCTGTTTGGTGCAACTGTTTGTAAAGGATTAGTAGGACATATCTCAATAATACAATAGAGGTGATTTACAGCTAGTGACATCACCAACCTAAATGAAAAGAATCTCTGAGCATGTCCACTAAAATAAGGAACAAGGCAAGGTTGTCCATCCTTTCCATACTATTCAGTATGGTACTTAAAGTCTTAGCTAGAGCAATAACACAACTGAAGGAGATTAGGGGATTACAACAAGTGATATTAGTTAAAGTTGATGAGTGTGTGTAGAGGAATGCAAAACTATCTATCACAATCAATGTAGAAAGTAAAACATTCTGTGGTTGACCCAAATTAAAGAAGTATCTATCTACCAAACCAGCTCCAGAGAAGTGACTAGAAGAAAAACATAAGCCTAAAGAGATTAACTATATCAAAGAGTACAAAGGAAATAAATAATTCAAAAAGAGGGGGGAAATTGCACCACCACAACCAAATCACGGGAATAAATAAACACTGATCATTAATAACTCTCAGCATTGTCTCAATACTCCCATAAAAAATACACTAACAAATTGAATTAGAAGATTGCAAGATGGTGCAACCACTTTGGAAATCAGTCTGGCGGTTCCTCAGAAAACTGGGCATGTCACTTCCTGAGGACCCTATTATACCACTACTGGGCATATATCCAGAGGATTCTTCAGCATGCAATAAGGATACATGCTCAACTATGTTCATAGCAGCCCTATTTGTAGTAGCTAGAAGCTGGAAAGAACCTAGGTGTCCTTCAACAGAGGAATGGATACAAAAAATGTGGTATATTTACACAATGGAGTTCTATTCAGCCATTAGAAACAATGAATTCATGAAATTCTTAGACAAATGGATGGAGCTGGAGAACATCATACTAAGTGAGGTAACCCAGTCTCAAAAGATCAATCATGGTACTGATAAGTGGATATTAGCCTAGAAACTTTGAATACCCAGGACATAATCCACAAATTAAATGATGTCCAAAAAGAATGGAGGAGTGGCCCTGGTTCTGGAAAGACTCAGTGCAAGAGTATAGGGGAATTCCAGAACAGGGAAGTGGGAAGGGGTAGGGGGACAGAAGAGGGCTTATGGGACTTGCGGGGAATGGGGACCCAGAAAAGGGGAAATCATTTGCAATGTAAATAAAAAAAATAAAATAAAAAAAGAAAATGGGACCCACTTTTTTGCAACATTCAAGAAATACAGCTTCATTATTAATTATAAATAAGTCATCTCATGGCAAAATGATGGATAAGACAGATAAAAAAGTATTCCCAGTAAATAGACCCAAAAAACAAACAGGTATAGCTATGTTACTATGTAATAAACCAAATTAAATATGTAACTTCAAACCAAAACTACTCCAAAAATATAGGAGATATTTTTTCCTCTCATTAGTAAACAGTTCACTGAAAGAATATACATAATTATAAACATTTATGCACCAATTACAAGAGTACCCAAGCTCATAAAAGAAACGCCAATATAGCTAATGTTACATATTGACCCTCACACAATAATAGTAGGTGACCCTAATGCCCCAATCAAATAGCTATAAAACTTTCCACTCAAACATAGAACCATATACTTTCTTCTTAGAAGCTACGGGAATTTTCTCCAAAGTTTACCATGTATTAAGATACAAAACTAGTCTCAACATATCTTAAAAATCTTGAAATAACACTATATAAATCCTTTGTGATTATCATATATTAGAGCTGGATATCTAAAACAGCAGGAGGTATACAAACTTATAGATTCTAACCAACTCACTACTGAATTAAAAATTACATCAAGACAGAAATCAATGAAAAAATTTATTTTTTTTTTAGAATTGAATGAAATGAAAACACAATACACTCAAACCTATGGGACATAATGAAAGCCATTCTAAGTGGCACATTCGCTGCATTGAGTGCCTACATTAAAAAAAAGGTGGAGATATTTCATAACAATAATTTGATAACATGTCTGAAATTGTAGGGATGTGACCATCTACCCTAACCTGACGGCACTGTATTTTTTGGCCTGTCCTGAAATGAACTGCTGTATCCCAGTCATTTGAGAGTTCAGACATGAGTGATAGTTTACACGGGTCCCATGTGATGACTAGGAGCCAGGCATCCCTAAGGGCTTTTGCTGTTTTGCTCTGGAATGCCTGGGAGATCCTAGTAGTGTGTAGGTGAGATGGAAATAGCATAATGGGCTATGGGGTATTAACAGCTACCTTTGCTTCTGTATACCCTGCTTATTGCTATGGGAAGGGACTGAAATCATGTTTTTATTACTATATAGAAGAAAAGTAGAAACACAAAAGAAGGAAGTAAAACAATTTTCCTGCCTAGCTGTAGACTAGGCAGGAAATTACATGGACTGCTATAATGCACACCTTTCAGAGTCCGTCTTAAAAAGCTCACACTTTCTCCCCATTTCTGTAGGGCATGCTGTTCTGGCTCTAAAGCTGATGCCCTTTTGCTAGGAGTAAGAATAACTTCACTTACTCTAAATTTGAATTGAGTCTAACTTTTTCGTTTATCCCAGTAGTTTTGAACACTACAATAAAAGTTAGAAAAATAACAAGGAATAATAGGACAAAAGAGTAGATGAGAAGAAATAATCAAGCTTAAGGTTGAAATCAATGAAACGAAAATATAAAATGATAAAAATATAACAACGAAATGCCGGGCGGTGGTGGCACATGCCTTTAATCCCAGCACTTGGGAGGCAGAGGCGGGCAGATTTCTGAGTTTGAGGCCAGCCTGGTCTACAGAGTTCCAGGACAGACGGGGCTACACAGAGAAAACCTGTCTCAGAAAAAAAAACAAAAACAAAAACAAAGAAACAAAGAGTTGGTTTATTGAGAAAATCAAGATTAACAAACCCTTAGGCAAATTAGCCAAAAGAAAGAGAGATATTGAAATTAATGAAATTAGAGATGAATGGTATCTATTACAACAGATACTGAGGATATTCATAGAATTATAATGACTCACCTTTAAAATATGTATTGTATCAAGCAGAAACACATGAAAGCACTGATGAATGATTTTCTAAATATATAAAACCTATAGAAGTTAAAGAAAAATGAAATAAGCAGTTTCAACATACTATAAAACCTAATGAAATCAGAAGACTTTTTAAAAAGCCTAGGGACAAATGAATTAAATTCTAAGTTCTGCTAGACCTTAAATGAAAAATTAATAACACTCCTCAAATTACTTTGCAATATATAAACTGAAGGAACATTCTCTAATTCTTTGTATGAAACCATTACTACCCTAATACCAAACTACATAAAAGAGCAAAATCACTTATAAACACAGTTGCAAAAATTCTCAACAAAATTCTTCCAAACCGAATTTAAGAACAGGTAAAAAAGAATATCCTACTAAGTGAGGTAACCCAGACTCAAAAGGTGAATCATGGTATGCACTCACTATTAAGTGGATATTAACCTAGAAACCTGGAATACCCAAAACATAATCCACACATCAAATGAGATACAAGAAGAAAGGAGGAGTGGCCCCTGGTTCTGGAAAGACTCAGTGAAACAGTACTCAGCAAAACCAGAACGGGGAAGTGGGAAGGGGTGGGTGGGAGGACAGGGGAAGAGAAGGGGGCTTACGGGACTTTCGGGGAGTGGGGGGGCTAGAAAAGGGGAAGTCATTTGAAATGTAAATAAATTATATCGAATAAAAAAAAAAAAGAATATCCTTGACTGTCAGTTTAACTTCATCGCAGAGATGCATTAATGAGTCAACATAACACAATCTGCTAGCCCCAATACCTCCTTCTAGGCTTTGTCCATGCATACTTGTCTTTTCTGTATTCACACACATAAATTTTTATAAGGCTTCCACCACTCCAACCCATACCCAGAAATCCCATGGCCTTTTTCAGGGTCTAGCCTGCTGATTTGCTGCCTGTGTCCTGGACTTCTTGCTGCCTGACTCTACTTGCCAGTGGGGTTAGAGGTGAGGTAGTGTGGAGTCCAGAGCAGGTGAAAAGGGCTGTAAGCAAGGTCATCTGAACGCTGCCTCAAGCTTCTTTAATCGACTCCACCCACTCCTCATTGGTCCCAAGAAAGCATTTTTTTCTAAATGACAGTTCCCAACTGGCTGACATTGTCTAAGTCCAAAATCCTAGGTCTCCCGGACAGTCTTCAATTAGATCCTTCTGCAGGAGATGCCTTTGCAGCTGCATGCCCCCCCACCCCCAGCATTTACATAGAAGTGGCTGCAGGCTTTTCTCCTACATATCCCTGATGTCTTTGTCACAGCCTACAAGATTTAGCCAGGGTCGTCAATCAGTATTATCTATCTATTCTTGCCTTCTCTACCTTCACTTTAGAGGCTCTCTAGGTTTGGACTGCTATGTTCCCCACCTATTCATCATGTCGCAAGATTATTTTACATCATATCCAATTTTTCTACCTAGACCTATCTACCACTACACTCTTAGCTTAGAAGAAGAAATACAATCTGTATCCTAGCCCAGTCTCTTCTGTCCAAATGGCTTCATTACATCCAAGCTATAGCCAACCTTTTTTATTCAACCTGCCTCCATATTTTCTGTTTTGCACTACCCTATTTCATCCATAAGAAACTCAGAATGAACAAAGTAAGTCCACATGTCCAGATCTCATTGCAGGAATAGCAACAGTATGAAAGGTCAAGCTAGTATCTTCTCTCCAAAATCTACCTTTAGAAATGCTTGCCATAAGTGGACCAATGGAATAGAATTGAAGACCCAGAAATGAATACACACACCTATGGTCACTTGATCTTCGGCAAAGGAGCTGAAAACATCCAGTGGAAAAAAGATAGTCTTTTCAACAAATGGTGCTGGCTCAACTGGAGGTCAGCATGCAGGAGAATTTGAATTGATCCATTCTTATCTCCTTATACTAAGCTCAACTCCAAGAGGATCAAGGACCTCCACATAAAACCAGACACAGTGAAACTAATAGAAAAGAAACTGGGGAAAACCCTTGAGGACATAGGCACAGGGGAAAAGTTCCTGAACAGAACACTAATAGCTTATGCTCTAAGATCAAGAATTGACAAATGGGATCTCATAAAATTACAAAGTTTCTGTAAGGCAAAGGAAACCTCCAAAGGGACAAAACGGCAACCAACAAATTGGGAAAAGATCTTCACCAACCCTATATCAGATAGAAGGCTAATATTTAATATATACAAAGAACTTAAGAAGTTAGACCCCAGGGAACCAAATAACCCTATTAAAAAATGGGGTACAGACCTAAACAATGAATTTTCACCTGAAGAAATTCAGATGGCTGAGAAGCACCTTAGGAAATGCTCAACATCATTAGCCATTAGGGAAATGCAGATCAAAACAACCCTGAGATTTCACCTCACACCAGTCAGAATGGCTAAGGTTAAAAACTCAGGAGACAGCAGGTGTTGGCGAGGATGGAGAGAAAGAGGAACACTCCTTCACTGCTGGTGGGATTGTAAGATTGTACAACCACTCTGGAAATCAGTCTGGCGGTTCCTAAGAAAACTGGGCATGACACTTCTGGAAGACCCTGCTATACCTCTCCTGAGCATATACCCAGAGGATTCCCCAGCATGCAATAAGGACACATGCTCCACTATGTTCGTAGCAGCCTTATTTATAATAGCCAGAAGCTGGAAAGAACCCAGATATCCCTCAATGGAGGAATGGATACAGAAAATGTGATATATATATATATATATATATATATATATATATATATATATACACAATGGAGTACTATCCAGCAATTAAAAACAATGAATTCATGAATTTTTTAGGCAAATGGATGGAACTGGAAAATATCATCCTAAGCGAGGTAACACAATCACAAAAGAATACACATGGAATGCAATCATTGATAAGTGGATATTAATTAGCCCTGAAGCTCTAAATACTGAAGATGCAATTAGCATATCAAATGATTCCCATGAAGAAGGAAGAAGAGGGCCCTAATCCTGGAAAGGCTTGATCCAGCATAGTAGGGGAGTATCAGGACAGAGAAAAGGGAGGGGGAAAGATAGGAGAATGGATAGAGAGAAGAGGACTTATGGAACATATGGTGGGGGAGACTGGGAAAGGGGAAGGCTTCTAGAATGTAAACAAAGAATATAGAAAATAAATAAAAAAATTAAAAAATAGAAATGCTTGCCATTTCTAAATTATTCAAATGAACCCCAGGATTCAGAAATTAAAACAACAATCTTATATATCCTCAAAGAGCTCAAGGAATTTAAAGAAAAAGCAAAGAAAAAAAGTTTAATAAAATTAAGGAGAAAAAAATACAAGAAATTTGAATAAATGCTTGAGTGATGCCCAATGCAACTCAAAGGGGTGGGGGATTGAAATGATTTGAAGACAAGCCAAGACTTGAGAAGGTAATTCAATGAGGAGGTAGAAACATTAAAGAAAATTCAAGCTGAAATGAAAATGAAATTGAAAAAGCCAATGGCCAAATTAGAAAACTAAAAGAAAAGACTTGCATTAGAATGAATAAAACAATATAGATTATCAGGTCTCAAAATACAACAGAGGATGTAGATCAAATAAACAAGAAACAAATTTTAAAAAATCAGAAAAGGAAAACAGAAAATGTAGAACACTGTGAAAAACCCAAACTTTCAACTTATAGGTATATATGAGGGTGAAGAATCCTAAGTCAACAACATACACCTAAAAACAATGACAGTCAACCTATTATAGTACACCCAGGAAAACTATCTGCCACAAGTGAAGGAGAGAGAAAAAAATACTCAAAATAAACAGTCTAAAATATTATTAAATAACAAACCTAACCGATGGATGATAGAGGAAGCATTTGTTTGGGGTAGAAGAGAGAATTGAACTTAGCAGAGAAACAGTGGAAAGAAATAGGAAACCATTATTATTAAAATTCTAAACTAAAAACCCAAAAACCACCAAAACCCAACAGCACAGTGACTACAAATAACCTACACATTTCAATAATAATATTAAATATTAGTGGCCTCAATTCTCTAATCAATGGACACACACTAACCGAATAGATCAGGAAACAAAATCTATCTAACTGCTGCCTACCAGAAACACAACTTAATCATTTTGGCTAGAAGAAAAAAAGTCATCCTCAATCCTGCTGCTGAGAAAGCTGGATGTCCACAAGTAGAAAAAAAAAAGACATTAACCTGTATTTATCATGTTGCACATAACAACAACAAAAACAACAAACCCAACCAAACAACAACAAAATTCAACTAATTCAAAATATACCAAAAACATAAACCTGGAGCCTGAAACACTGAAAGAGCTAGAAAACATAGACAGCACCCTATGTGGTGTAAGAAAGGACTTCCTGAATTCATTTGCATAAGAATTAAGGCCCACAACTGACAAGTGGCACTTCTTGAAACTAAAAAGCCTGAGTATGTGAAATCAACTGGTTAAAGAGGAAGCCCTCAAAATAGGAGATTATCTTTGCCAGCTATATCTGACAAAAGTTTAATATATAGATTATACAAAGAACTCAAAAATCAGAGACAAAAACAAACAAAAGAAAACCCCCAACAAAACAAAACAAACAAACCAAAAAAAAAAAAAAACAAAAAACAACAGCAAAAAACAAACCAAAGCAATAAAACAAATTACCTATTTGAAAAATGGCCCTGAGACTTTAATAGAAAGTTCTTGAAAGAAGGTAAAAAAAAAAATGCTAAGAAACATCTCAAAAAAAATTCATTGTCTATAGGAATTAGGAAAATGCAGATCAAAACAATCTAGAGATTTTATCTTACCCCAGTAAGAATACCAAAGATCAATGGAACATCTGAACACAAGTGCTGATTGGAACAGAGAAAGAACACCTCCCTCGCAAGTGAATGCTAGGTCCTCTGGGAGAGCAGTTGGTGCTCTTAACCACTGGAACATTTCTGTAGCTTCTGATATTTTCAAAATCTTAAAACTGCATTGCATATTTATACATGCAATTATATGTATTATAGGTTTGAGAATTTGAGGACCTAGCATTCACTTGGTAACTCACAATCCTTTGTGACTTAAGTTCCAGAGCATAGATTCCCTCTTCAGATCTCTGATGGCCTTAGGCATGTACAGAGTACACAGTCATATATGCAGGCAAATCATTCATATACATAAAATAAAACAAATCAAATACATTAATATAGGCTCTTTTTAAAGGGAGTGTTGAACAGAATCACTACATGGGTGGACAATATAGTACAATAACCAAGGAGATATGGGTTATTAATTGAAAAATTCAAGACCAGCAACAAGATACTTTCCTAGAAGTTATTGGTCAAGGAGGTCCCAGTCAACCAAAATGTTACAAGGTATTTTCATTGCTTTTGGTTGACCACTAACACTAGACGGTAAGAGTTATTGCCGAAGACTCAGTTTACAGTGGATGAATGAAATTGCAAATTTAACTGTGAACTGACCAGAAAGCTCCCTTCTGGCTAGCTTACCTAGTTCTAGAGGGTGTTGTGAAGGTTGCTGGGAAAGAAAATGCATTAGTGGTATTCCCAAAACCATACACTGAGTGCTACCACAGTAACATGCTAAGAAGAGATAGCCACTGCTGCAATAGTGTCATGAGAGTTATGGGAGTAACCAACTTCTTTGCATGGATATAAGGCTTGCTTCATAGGAGGAATTTCCTGCCTGTTATTGTAAACCTGGCCCAAAGCCCATAATTATTAGATTATAAGTCCTAAAGGGAACTGATTGGGGCTGATTTCCTAAATGGTCACACCGTCTAACTGCATTCTAAATATTCATGTTCATGTTTATACCCATAAATTTGTGTTGCACCCAAATTTGGCCAGAGACACCTTTTTTGGTTGTTGTTGGTTGTGGTTTTTTTTTTTTTTTTTATTTTGTTTTGCTTGTTTGATTGTGGTTTTGTATTTGTTTTTGCTTGTTTGTTTTATTTTGTTTTTTGCCATGAATAGTGGTTAATACAGAGATGTAGAGACTCACAACTGGTCAAAATGCCAAGCATAACAGTGAGTACTCTATTTTGAATGGTCATCTATATTAATTTACCAGCATGTAAGTCTCACAGAACTTCACTGCAGAAGTAACTTAAACAATGTTAGATTTGGGAGATGGGAACAAGACTGTGAAATGCTGAGTGTAGGATATGACACGGCTGTTGCACAGTTAACTAATAACAGCTTTTGCTTGCAAAGACCTACATGAAATCAATGTGATCAAAATTGTAGCATGGTTAAGAATTTGCTTCGAAGGCCCTATCCCTAACTGAAGAACATTAGAAATAGATGGCTGACGAGGGAGGGAGAGTTCCTCTACTGTGGGGTATGACTGCTGATCTATGATAATATATAATGATATCATATATGATGAACAATGTGTTATGTACTTATAATGTTGTGCAAAGAAGATTTAATGTCTCCAAACTTCCATTTATATGTGTGCAAAATAATAATAGGGGCAAGAGGGATACTGGACAAGAGAAACTGTGATTGTTCTTTACAGAGCAGGTACTTACTAGGCATTCAATAAATATTAGCCAAATCTTTGAATTATCACTATCTATACATTGTCATGTGTGATAGCCACAAACCAATCTGCATATGGAAATACTAAATGGACTCATAGTTATTAATAACAAAAATAAAAATGAAACATGAAGTCTGGAGAAATGGGATAAGGGATATGAGGGAAAGTTGGTGGGAGGTAAGGATAGATGTAAATGATCAATATATGTTATATAAATATATGGATTTTCAAACAAAAATTAAGTTTCTGCTTCAAAATCTTAGACAGATGAGTAAATGAAATATTGTATATCACTTCATTTTTGTGTTGTGGTAAAAACATTTTATTTTAGTGAAGGTCCCATATGGTCTCTGTATCTTTAGACTGTTTTCTCTCCAATTTAACTGGCTTCTTCCCATCATCTTCCTGGACACATGGCTGAGGACATCACTGGAATATATATTTCCTGAATAACAAGAAGATCACAGCTCTGTAGGACATTATCTCAGCTGCCCCTACCACCCCTTTCTTCTAACAGAATACATAGGGCTAGTACTTAGGAGTGTTATCTAGCATTTCATATTTATTATGCCAATCTCACCCAAACATATACAAGAGTAGATGAGTCCTCATAGCCTTCCTACACCAGGAATCTTCTAGAAACAAAAATCTTAGAGCAATTTTTGAAACTTCAAAGAATTATTTTAAAGCTTACTTTTCATAATATTAATCTCTATTTATTTGGCATTCTATTAAATTGCCTAGAATATTCTCAGTGGATATCTTATAAAGAACATGCCTAATATTTGGAACAAAAAATAAATTAGAATTAAATAGCTATTACTAGTCATCACACCTGAAATTTTCCTAAAGTTCTTAGAATTACCTACTACTATAATAGATTTTAGTGTATGTCTCTCAGTCCCTGCTATCCTATGAGTTTGGCAACCATCCTTTCAGTTTTTGCTATGAGGATACTGGGTCACATAGAAGTAGGAGTAAATAAAACTATATTGATAATAAAGCTTTTTAGGACTTGAATTATATATATTATTTTCTATTATTTTCCTTGTTTCATGTGTGATGTAACCATCAAAAAAGCAAAAGCCAGAGAAAGAGATGGTTACAATATGAATAGTCAGATAGGAATCCTTATGGTCAATTATAATCAGGCCCAGATGGTTAGTGCTCTGAGCTACTGGAGACCCCATTTAATGCCCTAGTTACTTACCACTATTCAATTAGGATTGTCATCCACCAGCACTTAATAAAGGAGAAGGCATAATTTGGTAGAAACAACATGGGCTTTGAAATCTATCCTGGAATCATTTTTCAGCTCTGCAACTTTCTGGTCATGAGATGTTGAGCAAGGAAGACTTAACATCTCTGGATTTCCATTTGTATGTGTTCAAAATGTGAGAAATAACTATCTTATGAGTGGCAAGTGCAATAATGAACAAGAGGACCTATGACTTGAGTCAGTATATAGCAGACACTCAACAAATACTAGCTGAATCTGCACTTTAGTTTGTCATGACTTGACCCTGGAACATTCCCATCCCTTGCCTTGGGCTCCTGTTTTGGGTATTTGTATACCAACTGGTAGCACCATTTGGGGAGGTTATGTGACCTTCAGGGAATGAGGACTAGCTAGTACAGATAACTCACTAGGGGTTGGCCTTTGAAAGATATATGACTCCTATTCTTCCTAGCTCTGTTCCTTTAGGTCCTACCATGTTTGTAAGCTAACCTCTACAATCTTCTGCCTCTGTAGCTGGAGATACACTGTTTTGATATGAGTGGCTGAACTTTCTGATCAGGCAAACCAATCTTTTCTATTTTCAATTGTGTTTTCCTTGAATATTTTGTATCAGTGAGAAAAGAAAGTAGCAAAAGGATATATATATATATATATGTATAAAATGCAGTCTTTCCCTCCCACGAACTGAATGTACTGGAAAATAGATTCTCAGTAAACAGGTATTTAAGACCAGCTAGCCTTTAGGAGAATTAGACTTCACTGTGTTAATTCTGCTACAAAAGGGTCTGGTTGGATTGTCCTTGTCCATATTTCCTCTTCTGCTTTTGCCCACTGAGTATACAGTGCCATGACTGAGGGTCCTGGCACCTTGTGTGTTGAACTGCTTAGTTTCTAAAATTGTGGGGAAATTTTCAATATATCCAATTATAGATCTTTATCACAGTAGCCCACAGTGGACTAATACTCTCTTTTAGGGCTCACTGGAAAGTTAGTCGATGAGTCACTGATGAAGTACAGCCAGGATGACAAAGACAATGCTAAATAAATAAAGTCAGAAAGTCAGAAAATGTTCTGGAGGTCTAGAAGAATGAGAGACATAGGTTATGCTAGGAGCTTATGCTCAGCTCAGCTCAAAAAACACAAGACCCCAGATACATCAACTGGGAAAATCTCTGCAAGAGATGACGAATAGTTCTGTGAAGATGTGTACATTCTTGTATGAGACCACTAGACAGTTGTGGTGGAGTAGAGATAATATTAGGAAGCTTATGTCCTGTGCTTGGGCATTCACAGATTCTTTGCTCTATTTGAACCTCTTTTGATCTAGGAGGAGAGGACCAATTTTATCATTACCTCTAAGACTAAATGAAAATGGGATGAAAAATGAGAGATGAAATGATAAGACAGAAGACATCAGAAATCACCTTGTAGATTTCAGTGCCAAGGGAGCTTGAGGTTATTCTATGAGCAAAGAGAACCTCAAAGGCTTATCACCAAAGCATGGGAATCAAAGTTCTGAAGATAGTCTGACCAGAGATGGATACCCATTGTCAGACATGATTGTGCTCTAGTCTCTACTGCTTCTAAGACCATTGTCAAAATAAGTTTTGTAATGAAGAGAGTTTTGTCCTTTATACATTTTAGTGAAAGCCTTCTTAATCAGGGAAATGGAGTTATTAGCACACTGGCAGGCTTTTGTAGTCTGTATTTTAAATTGCTAATTCAATTTATTTCTGGATAAAATATCAGTATAAATCAAACCTGTTCACAAAACTGACAGCTCCATGGAAGAGCTGTTGGGGAAAGTGATCATATGCATGACTAAGCTTTATTTTAATTTAAGCAAGTGTTCTGATTAAATCATAAAGGGAATGATGGCATCATGGGGACACTATAAGTCACTGAGTTGGGGTCAGATTTATCTCTACAGATAGTATTTATATCCACAATGAACCACTGGAATTTGTGGGAACATAGAGCTTCTAGAGTAGGCCAGACATGAATTCAAATTATAAATGTAAAGTTCAGCAAGACAAGGACTTTTTGGCCACCATTTTAAACTCCACCCAGGGAATTATGTAAGTCAGGGTTAGTACTCTATACATTTTCATTATTGCTGTTTTCAGTGGGAGCTCAAACTGTCACATAACAACTAGAAAACATTGAGCTCATCTTAGGCTACTTCAACAGTAATGTGGAGACAATGGTGGTTAATTTACATAATGAATAGCCGTATGGTATGGCTTTCAGGATGGGATAGCTTATACTCTTGCTCCATGAATGGAGTAAGACCATCAATTGGCCTTTACTTTTGAGGTATTAGCCAGCAACACACTTTGACGAGTTGGACCAATATCTAGGACCTAAAAATCCACAACTTCTTTTGAGGTTTATATCATTTGCAGGTATTAGTAAGAACATTTTGCATATAGATTCTTAATTGTCAAAAGTGTATTTTTCTACATGGTAGAACTTGAACCATATTATTCTTAATTAGGAAATAGTTCATTGTAGATAATAGATGCCTAACACATGAACACACAATTTTTCTATTTTTCCAGACACTATATGGAAAAACAAACTAAGATATATTTTATGTATAATTCTGTACATACATGTATATGTGTTTCTCTAAGTATGAACGTGAGAGTACAGGATCCCATTCAGACAAGAGGCATTATAAATCCTTGAAATGGAGTTACAGTAAGTTATGAGCCATCTAGCATAGGCACTGCGAATCAAACTCAAGTCCTCTGGAAGAGCAGAAGACACTCTTAACCACCAAATCATTTCTCTAGTCTGATGCTATACTGTTTTTATTACTTTATTTCTTTTATAACCTGTATTTTTAAAGCTAGGTTACTTGTATTTGAAAATGAGGAAACAGACCTTGAGATATTGGATACAAGTTCACAGTCATTCATTACCTAAACAGTAAAGTTGACCTCTGCAGAGGATTTTTTATTTCAAAGACAATGTATTTTATATGTGAATTCCATATGATTTGTTTGAGTAAATTAATGGGCAAAGACCAGTCATACTTGGTTTTAACTTTCCTTTAGTCTCAAGATGCTCTTTTAGCTCCCGGCATGAAGATATTAAAAACAAGAAATCTGGCTTTGGTTCAGTGGCTAAAAGCATGCAGTCTGGAATGGGTAGACTCTTGTATGACTATTCAGAAGTGCACATCAGTCTTCCAAGTGCAAGGACATCCTTTTGATTGATTATGTACTCTCCTATCCACAGAAAGAAAAAAAAAAGAAAGTAAAATATAACAAAAAGGCCAAGGTAAGGAGGCTATAGATTTAATGCTTATAATAGCCGCAACTAGTATCTGTTATGTGCCAGCTATGTAACAGGGGATTATACTCTGTGCTTTACATATATTATTTTACAATTGCTCTCTGATGGCCTACTGTTGCATAATAGTTACAAAAAAAAGCTATTGCTTAAAACTCTCCATTGCCTTCCTGACCCACTTAGGAAGTACTCCATTTCTTGCTGTGGCTTACAGGACTGTCTTTGACCAATTCAACAGTAATAAATTGTCTATAGGAAGCACAATGTTGGAAAGGTGATTCATATATGTTACTTCTGTACTACCTCAGATATCCAAAGGAATCATACCAGAATCTTACACTGTCCCTCCTTCAGCTTATGTGAAAAAGCTGCTGTGGTTCAAGCTCTGAAAGGCTTAGGAAAAAAAAGATTATTTCTGGAGACAAGCAATTCCTTGGCTGAAAGAGATGAGAAGGATATATTACTGCCATTGAAATTCTGAAATATAAAAATATTCCAGTTTTTTCTCAAGAGATTCTATTTGTGGCCACTGCCTTGTAGAGGCCAGTTGCTAATCAGCATTAGGAACAAAGCTAGTTTAGAACCTGAGTCAACTTTTCTTTTTTGAGGAATGGGGAGAAGGGAACAAGAAAGAATGATAGGTTCTGTAAAATGGCTTAGCAATCAAGAACACTGGTTCCTTCTCTAGAGGACTAGGGTTTGATTTCTAGACCCACATGGTATCTGACAACTCTATGAAACTCCAGTTCCAGAGGATTTGATACACTCTTCTTTTCTCCTTAGGCACCAGGCTTGCATGTGGTACACAGACATATATGCAGTCAAGGCATTTATACATGTAAAGCATAAAATTAATAAAATTAATAAAAAAATAGATTGAGAGGGCTGAACTCCTTCTGGAAGTATGCCTAGCTAAGCTCCAAGGAATGAAGAGAATAGAAACTCCACAGTCTGCCAGGCACAAGATCTGTGCAGTGTGCAGGGCATATGCCTGGAAGCCATTATTCCTGGGTATGGCCTTCTACCAGCTCTCTAGCTCTGTCCTCTGCCCACTCCTGACA
Organism: Apodemus sylvaticus; assembly: GCF_947179515.1. Lineage (NCBI taxonomy): Eukaryota > Metazoa > Chordata > Mammalia > Rodentia > Muridae > Apodemus > Apodemus sylvaticus. The sequence continues at coordinate 111,828,423 of NC_067474.1, read as the reverse complement.
GGTAGGAAACAAATTTGCTTTAATAGTCTGCTTAAATATTCAGTTTTTATCCAGCTTCAAGGCACTTTCAGACCTGGAAGTTCTAGTGGTCAGTGACCCTTTCAAATCAGCATCATTTGTCATATCAAATTAGCCTTGTTATCAAGTGCAAGTCAGTGACATTCATCTTTCTAGAGTTCTAAACAAGTCTGAGGTAAAGTTATCCGATGGCATGAGGCTTAGTGTGGTACATGAGTCACTTCCTCTGTGAGGCAATTGTCAGAGAAACAGGAGACTTGCTGTAAGGTAAATATTGTGGGTCATTTGAAATGTATGCAGATTTGACATTTCCCTTCTTATTAGCATGTCTACACATTAAAGCTTTTGTGTGTCACATCTAGTAGTTCAGATATTAGGGTAATGTCAGTGGGCATGAGAGAGAAATATTATTTTGCTAATGACAAGGAAAATGGGAGAACCAAGATGGAGACCTTATTTGAGGTAATTCATGGACTCTGTGGCGGTTCTTTCAGAATCTGGAAAGGATCCTTCAAGGAAAGTAATGTTGACTATGATGCTTTACATATGTGTCCCCTGATTTAATCTTTTTAAGGACTGTGGTATCTTATAAATTAATAGGTCAGCAAAAAAGCATGAATAAAGCCACACAGTAAAATGGCTGAATTGGGAGTTCTGTCCATAATCTGTAGTTCACCAGGAGCAGGTTGCCTCCAGGAGTTCAAATGTTCAACCAAGCCCTGATCTGTCATTGACTTGCAAATAGAGTCAGAAATCCAAGTATTTTCCTATCCAACTTGTTTTTTTAGTGAACATGACTATTTATTGTCTTCCCCACCACTCCAGGGATCAAGGGCTCACCAACATCTATAGTTAGTCCTATGCCAAAAATACTTGCAGAATTAAATGTGTGGTAGTAGGAAGAAGAGATGGTTATTAAACTCAGATTAAGCATGATTTCTCTCTGGGCTATTATAAAGGCTCTAGATCCTATTCTCATTTGGATATTTTTGAGCTCCCATAGCCTATAATCTATTATTTATAAGACAGTCCTGGAGATCTTTCTTAAACTATATCAAGTCACTTCTTTGCTTAAAGCTCAGGTTATGTCCCAACAAAATGGAGAACCCAGCATACTTCTTATCATGCCCTGCAAATTGATACTTGAGTCTGTTATCTGTCTCTTTGAATCCCAGAACATCATTATTCAACTTGTAATTTTTCCTAACCATGCATGTCTTCCTTTGCTCCTTAAAACTAAGCTTGTTCATTTCCCACAGATTTGGTACTTCCTGTTACTGAAACAGGAACCAGGAGTTATTCTAGAAACACCTTCAAAACTGGTGTTTTTGACTAAACAAAACTCCCTATCACATTAGACTAAGCTCAGAAGATTCACCCTGATTACCCACTGATACTAACTAATTTAAAGCAATAAATTACTTTCCTTGCACTGGCATGTTCTTCTTGCAGGGTAGCTCTTGTCACTATTTGAAACATCTTGTTTATTTTTGGGAATTTGTGTATGCTTTTCTGCAATAGAATGCAAGGACCTCACATAGCTAAAAACCTATGTGGTGCAGATTTGTTGATTAATGAGTATCGGTTAAAAGAATAACCATTGTTTTTCTCTTTATTTTTTCTTCTTCAGGCTTTATGATCCTGCTCTTTGAAACACTTAGCAAGGAGTAGTGTGTGAGCAAAGTATGAGTTGGTTAACTATTCTGTGTTCCATGGTAACACACTATCCATTTTAGCCAACTTTCTTTAATTTCCAATAGCAGAGCTGGTCTTCACCTTTCTTGAAAGCACTCTATGCATTTAGTGCAATATTGTGTACATAGCGGGTATTGAATGGATGTTGATGAATGGACTACCTAATGGGTTTTGGGCTCCATAGATCAAGATTTTCTTGAAGGGCAGATAATTACTTCTACTTTATATCTGACATTTTAATATAACTGGTTGTGGTCATTATCCTTTGGAATTGCATCCTAGTCAATTCTTTCAAAAAAGAAGAGAAAATAAGGCAAAATTACACTGTGAGCAAACCACAATTGGATTTGCATTTAAAAACAGCTGAGTGAGCACTCTTGCCTGATGACCAAATGAAATTAATCTCTTGTAACTCAAGGTCTCTTCTATTGAGAGAGTGAGTGGAGCTGGTGTAAGGCGTGCTGCTGGTTTCTAAATGGCAGATACAACCACTCGCATTTACATTCATAAGGCACCCATAGTGTTTTCTCTCACTATGTAGAAAGTGGGATGACAGAATTACAGACAGTTAAAATAGCGTACATCTTCTGGAGTTCTGTCTTTAAATTATGTGGCTAAGATCCCTTAACATCATAGTAAGTTTTTGGTTTTCTACATACTAGACCCAGGATTAAGAGGACTAGCATTGTGCATGGAGTTGTATAAATGTTATAATACAGATGTCGGTGAGATTCTGGTGCTCTGGTCTGAGAATACCTCAGTCTTGATTTTTGTAGTAACTGTTGCTTATTTTTTGGCTATCTATTGAAATAAGATCTTAAGAGAAGTACGGTAGGGTTTGATCAATGTTCTGGTAAAGGTTTTGGCAGGCAGCTCTAGAAATACATTCTTAAATCTGGTCCAAAAAGGTCAGAGAAAATTGGAAAAAGTCAGCTAAACTAAGTCTATAATAATAATAATAATAATAATAATAATTAATAATTATTTTTAAAAATGGATTATTGATGTGAACAGAAGACAGGCAGGTTTAGACAGCATAAAACAAACCAAGAAATACAAGTTTATTGTGTGCTGAAAAATACAAGTTTATCGTGATTGAAATTCAAAGTGGCAAAGTTACAGTTTAGACCTTAAAATGGGTGAGAAGTCAGAAAGTGTTGTATTTAATCAGATTTTGTAGAGTTTGAGATACGACTTCTGTGTTTTTCACCTTGGTGATCAGTTTTTATCCTTTCTATTGAGGTCCAAGCTATAGCCTCAGACAGTGACAAGCAATCTCAACTTTTTTTTGGACTGACCCAATAAAAAAACCATATGAATTGAAATACAAGGAATGTGGGGAGAAAATACAAAGTCCCATGCTAGTAGCTCTGAAATTGAGCTTTTACTCTTCAGATGCTCACTAGGGAGCTGTGAACAAAAAATTCAACTTCTTTGCTCTGTTGTAATAAACTATTAATCACTCTGACTTATAGTTCAGATCCAGCACATTTATTTTTTCTTGCTTGTGTGTGTGTGTGTGTGTGTGTATGTGTGTGTGTGTGTTCCTGTATATTTAAGCACATGTGTGGAGGCCAGAGGAAATGTCCACCTTCTTCTTCTTCTTTACTGATTCTTTTCAGGCAGGATATCTTACTGGCCTGGAGTTTTCTAAGGACTCTAGGCTGGCTGGTTGGCCATCAAGATCCAGGGTTCTGCCTGTCACTAATACTCAGAGGTGATATTGCAAGTAGGTGCTACCATGGCAGACCTTTTACATGAATTCTGGCAACTGTTACTGACTGAACAATTTCCCAATTCCCAACACATATGTATTCTAATACCCTGCAATATATTACCCTCTAAGCTTCCTTTTCCATATACAGCACCTCACTGAGATACAGCTAGGTTACGAGTAGATATTGACTCCTTATTTAAATGGGGAAACTGAGACTCATAAACATGAAGAGCAGTGTTCGATGTTAAAATCCCCAAAGTAGAAGAAAATAGGATTTAAACACATCTAAAGGACTTTCTGGTTAGAGACTGCTCCACCTAGTGATCCATCCCATATACAGTTACAAAACCCAGACACTCCTATGGATGTCAACAAGTGCTTGCTGACAGGAGCCTGATATAGCTGTCACCTGGGAGGCTCTGCCAGTGCATGACAAATACAGAGGGGAACACTCTCAGCTAACCATTGAACTGAGTACAGGGTCCACAATGGAGGAGCCAGAGAAAGGACCCAAGGAGCTGAAGGGGTTTGTAGCCCTATAGGAAGAACAACAATATGAACCACCCAGTATGCTTAGAGCTCCCAGGGACTAAACCACCAAACAAAAGAGTACACATAGAGACCCATGGCTCCAGATGCATATGCAGCAGAAGATGGCCTTGTTGGACATCAAAGGGAGGAGAGGCCCTTGGTCCTGAGAAGGCTAGTTGCCCCAGTATAGGGGAATGCCAGGACAGGGAATCATCAGGACTGTGTGGATTGGTGAGTAGGGGGAGAGGGAGGGGTTAGGGGATTTTCAGGGGGTTGACCAGGAAAGAGAACAACATTTGAAATGTAAATAAAGAATATATCTAATGAAAATAAACTAATAAATAAAGGACTTTCTGTCCACTGGTCTTTTTTTTCAAACATAGGTGCTTTAAAAGGAAACAAAAAGAATATTTTTGCAAAAACAGAGCTCTAGCTAAAAATGTTACACTCATCATGATTATCTGTGAAACCAGTATCTGCTACACTAACTTCATTTCCTAAAGAATTTTTTCCCAGTGGTTTGGGGCATTTTGAGCTCTTTTCAAGTTCTAGACAAAAATACTTCCCTGTGCTCTGAAGGATCTATCTGGCCTACCCCTCCCCCTCAGTCCCTGAAGCACCTCACTAACTACTTATCCAAATGTGTCTTTTTCTGTTCTTCTTTTGCTTACATCTTTCTGAAAAGTCTGAACACAGATAACCTGACCTATCTATCTTAAAGTATAAAAAGCGTTGTCTGTCAGTGTGTATTTCTTCTGAATCATAGAATCCCTGTTTTATCCTGTCTCTCTCAAAGCCATCTTTTTATATTAGTATAAGGTAACAATCTGTCCAGAAGGAATTATTGAGAGCCTTTACATGGGCTAGCATAAGCAAGGCTCAGAGCAAGACTACAAATTAAAATAGCAAAACAAAACAAAAACCACAACCTTAAAAACTGACTCTTGTTTGACTACCAGTTATTTTGTGGGTCACTTGTTAATATGTAATAAAATTACCACTCAACAAAACTACACTTTGGCACGTAATGACTAGGGCAAACCAGCTTTTGTGGATGGTTAGTATTATACCACCTAAGGAGTGCTTTCTGTGAGAATAGCCCTGCGGGTACACTGTTCAAACAACATGTTGGCAGCCTTCTCTGGGGTAGATCCAAGCTCGGTTAGACTGGAAGATTATACAGTTGGTGGGGAGTCTCTAAGAAAAATAAAATAGAACCATGAATTAAAACATGGTGTTAAAAGGAGTCGGTGTGACTGAAGAGCCCTCTAGCTTCAAATTTATTTCCACTATTTTTATTCTACAAAAACTAGACTTTTGAAAAACCAGTATAACCAGTCTTAGAGAAGGCCTGGGGACCAGAATACAGAGGCTGCTTGATAGTCTATAGCTTCCATTATGCATTAGACTCTATGACTTTGAAGTCACTGTACTTTTCCTTGTCTATGGTTTTATTTTTAAATGGAATAATGACTGATGTAAGGATAAAGAATAACCATTTTAAAAATAAATTAATAAGAAAAATTAAAATATAGCCATTTAGCGTTATGCAAATAGAGGTTATGTTTCTTGCAAAACTGCTTATTAATTCGAAGAGCTACACATATTACCAATCACTAATATTGCTATTCAAATAAAGTATCCTACACTTAAATAAGAAAATATCATTATTTTAAAAATTAGTCACAATAAGAAAAGGAGACTATTGACAGAAATCAAATATTTTGGCTTTAAGATCTGTAAGCTTCTCATATACATACCAGAATGAATTTTTTTCTTTAATAAATAAAGAACACTATAAAGAACTACCATGGGGCATACGGTTCTGCCAGTCTCTTTGTTTCTTATCCTCATGGTTGGTTGATTCTCAGGAGGGACCATTGGGTCTTTTGGGGAGATGATCCCATATTCAGCGTCTGTATGGAACACTGAACTTGGAACTTACCATTAAGCTATCCTGGCTGGCCTGCCAGTCACTAAGACCTACATGTCTCCATGCTCCCAGCATGGGTTACACTGTGCCTGGCTTTTATGTGGGTTCTAGATAGGGTCTGACTTAGGTCCTATCCTTATACAGCAAGTGCATTACCTTCTGAGCTGAGAGAGTCAAATAGACCTAACAAACATATCTAGTGATGGATGACTCCACCATGCCTCTCACTATGGGTACAGAACATGAAATTATTGACAAAACAATAGAGCCCTCTTTCATGTCAAGGATACTGAAGAAAAATGGAGAAAAGGGCCTCTCTGTGGCATGTGAATGTTAATAATTGATTTTATTTTATAATGGAAACAATGAGTTTGTGTTCCTGTACTTTCGTTTGTAAGGGTCCAAGAAAGAAATAAGATGAAGAGAAAAATGTTCATTAAGCCCATATTGCCCACTGGCTGTCAGCAGTGTTTCTTTTAGGAAAAAAAAAAGAGTTCTGTTGTAGATTTGTCCCTTTTGGAGAGACACGGGAATTGCAAAGAGAGTGCCAGACAGTGCTAGCATATGCTTGTTTTTCTAACTGAGTGTGGGCAGCCTTTCTTAAACACTGTGTATAAATATATTTATTCTCCCACTGAGACCTTGCATGCCAGGTTCAGGAACAACTGAGTAAGCAGATGAATTACAGACCCAGGAAAGCAGAGGAGGGAATCCAGTGGAAATGCTGAAGTTTCCACTATTCTGGTTGAGTACATTGCTCCATATAACAAATTAGTGCTGATGAATTAGTGATAAATCTATATCGGTTTTTATATTCAAAGTAAAGGATATCCTTGCTCTTGATATATTCATAAAGCAAAGAAATGTTGACATCCGGTGGGCAAGATTAAAACACACACACCCATGTGCCCACTCAAGCACATGCACACGCGCGCGCACACACACACACACACACACACACACACACACACACAAACACCCTTTGGTGCTCAATCCACATTTGCAAGCTGTCTGCATTTCTTATATTGGCCTCAGCTTTGACAAATGCAAAAAAGTCACTAATATTTTGACACTCTCCCTGCCCAAGTCTGATACCAGCTGGCTACGAAGCCACATATTCATTGTTCTGCTGGATTTTAAAGACTGGGTTCCAGCCAAAGGACTGGACCGGATCCATTCATTCATTTTCAAGATTGAAGTTGCAGCTTAACTGTAATGACCATTTCTCAACTCCGTCTGGAAACCTCTTCCAAATTCAACAGATGCCTGAGAGGGAAATGTGCACTTGGATGGGAAATGGCTCTGCCTGAGAAAGGAACAAAAGGTGATTTTTGAAGCTGAAAACAATTAATATTATGTATATTAATTGTGCCTTTCAAGAAATTAAAATTCTTATAGTGTTTAGAACAGTTGACACATGCTTATTTTAGCACTTTAAGTGAAAAAAAGAAAGTCGGAATTGCAGATGTATTTATTATGGAAAATACACCCTCTTTCACATTTGCTTTTGAAGAGGAAAGCACACAAAATGTAAAAGGAAAAGCCGTTAAGACTGTTGTGAGCTGAAAGCCACTATACTCTACCTTTCCATACTTTTTTCCTATATAAAAATTATATTAATGATTGGTTTTTAAAAAAGGAAAAAGCAAAGGGAAGAAAAGAATAGAAAGGAAAGGAAAGAATAGACAGGAAAGAAAACACTAGACAGGAAAGGAAAAGAAAAGGAATTCACAGTTCTGGTGACCATATTGTTCTGTAACTGTAATCAGCAAGTGCTCAAGTACAGCCCAGACCTGAAAACTAAAACCGTGCAATAATCTACAGAAATATCTTCACTTTCTGCATCTAAAATATGTCCCCTGCTGTGTGTTCCCGCTGTCTGATTTTTCTGGTTACTTAATAATTGGAGACATTAACTCTGATCATTTACAAATTTCCCATTTCAGGCTACTCTCAGGTATATAAGCTCAAAAAAAAAAAAAAAAAAAAAAAAAAAAAAAAAACCTACCCCACAGGGCTGGATCAGAGAGGAACGAATGTATGGCTTGATCCTGCAATCATGAGTAGGGATTGTTCTCAAGGCATGAGTTTTTAAGTCTCAATGTGCCAGAGCTCCAAGAAAGCGTCCTGATTAATAGCTTGAGCTAATTTAGTGTCCCTACTAAAGCGTGCAAATGCTGTGGGAAGGATTCATTTATACAGTCTTGTGGAATTTTCAGACAACTTTTAAAAAATTTTATTATATAAAACATAATTCAATACATCCCCTTTTCATTTGGGGAAATTGATGTAGGAATTAAAGTTGAAACTTGCACTGAGTAAATTCCATCTGTGCTGGAATTTTCACCTATGAGTTAGCCTTCTTAGACCTGCATTCTGATTTCAGTGCCCATCTATCCACTAATGATTAGCCATTGACTGTGCTTTATTAAAGCCCCAGTTTCCTTCCCAGTAAAATCAGAATAATAGGATCAAAGAGGAAGAGCACTGGCAAGGATTAAAACAGTTAATGCCCCTCTAATTCTGGGGCCTGACTAAGGAAGAAAAACCACAATGAACACACAGGGAGGTGTCTCTGGAACCCTGTCCTTATTCTGCAAAAATAAATAAAAACTTGACTGTTCTTCACAGCCTGTAGCCACATGCACTGCTCAGGCTGCTACAGCACTGATTACCAAATGGATTGCCAGCAGTCATCTGTGATTGCCTGCCATGGAAGTGTGACTCTACTCGTCCTCTACCAAACTGCCCCATGCACTATTCATGAGTAGGACAATATTCCAAACTTAATTTCCACTGATTAATTCTCACTAATTATTCACAAAGCAAGCCTTCACAGGAGAATTCCACCGAATGCTCTTCCATCCTGAGGCAGGGAACACAATGTCGAATCGTTTTCTGATTTCAAGTGGAAAACAAACTAATTATGTGGAAATATGATAATAGATTGTGCTGTAGGGACTAGTCCTCCACAGGCTTCAAAATGTTTGCTTATGACGGGCTCTTGATGTTATTTCTTCCAGGAGGAGCTGCCCTTTCATAATGCATCAACATTATTGACTGGACTGTGATTCCTTACTTGGAGTTAAGGTGATTTGCATAATTGTATATTACTTCCGTCTGGTGGAAACAAACAAGATGTTCGGGTGCTAATGATCAAGCAGGCAGCAGTGACTGATGGGAAAAAATGCCTTAGTGAAGGCCCCAAACAATGAAGAACAGCTTCTCTTGTTGGCATCTTTCACCATCTTCCTTTGACCTAGCTTTACTCAGCTTGGCCACAGGCTTTGTTCTTGAATCTGTCTGTCTGTCTTAGCCTGGGAGGTGGCAAACCAGCAAGGATAGAAAGCTTTCATCCTTCTTAGAATTGGCTTACAGCATTTATTTTTCCTTGTCCTGGATGTTATGATATCTCTGACAGAATATGTTAAGCCCTTTAAGGCCCAGTACAAATGTTCCTAGCCACTTTTCATTCCCCAGTGTTTCAAAAGTTACCATTCAACATCCCCCAAATGAAAAATCAAAGATACTAAATCATGGCAGTAAGAGCTCTCAGAAGGCACAGAGTGGATGCATGCCCATTTTGATCTTTGCATCTTCCAGTTCTGTCTCAGACACACTCAAGGGAGAGGAGTGGACACACAGAACAAAAATAAACCCTCATGTACTTCTTTTCTCCAATACTTTTCCAGTCTATCCTACTTCACATCTGCTTAGCAATTAGCCATTCTGTTTCAGGTAGACAAGACTGAACTTCTTTCTCTGTAGTTCACCCCCATAACCCATGTCCAGGAAGACAGAGGAACTGTGACACAAATGCCTGAAGCATAGACATGAAATTTCAGGAAAGTGGCTTGGGTAGAATGTTGCCATACATGGAGGATGCATATCGAAAACTGCCAAGTCTTAGGGATTTACAGTGGCTTCATGAAAGGCTGTGAAAAGGATTTGAAGATGCTTATTGTATAAGTTGTCTGTGATTGGCTAGTCATGACTGAAATGAGTGTATTAAAGGGAAGTAGAAAATCAAATATTTTGCATTTGTATTCTTGTTATGGAGACTTAACCTCGGGCATTTTAAAGACATTCAGTGGCTACTCACATGTATTTACTGGGTAAAGCTGGTAAGTATACTGGCTTTCCTCCAACTGAATAAAGCCCTGAATTTATATATAACAATTTATATGGTCTACTCAGAGGATTATAATATCATGTTTTTGACCATTGGATATGAAATGTTTTAATTTTTTATTCTTCATGGAAGTTATCTGACCTTCCATTCCTTGGTATTATGTTATTTAATTTATCAAAGCAACATTGTTTGTTCAATATTTTAAATCCAGTCTTATAGGTGTATAAAATGAATCCACAAAATTTAACTAGATGAAATGGCTGTGACTAGAAAATCCTACAACCAAATGGAATTGTTTGTGACTCCAAAGTTTATGCTTTCTCATTACTATAGAAAGTCTTATATCATTTGAATGTAAAGTATATACCTTTGGACTTCAGAGAAAAAATGTTAATCTGTCTCACAAAGAGACAGACAAATGAAAGGCATGATAATTACTTGAAAATTGTGGGAATTAGAGGAGCAGGGGCCTTGTCTGAGAGTCTGTGTGCAGACAGATTCTAGAGGGAAAGCAGATTCCATGGGAAGTTGAAGGGAAATTCTTTTGCCACACTTGTTTTTCATGCCAGAGAATCTGACTGATTGGAACTTTTAGGGGTTTGCCTTAATAACTTAACTTTTCACAAGAAGAAAATGCTGTCCTGTATAAGCTTAGAAACTGTATCAATAAAAAGTAATTTTATTTATCATAACTGCATTTCTAGTGCTAGTTTTATATAAATGTATGTATATATGAATTTTACCACAAGGTAAAACATTAAAAATATGAGTCTGTCTAACTCTAGAATCTATGCTATTCCTCCCATGCTAAGCTGTTCTGGGAAAGTTTAAACCGATCTTGAGACTTTGAAACTAGTTCCATTTTTCAAGAGTAACTTCTTATACATCTGCCTCAGTGCAACTGGTACTTTAGGGAAATATATTTGCAAAAAAGCTTGGCAAGTTCCTTAGACATTAAGTATCTCTTACAAAATAATATTTTGATGGATTACATGTAAATGAATCAGAAACATGTGGCTTCCATTTCCTTTAGAATGCATACAAAGAACATTTTAAGTTTGGCAAAATGAATTTCCCTGAATTCCACCTCCATGTATCTCTCTCCTTTCATCTACTAGTTCAGTCTTCTTAAGAAGAATGGGTGACTAGAGAATCCCACAAAGACCTGGTGCTTTCTTTCTCTGCTTCTAACCTGATAGTCATGCACAGGTTGTAAGACTGCTGAGCTTTAATTACCAGGGGGTGAGGGGAAGCCCCTAGTGAACAAATCGGAGCAGGGGGTTGGTGCAAAAGCAAGAGGAATTTATTGTTCCAGTGCCCTGGGGTCCTCCCAGACCTGAAGGAGAGGTGACAATGAAGGATAGTCCATTTGGTGAGTTTTTATACAGTTTCCAGGGGCAGAATAGAGAGCATGAGCAAGTAGGCACAATATGATCGGTGGCATAGTACGCCCTTTAATCTGATTTGTCTTCAAGGAATTAGGTAGTAGGGGCTTAATCAGCCTCTCCTTTCAGGCCTATGTGCTCCTGCTCTCTGACCTATCTCTTCTGGGAGGGGAGGAGTGTCTGGTGGAATTTTCCAACAGCTCTGAACTGACCTCTTCAAAGTCACTTTTCCTTTATTGTTACCAGCAAAAGCAGGAGCTATTCAGCAAAGCATGCTGGGAGCCTCCTCAAGATTGTTCTAGAATGGGAACTTAGCATAACAACCTCTTCCTGCTTTGCATTTCTGAATGGTGGGTGAGTCATTGCAGAAGAAGAGCTTCCCTCTTGGTGTGACCAAAATTAAGTGATGCAAGCTAGTCTTTGTATTTTGAACTTTTTAAAGAAAATTACTGTCCATTGGAATTTGTTCAAAATAGGTAAAAGTACTATGTAGTCAACTTGTAGAGTGCACTGGAAGCTTACTGTGACTTTAGCAATGTCAGTAAATACACTATCTGTATACATACATCATCTCCCTATAGGGTTGCAGCATATAATGCTGCTCAGAAGAACGTGAAAAATCTAGGATCACCCCGAATAATGTGTGTCTGTAATACTATTCATCAGAGATCAGCTGAAAATGTGAGATACCTATGGTCAGTACTTCATAGAAAAGGGACATTTTAGTGTTCAGGGGTCCATAAACCAAAGATAAATGTGTCTAAGGTGGAAGGGATGATTACATTTAGATTACAAAGATATGCATTTAATACAAAGTGTATAGATTTCACCTAAGTTCATAAATACCAGGCAGTCACATGTATCAGGATCAAAGTAGAAGGTGAGGACTGTTTTGATGAAAGTCAATCAGAGTTTTAAAATCTGTGGGAGGGACTTGAGATTGAACCTAACCCACTTATACTCAGAGACATTTGTTTTAAATTTCTGGATGCAGATACACATTCAAATCTTAGAAACAGAAACACTTTTAGATGTTAGTCTTTTCAAAAGTTACAACTGGCCACATATCTTTTGTTATTCTTGGCAAACATTCACTCTGATTTCTACCCTAGACAGTTTCCTCCCCTTTATTGACCCACCAAATAGCTTCTGTGACTGAGCTGATACAGAGGGGTAGCCTGCCTTTTCTCTGCAGCAAATTTGAGATCCTACCAGTTTTAATTACTAATTATTTTATACTCGAGATTATAATATAATTACATCATTTCCCCTTTCCCTTTCACTCCTCCAAACCCTCCCATATAGCTATACTTGCTATCTCTGAAATTCATGGCCTCTTTTTTTTATTAATTGCTTTCACAAACTTGCATATATATGTATATATATGTACATACACAAACAAACATACACATACACAGATTCTTAAATGCATAAATATAACTAGCTCTGTATAGTGTTACTTCTATGTATGTTTTCAGGACTGACTATTTGGTGTTGGATGCAACTGATAAGTATTCCTTAGTTGCCTATGGTTCTTTGCATAGGGTGGATACCTCTTGCACTCTCCTTACACAGGTTAACATGTCTATTGATATTGCCCTGATTCAGATGTCCAGGTAGTCATGTTGGTGAGACCTTATTGAAAGAGCTTCTGATGTTCCTCAGAGATAGTCTCACAGCAAACTTCCTGATCCTCCTGCTTTGCTTTAATAATCTTTCAGCCTCTTCCAAATGATCCCGTGACTTTGACTTTCTTCCTTCCTGGTTCCTAGTCCATTCCCTTCTTTCTAATCAGAGGGTATCTGTTTTTAAAAAGAAACCATATCTTGTTCAATGTTTTGTGATTTATACTCAGAAAGGTAGAAGTTATGTTGAGACCAGAAAAAGTATCAGAGTCTTGTCCACACCTGCTGCAGAAGGCTATGTTATAAAACAGGAAAAGATTAATCATTAAAGAAGTAAGTAGAAAAACATACAAAGAAACTATCAAATATATTGAATGAAGTATACATAATTAATATAAAGAACATAATCTTTATCTCTTTCTTAAATATTTAATTAGTCTTAGATCTTACCAGGTCAATCATCTAAATCATTTGTAGAATTCATTTGAAAAAGTACTCTGTATCTCACTGAACTGCTGGATGAAGAGCTAGTATGATTGAATGACTGCGATACTATCTTTTAGATGGTATTTAAATCTGGGATCCCTACATTTTCACAAAATCTTATGATTTATTAGATAAGAGATTATTATGAATATTCTGTAAGCTTTAGTTTTCAGAAAGTGTTTTACTTTGTCTCAAAAATACTTTTATTGTTAATGAAACCAGTCATTTGAAAAACACATTTAGAAATGCAAATGGATTTTATTCAATTTGTTTTGGGATGCAAAATCATGAAATGGGAGAAGTAAAACTAGAAACCTGAAGCTCCTAGTTTCTAGATGACTTTATTAGCTGCACTATACATTATGAAATCACAATATTAAAACTGTGATATTAATCTAACCAATGAAATGACATAAAAAAAACTTGAAATATTATTTTGTATGCAAAATGACCTGTCATTTGTTTAGGGAAAATTTTGTTGAAGGAAAACTTTCCAGAGAATTGCTTTTTATAATTACAAATCAGAAAACAAAATTACTTATACATACAGAATCATTTCCATTTGGAATAAATTTCTTATGCTAGTCCTCTGACAACAGAATTACATGCAATTGGCATTGACAACTGACTGTTTACATTTGTTCAAAGTTCATCTATTGAAACTCTAGTCCTCAGTGTTAAGATATCAGGAGAGGTGTACTTTTGAGGACTATGTATGTAGACATGAGCTCACGGTCATGGTTTGGAAGAAAAGGAAACACAAAGCATTTTTTTTCTATTATGTGATATTCTAGGAGAAGGTAGTAATGTGCAAATCAAAAGAGGACTCTTATTGACAACTAAATTCACTCACACCATCATCTTGGTTTTCCAGTTTCCAGACACATACAAAATAAATGTCTGTCATTTACGTCATCCAATCTATGACGTTTTCTTATAGAATACAGAAAAGCCTCCAGAATTTTGAAATGGAAAATTTTATCAGATAAATGAATCTATGAAGGTCTGTAATGGGAAACTATAACCACTGCTATTAAGAACTTAATAAGCAGGGCTGGAGAGATGGCTCAGTAGTTAAGAGCACCAACTGCTCTTCTGAAGGTCCTGAGTTCAAATCCCAGCAACCACATGGTGGCTCACAACCATCCGTAACAAGATCTGACACCCTCTTCTGGGGTGTCTGAAGACAGGTACAGTGTACTTACATATAGTAAATAAATAAATAAATAAATAAATAAATAAATAAATAAATAAATACATCTTAAAAAAGAAACTTAGTAAGCAGGACTGGAACGATGACTCAGCATTTAAAAGCACTTGCTGCTCTTTCTGCATACCTTAAGTCAATGGCCAACACCCATACTTGGTGGCTTACAACCCCCCTATAACTCCAGGCCCAAGAAACTCTATGTACTCCACTGATCTCTTCAGGCTTCAGGTTCTCTCTCTCTCTCTCTCTCTCTCTCTCTCTCTCTCTCTCTCTCTCTCTCTCTCGTTCTCTCTCTCTCTTGTACATACATGCACATGTACAGTATTTTTTTTAAATAAGTTAATAGATTATATTTAATATCATTTCACAGCTGGGGAAAGAAATGGATAAGTGAACCACAAGATATGTTAGTAGATAAATGAGAAACTCAAAGAGAAAAATGAGATTTGACAGTGTAAAATAAAGTAGAAATGAAATGGATAATAGATAAATGTTCAAATATTCACATTTGTAAGCAAAAATGGTGTAAGATGTTAAAAAAGAGACTTTGAAGAACTACTGTCTAAGAATTTTTAAAACATAAAAACAATTGATGAAGACATAGAAACTGAAAAATATCTCTAAACTTCTAGAGGCAGCAGTGCTCAGAATTTTGGTTACTATTCCATAGTTGCTTCAATAGGAAACAATTGAAAGTCCAACAATGAAGGAAAGTTTGACCAAAAAAGAATAAAATATATGTTACCTCAGCTGATTTTGCTTGTATAACTGAAGTTTACTGTATCATACGTACTTAAAGTTTGCAATTAAATCATGTTCATGTACAAATACTTTCTATTGAATTCATTAGTATAATAAAAATTGCAATCAACGGTTACTCATAAAAATGTCACTTAAAGCTTTCCAGTGCTTTAAAACTCAACCCCTAACTTATCCTATCTTCATTTGAAGATCAAGGAAACTCTCCTCTCTTACCAGTGTTCAAAGTTCTTGACTTGTCCATTATGTAACAGAAGTATTAGTTATAAGAATTCTGATAAGAATATATGTTGTCATCTGTAGTAATATGAAAAATAAAAATGTATTCATCATACAAACTAAGAGGAAATTGATACAAAAATCATTATACAATAAACAAAGATATTAAAAGTGAGGAAGAATGGTATATACTACAAGCCAGAAAATTAATAGAATAGAAAAAGTCAATCCCAAAATACAAGTAAGCTCACCATCAAATTAAATAAAATCAGATAAGTATTTGAATAAAAAGTAATTACTTATATTAACAAACATTTGTTAATGTTAGCTTTAGAAGATGTATCTTAAATATGGTGACATAATGTTAGGGGTTAAAGATCTGGGAGATGGACTTTGCCAAAGTTTTTCCCAAATATGCCAGGATAGCTCTTCTAACATCAGACAAAGTAAATTGCAGGGCAGGATTGAAGTATCATGGGCAAACCCACAAGCTAGATATATTTCATTTCAAAATGTACACACATAAAATAACACAACCACAAAAACACATGGGCTATAAACTAACAGAAACAGATCCACAATAACAATGGAGCCTTTTAGTAAATTCCCAGTCACTAACAAAAGATGTGTACAGAACACAAGAAGCACACAGTCAATAAAGAACACACATGCCTTGAGTGACTTCTTCAGCAACACAGTACACGTGATTTTTCAAGTGCACAAGAAAATTTACCAAAACAAATCCATATGCTATGCTGGAAAACAATTCTCAACAAATTCCAAATGCTTGGAATCCTGTCAAGTCCACTCCTGAGGATGGTGAGGTCGAATTAGAAACTAACAGTAAGAAAAACTATGGCCCAACAAGTCCACACTAACTGTTTAGCTAGTTTGCTAGTTGCTTTGGAAGGCTGGTAAGTCGAAGTGGTCACAGTCAAAACTGGAAATCTTTAATTGAACAGGGATTAGAATGGAGCCTATTGGAGCTTTAGAATGTGGGCAGCTTGGGAGATGAAGACCCTTGGTGCTTGTGGCAAAGTAAAACAGGCTGAGTCCAATGCCTTTCCAGGAAGACTTAAAAATGAGATTTCAAGTCTTGGAAAATCAGAGGACAATAAAATAGTGACAATAAAGACAAGGCTCAAATAAGTCAAAGTATGTTAATTTGTTAAAAGCTGATTGAAAGGGTCACCCTTTTGCAAAAGAGAAAACGGAAAATAAAAGAAAGCTACACATCAGCAACAACAGTGAAATGAGGGGACATTTATCACACATAAAGGCAGTAATCATGAGTAAATCATGAGCTTGGCTCCAACAATTACAAACTCTCAGTAAGATGGAAGTGAAGCCTTCCTCCTGGTGGGGCTCAGAAGCAAGGCAAAGCTTTAGTCTATCTATAAGGACTGACCAGTATATGTAAACATTAGCAGCTGCAGCTTCCTCTTCCCAGATGACTGCAATCCGAGACTGCTCCCCTACAGAGATGAGCTAAGTCCTTCTTCTGGGCTATAAGTAATATATGTGATGAGGTTACAGGTTGTTGCTGAACAGATCAGCTTCCCCCAGAGCAAGCATAGCCTAGTGGATCCCATCTTTTCTGTATTTACATTTGTGTGTCTGTCCTCACTTTATTCCTTTGTTACCCAAGTCAAGCTTTTAGGACTAGGCTGTATTGGATATATATTCTTTATCCCGTGTTAGTTATGTACAAAGGTAGTTATGAAACCAAACAACTCTTGTCTTCTCTTCTGAAAAAAGATGGAGGCCGACAAGTGGAAGTGAAGATGTAAGCATCTCACTGTGGTTGCAAAGCTCTCCCATATACCAGGGTAGAGAGAATGGATACAGCAAGCAGAGAGACCACCAAAGAGGGTGCCCCAGTAACCCAATGAGGTTTACCAAACTACAACATAAATTCCCCAGGGCTTGTAAATGGTCTGTCTATATAGTCCTGTTAATCCAGGTTCCAAATTTGTGCACTCTAACACTGTATCCGAAGTAACTTACCTTCCCAATGTCTCCAGACAAGAAACCTTTATGACAGTCAAATTTATAAGTGAATGTTTTCTAACTCCTGCATGTTTCCTAGTGAGTGACCAGTTGCACTACTAGGCTGTGTTCCACAACAAATGAAGCATCCCAGAGGACATTTTAAGAGTTTGTGGATGAAAACAAGCAATCTCTTTGAAATCACAGAGTAATCATGTTTATTGAAAATGTCATGTTTCAGGTGGAACAGAAGTTTTTAAGGAACATATATAGAGTATGGGTTCCACATCAGAGAGTGTTTGTTTCAATAATCAGTACCATCTCTATATTACCAAGCTATCTGCTTACCTAAGACTTGATTTCTTCACAATGATATACATGCTTATCAGTTACAGCTGGAGTAAAGGTTATCTACATAGTGACAGGGTGAACATAGGAGCTAAGACATACTTCCTAAGACAGGCCAGAGACACCAGAAGTATGACGTCTCTGCTGATATCAATAACCAGTTCTTTGTTATCAGAGAACTGTCAGTATCAGTCAGTTAATTTCCAGTGCTCCTAAAGTAGTTACCATAGAGTTGAAGCTACCAGGTTGTACTCTGCATACAAGTAGGTGTTTTTTTTTACAAAAAGAAGAAATATCACGAGGTCACTCTCTCTATGTGCTCATAGAGGGCAGGGCATGTTGAGTGAGCATAGAGAACATGGCCTTCTGCAAATCAGAGAGGCCTGATTCTACACCAGCTCTACTGACCCTTCCACTTGTATTTATGATAACAAAATAGGTGAGATGTTTCTGTTGTTTAGGCTCTTTAGTGTCATTTTGCTAAGGCAGACAGATAACAAAACATGGAAAAGGCAGGGAGCAGTACTGTAGAGTTGCCTGTGATTTAGTTTATTTTTAAACAGTAAAAGCAAACTTTAGATGTAAAGGATGATTCTTGTGGTATACATTTTCTTTTCTATACTCCAACTCTAAGAAGTTTGCTTAAGCACACAATGGAATTCAAGAAAGTCAACAGCTTTCAATGAAATTTTCTCTAGAGGGAGACAAACAGGAAAGAGATTCTGGTATTAAAAAAATTACTAATCTTTCTATTCATGAATACACTTTATTTTTGAAATGTGTTTTGTTCAGTGATTCATTTACATTTAACCTTCGTTCTGGAAGCCTACTTTAAAACAAACAAACAAAAAACCCAAAAAACAAAAATACCTTTTTGCTTGTTTGTTTGTTTGTTTGTTTCTCCTCTATGGATGGAAGTGACCCTAAGGTAACCTGTTCTTTTACTGCAGGAAGAAATGAGGTAAATTATTTTTTTCACAGGTCTGTCAGTCAAATTCCTGCTCACTACTGAGGGCCCATTTGTACTCTATGTTGACAGTGGAGCCACCCCTTCCTTTCAAAGTAGAATGCATGAATTCTCCCAAGCCATGTCCAGTACTCCTCATAGTTTAACCTGGGGTGGACATATCATGGTAGGTTCTGAGAGCTCCAAAATGAAGGACAGTTTCTAAAGTCCTGTGCACATCGTTTTATCCATCTCAGAGCTGCAGAGGGCTACACTCAGAAGAATGGTCATAAATTGAAAACTTTTTTTCAGTTATTAAAACACCAAGAATATACAGTTTTGCTTCATTAAGTATTCTTTTCAAATATATATTGAGTTATATGCTACTGAATGGATAATAATTTGCTTAAGACCTATAATATTGTAAATAAAGTATTATTACATATAATTTTATTCTTTAACATAATAAAGTTTTCATTATCATAAGCAAAAATAGAATGGCAAGGAACAAATTGGAAGGAAATCTCATTAAGTGTGGTTGGGGTTGAGGTGTGTGTTTGTGTGTGTGTGTGTGTGTGTGTGTGTGTATGTGTGTGTGTGTGTAGTGTCATTATAATTAGCAAGGTACATCATTACCACTCCCAGACTGGTAGAAGTGACATCAACTTGAAATACAGTAAATGCGGGTTACATAGCTCAGTCTCAGATACAGAAACTGCCTTTGTGTTAAGGCAGAGTGGGGATGGTACCAGGTGTGATACCCAAATGAGTCTTAACGATGCTAAAGTCTGAGAATGACTACTAAGGAAGTTCACTTGATACCTCTAAGCCCTCAACTTTTGGCTAGGACCATATGATTTCCATTCTGTAAGGCGATTTGGAAGTTTACTAAGCACTGAAGTCCTTCGTGTTCCCACGTAGGTAAGGTGCTAAATAAACAAAGTCAGATGGAGCCTTGGTCCTGCATTAGAGCTTAAGATCTGAGTGCCCACACTTTCACAGGACTTTCTGCTCCCATGGGCCTCCAGCACCTGTTTCCTCCTGCTCTCTAGCAAGCTCTCCCTCACCTGGCACATACGCCACATGGAATCTCATCACACCTTGGCGAAGGAACACATGGACCCATATGTCAGCCAATGTGTTTATGTCTCATTCTACGGAAAGGGGAAATATGTTTCAAAAGAAATGTTTGCATACTTTGGAGCAGATTTATTATTTTTTTTAGAGTAAAGAATGGAAAAATAAAAGAGGTAGGAATCATCACTGGAGCAGTTGAAGCTTTATTATTTTGAATTTTTTCTCCCTCTTCTTTGACAGTGGCATGGGTGTTAGCTGGGAAGGATTTGTGGGGAAGTTTGAGCCCCTGAGGGTGTAATATGGGTGGAATGTGTTAGTTGAAATAGTCAGGGGTAGGAAGAGTTAATGGGCAGAGGTAACTACTCTTGTACCTAATTAAAAACTACAAAGCCCATAGGCTAAGCAATCGGGGAAGTTTGAAGCATCCAGGATCTATGCATAAATGATTAAGGAGATTTCTAGGGGATTACCAAAGCATCCACAGAAAACTTAAGTGGTCTTTATGTATACAGTACAGAAGGCAGCTTTTACCAACAGTTAGGAACCTATTTATTAAATTAATTATAGTTGGAATAATATTGATAAGAGGATGTCCTGAGGGTTTGGTCCCCAGTTTGACATTTGTTGAAAGTAAAACTTCTTGGATGTAGAGACCAATGGGAAGTTTTTAGGATCTACCCTCAGAAGACTGTGACACAAAGCTCTCTGTGGTATCCTGCTTGGCAATACAAGATCTTCCATTCCTAGTCCTCTGTTAGGAAGGTAACAGCCTAAAGTCCCATCCTCCTCCATAGGTCATAGTGAGTACACCTTCTTCTATTCAGGTTTGTTATCTGAAGCAGTAGAGTCTCTGTCTTTGGATTTTCTCTGAGATGAATACTACTAGCTTTGGTTTTCAGAGAGCACTTCTTTACTTTGTCACAGTGCAGGTGTTCTTTCTCACCAGTTAATTTTTTATAATCTTGAGCAACTCTGTTGTTCGTGCAGACTTGATGGTGGTATGTCCCTAATGGGAAAGATAGAATGTATAGCTCATGATGAACCCTACATGAAGCCATAACACAGTTTCCTGAAAGGCAAAGACATGTCATATGCAAAGAATTATAGGTCTTTTTGACCTGTTTTGTATGTTATAGAGGCCTGGCAGAAACAGAAGGCTCAACTTTAGTTGAAGCACCCAAACAACCTGCATCCTGAACTACACTTTGTGAGATGGATTTTATCAGAGCCACCCATTTTCAAACTTAGTTTTTGTCAGAAAGTAACCTGCAGTAAAATGTCAATTGTATATTTGAGGTTGAATAGAGTGTATGTTTATCAAAGGGAAGGGAACCTTAAGAAAAGGGAAAGAGGAAGTCTAGTCAGAAGAGCCTTGCACTGCAGTGGATCTACGGGGAAACACCCATTGGATGTGTATCCTGTCCATTCCAATGGCCTGATTCTAGTATGCTGCCATGTTCCTTCTGAGGCTGGGGGCTGCTTGGCATACTTGGTCTCATGTGAATACTTTGCTGGATCCAAAGTGCGCTGACTTGGGGCCTGTCAGCCAACTATGTCTCTCAGGAAAAACATTTGCATGTAAACTTGAGTGGCATATTTTCTGTTCTTTATCTTACTTAAGATATCCTTCATTGTCCCTCTGCAGTGTCCTCACATAATCAGTTTCCTTGCCTAGAATGTTCTTGTATTCTTATTCTCATGTGACTGTGGCCCAGGGAAGTTCTCTTTTAACTGCAGGTTAAAAGAGACACCAGAGTTTCTCGTTGCAGGTTTCAAACTCTTCATACTTTTATTAAAGAGGGAATTTATCCAAATTTGTCATTACACATCAGCAGAGTGGTTTTCTTTATATCTTTATGAAGCAGTAAGCTCTTTGTGAATAGAATCTGTTCTGTATGTAATCCCCATTACCTATCATTGTTCTAGAATATAGAATAGATTCATTGTGTGCTTTTAAATGAATACAAGAATGACTAACTTGTCTTTATTAGTTCAGCCTTTTGTGTAAGTATCTAAGAAACTCTTACAACATTTGACTCATAACTCAGATATGAATTACCATAATCCCATGGATAGATGAAAGCGTGGAACATTCCAGGGATTGGTGCCAGGAAGTTACAGCTTATGAAATATAAATTTTCTTGGACTCCTTTCCTAATTGTAGAGTTTAATAATAAGAAAACATTGATCTTTAAAACATTTTGCATATTTGACATTGTGATCTTTAAATTTATGAATTGATATTTAATAAATATAATACTCTAATGGTAAAATTAGTGATGATATGAATACAATGTGATTTCTCCTCTGTGGTATTGAGCCTGTGCATCATTTGGTTGCAGGGTCTTGTACATCATGTTCTGGGTACAGATGTTCTTATGTCATACATGAAAATTTTAGAATTTCATGAGATTACACATTTGCTTCAGGTCTCAGACATACCATATGGTGGGTATAGGTTTACACTTACCAAGTCTGTCTGGCTCCATTGGCCATGACCATTCTACAATTGTGATATAACTAATAGTTTTAAGTTCTTACAATAAAATTTCTTTTTCTTTTTTTTATTCGATATATTTTTTATTTACATTTCAAATGATTTCCCCTTTTCTAGAACCCCATTCCCCGAAAGTCCCATCAGCCCCCTTCCCTCCCCCTGTTCTCCCACCCACCCCTTCCCATTTCCCTGTTCTGGTTTTGCCCTATACTGCTTCACTGAGTCTTTCCAGAACAATGGGCCACTCCTCCGTTCTTCTTGTACCTCATTTGATGTGTGGATTATATTTTGGGTATTCCAGTTTTCTAGGTTAACACCCACTTATTAGTGAGTGCATACCATGATTCATCTTTTGAGTCTGGGTTACCTCACTTAGTATGATGTTCTGCAGCTCCATCCATAATATTCTATAATTTTTCTGGAAGGTTATCTGAAGCACAGGGACCTCTGCTTTTAAACTAAGCACTGGACTCTTCCATCAGGATATCTTGTATGCTTTTCAACCACAGTATATCCGAGGGGAGAATGCCATTGTGTTCTTCTTTCATATGCTTTTCTTGGAGTCTCTTTACAATAAGAGGCATAATTGCCTCTGTGAACAATCAAACTTGAAATCTCGGTGCTACTTAGTCCTCAAATGATACTCATTCTGCATTTCTGGACTTTATGGGTGTCTCTCTCGTGCTTTTAGTATCTTGCCCCAGTATCTGAAGCTGCATAGGATATTTACTCAAGAAATAATTTAGTGGGCACTGCTTGTTTAGTACCACACTTTGGAAATGTTTGTCAGTGGGTGTGTCTGTGTACCCTTTGATATTCTATGAAGTTTTTTAATCCTTCCTTTAAGAATTACTTCTTTTACTTTGTGAAATTATAGTATGAGTGCATTATTTCTTCTCCCTCCAAATCCTCCCATATATCCCTCCTTGCTCTTTTCCAAACGTCCTCTTTTTCCATTAATTGTTATGTATATGCATGTATATACATGTATTCCTAAAATCATGAGTGGCTACATACGGTGCTTATGTAGGAAAGGGCACATTCCTCAGACTTTAAGAATCTCTGAGAACAAGCCTTTGGAGTGTTATAGCATGGAGATCAGCAGAATGAATAGAAGCAGCATCAAACAATCATAGAGGCAGAACTCAATTTCAGCACAGTAGGAAGATGGACAAAAGGAGGAAACTCAGAAGCTATTTATGAAAGAGTTTGAAAAGAAAAAGATAGGAGTATAACAGGTATTTATATGGTTTCAGATACATAAGAAGACCTTAGGATGGGATATAGAAGCTACATTGACTGAGTGTTACTGTGTCCTGCTACTGATTTGGCTAAACTAATTCTGTGTTTCTTTTTTTTTTTTATTTGATATATTTTTTATTTACATTTCAAATGATTTCCCCTTTTCTGGTTCCCCACTGCCCGAAAGTCACATAAGCCCCCTTCCCTCCCCCTGTTCTCCCACCCACCCCTTCCCACTTACCTGTTCTGGTTTTGCCTTATACTGCAACACTGAGTCTTTCCAGAACCAGGGGCCACTCCTCTGTTCTTCTTATACCTCATTTGATGTGTAGATTATGTTTTGGGTATTGCAGTTTTCCAGGCTAATATCCACTTATTAGTGAGTGCATACCATGATTGATCTTTTGAGACTGGGTTACCTCACTTAGTATGGTGTTCTCCAGTGGCTGGAAGACAATTTTACAAGCCAATGGTCTCAGGAAACGAGCCAGAGTAGCCATTCTAATATCAGATAAAATTGACTTTCAATCTAAAGTCATCAAAAGAGATACAGAAGGACACTTCTTGATGTGTGGATTATGTTTTGAGTATTCCAGTTTTCTAGGTTAATATACACTTATTAGTGAGTACATACCATGATTCATCTTTTGAGTCTGGGTTGCTGGTCAAAGGCAAAATCCACCAAGAAGAACTTTCAATTCTGAACACCTATGCACCAAATGCAAGGGCACCCTCATTCATAAAAAAACTTTACTAAATCTCAAAGCACACATTGCACCTAACACAATAATTGTGGGTGACTTCAACACTCCACTCTCCTCAATGGACCAATCAGGAAAACAGAAACTAAACAGGGACACAATAAAACTAATTGCAGCTTTGGACCAATTGGACTTGACTGATATTTATAGAACATTTCACCCTAAAACAAAAGAATATACCTTTTTCTCAGCACCTCATGGTACCTTCTCCAAAATCGACCATATAATTGGTCACAAGACAGACCTCAACAAATATAAAAAGATCGAACTAATCCCATGCCTTCTATCATGGAGTAAGAGTGGTCTTCAATAGCAACAAAAACAACAGAAAGCCCACATACACATGGAGGCTGAACAATATTCTACTCAATGACAACTTGGCCAAAGGAGAAATAAAGAAAGAAATCAGAGACGTTTTAGAATTTATTGAAAATGAAGGCACAACATACCCAAATCTTTGGGACACAATGAAAGCAGTGCTAAGAGTGCCCTCTTAAAAGCCCTGAGTGCCTCCAAAAAGAAAATACATACACTAGCAGCTTAACAACACACCTGAAAACCCTGAAACAAAAAGAACCCAATTCACCCAGGAGGAGTAGAAGACAGGAAATCATCAAATTCAGGGCTGAAATCAGTCAAGTGGAAACAAAGAAAACCATACAAAGAATCAACGAATCCAGGAGCTGGTTCTTTGAGAAAATCAACAATATAGATAAACGCTTAGCCAGACTGTCCAAAGGGCACAGGGAAAGTATCCAAATTAACAATATTAGAAATGAAAAGTGGGCTATAACAACAGAAACTAAGGAAATTCAAAAAATCATCAGTTCCTACTATAAAAGCCCATACTCAAAAAAACTGGAGAATCTGGAAGAAATGGACAATTTCCTAGACAGATATCAAATACCAAAATTAAATCAGGACCAAATAGATCATCTAAACAGTCCCATAACCCCTAAAGAAATAGAAGGGGTCATAGAAAGCCTTCCAACCAAAAAAAGCACAGGACCAGATGGCTTCAGTGCAGAATTCTATCAGACCTTCAAAGAAGACCTAACACCAATACTCTGCAAATTATTCCACAAAAATAGAAACAGAAGGAACACTACCCAGTTCCTTCTACAAAGCCACAATTATGCTGATACCAAAACCACACAAACATCCAACAAAGAAAGAGAACTTCAGACCAATTTCACTTTTGAACATCGATGCAAAAATACTCAATAAAATTCTTGCCAACTGAATCCAAGAACATATAAAAAAATGATCATCCACCATGATCAAGTAGGCTTTATTCTAGGAATGCGGGGTTGGTTCAATATACAGAAATCCATCAATGCAATCCACTACATAAACAAACTCAAAGAAAAAAACCACATGGTCATTTCATTGGATGCTGAAAAAGCATTTGACAAAATTCAGCATCCTTTCATGCTTAAAGTCTTGGAAAGAACAGGAATTCAAGGCCCATATCTAAACATAGTAAAAGCAATATACAGCAAACTGGTAGCCAGCATCAAACTAAATGGAGAGAAATTTGAAGCAACCCCACTAAAATCAGGGACTAGACAGGGCTGCCCCCTTTCTCCTTATCTTTTCAATATTGTACTTGAGGTACTATCTCGGGCAATTAGACAACATAAGGAGGTCAAAGGGATACAAATTGGAAAGGAAGAAGTCAAACTATCACTATTTGCAGATGATATGATAGTTTACCTAAGCGACCCCCCAAAAAACTCCACTAGAGAACTCCTACAGCTGATAAACAACTTCAGCAAAGTGGCAGATTATAAAATCAATTCAAGCAAATCAGTAGCCTTCCTATACTCAAAGGCTAAGCAGGCTGAGAAAGAAATTAGGGAAATGACACCCTTCACAATAGCCACAAACAGTATAAAGTACCTGGGGGTGACTCTTACCATACATGTGAAAGATCTGTATGACAAGAACTTCAAGACTCTGAAGAAGGAAATGGAAGAAACTTCAAAAAATGGAAAACCCTCCCATGCTCATGGATCGGCGGGATTAATATAGTTAAAGTGGCCATTTTGCCAAAAGCAATATACAGATTCAATGCAATACCCATCAAAATTCCAACTCAATTCTTCACAGAGTTAGAAAGAGCAATTCTCAAATTCATCTGGAATAATAAAAAACCCAGGATAGCTAAAACTATTCTCAACAACAAAAGAAATTCTTGGGGAATCAATATCCCTGACCTCAAGCAATACTACAGAGCAATAGTGTTAAAAACTGCATGGTATTTGTACAGTGACAGGCAGGCAGATCAATGGAACAGGATGAAGATCCATAAGTGAATCCACACACCTATGGTCACTTGATTCTCGACAAAGGGGCTGAAAACATCCAATGGAAAAAAAGATATCCTTTTCAACAAATGGTGCTGGTTCAATTGGAGGTCAGCATGCAGAAGAATGCGAATTGATCCATCCTTGTCTCCTTGTACTAAACTCCAAATCCAAATGGATCAAGGATCTCTACATAAAGCCAGAAACTCTGAAGCTAATAGAAAAAAAAAACTGGGGAAGACCCTAGAGTACATCGGTACAGGGGGAAAGTTCCTGAACAGAGCACCAAAAGTGTATGCTCTAAGATCAAGAATTGACAAATGGGACCTCATAAAATTACAAAGTTTCTGTAAATCAAAGGGCACCATGAAAAGGACAAATCGGCAACCAACAAATTGGGAAAAGATCTTCACCAACCCTACATCAGATAGAAGGCTAATATCCAATATACACAAAGAACTCAAGATTTTAGACCCCAGAAAACCAAATAACCCTATTAAAAATGGGGTACAGAGTTAAACAAAGAATTTTCACCTGAAGAACTTCAGATGGCAGAGAATCATCTTAAAAAATGCTCAACTTCATTAGTTATTAGGGAAATGCAAATCAAAACAACCCTGAGATTTCACCTTAAACTAGTCAGAATGGCTAAGATTAAAAATTCAGGAGACAGCAGGTGTTGGCAAGGATGTGGAGAAAGAGGAACACTCCTCCACTGCTGGTGGGGTTGCAAATTGGTATAACCACTCTGGAAATCAGTCTGGGGGTTCCTCAGAAAACTGGGCATGTCACTTCCAAAAGATCCTGCTATACCACTCCTGGGCATATACCCAGAGGATTCCCAAGCATGTAATAAGGATATATGCTCCACTATGTTCATAGCAGCCCTGTTTATAATTTCCAGAAGCTGGAAAGAACCCAGGTATTCCTCAACAGAAGAATGGATGCAAAAAACGTGGTGTATATATACAATGGAGTACTATTCAGCCATTAGAAATAATGAATTCATTATTCTGTGTTTCTAATGGATCTTGTGAGTCATATAGTTGAAGGAAAGGGACTAGAAAACTAATTAGAGTTGTCTTTGAATAGATGCGAGTCAGGGTGTCCCCTAAGATGTTAATGTAATTGGAGAGATATGGAGGCCACTGTTGGTACAAAGTATTGGGTTCTGGTTTTGGTGTTTGCTTGTTTTTTGACAAATACAAGGCAAAATCTTCTAACAAGAACAAGGAGAGAATGTTGGGTACATTTCTTTTTATCAAATTAGGGGATATTTTGAAAAATTAAAATTTGTAAAACATTTACTGTGTAGGTACTGAGGATATAGTGTCATTATTCTTATAGTCTTGTCACATTTAATAAATTATAAGTTCCTCAACGGTATGGACTGTGTTGTAACTGTTCACATATTCCACAACAGCATACAGCCGAGTGCTATTTGTGCAGTAGGTAAACATTACAGTTTTAGGTCAACTGAATTGAATCCACATGAACTATTTATTTTAAGCAATGCTTGGAGCTCCTTCTTCCTTGGATTACTTTGGTGGGAGTTCTCTATAGCCAATTTGCAGACATTTGCTGCTTGGGAATACATCTTGGAGGGCTTAGGAGCCATAGACACATTTAGAATGGTGATTGTGAACCTCAGCCTTGTTGACATTGGACTGCGAAATTCTTTGGAGAACTGTCTTGTACATCGTGTGTGCTGGACAGGATCCTTGGCTTTTGCTGACTGTGCCCCTGTAATTCCCCCAGCCACATCCAGTTGTGACAAAAATATCCCTAGATACTAAAAAATGTCTTTTAGTGCACAGATCCTCCATGCATGAGAACCTCAATTCTATAAATTTTGATGATTAACTCATGTGAAAATAATCCTATGTAATGACCGTTGACACTCAGGAAATCTGAGTCTGGATTGATGAGCAGAGCCTGCTGTGGCCATGTATGGTTATTGGTGTTTGAAAAGTTCCCCATT
Source organism: Apodemus sylvaticus (assembly GCF_947179515.1). Taxonomy (NCBI): domain Eukaryota; kingdom Metazoa; phylum Chordata; class Mammalia; order Rodentia; family Muridae; genus Apodemus; species Apodemus sylvaticus. The sequence goes on along the minus strand of NC_067474.1, from coordinate 111,799,563 downwards.
CTCCATGAGAAGCAGGACATGACTTTCAAGTGATGACTGGTCTCATCCCTTTGCATATTTATTTATTTATTTATTTACTTATTTATTTTTATTCGATATATTTTTTATTTACATTTCAAATGATTTCCCCTTTTCCGGTACCCACTCCCAAAAAGTCACATAAGCCCCCTTCCCTCCCCCTGTTCTCCTATTCACCCCTTCCCACTTCCCTGTTCTGGTTTTGCCCTATACTGCTACACTGAGTCTTTCCAGAACCAGGGGCCACTCCTCCGTTCTTCTTGTTCCTCATTGATGTGCGGATTAGGTTTTGGGTATTCCAATTTTCTAGGCTAATATCCACTTATTAGTGAGTGCATACCATGATTCATCTTTTGAATCTGGGTTACCTCACTTAGTATGATGTTCTCCAGTTCCATCCGTTTTTCTAAGAACTTCATGAATTCATTGTTTCTAATGGCTCCATTGTGTAGATATACCACAATTTTTGCATCCATTCTTCTGTTGAGGGATACCTGGGTTCTTTCCAGCTTCCGGATATTATAAATAGGGCTGCTATGAACAGAGTGGAGCACGTATCCTTATTACATGCTGGGGAATCCTCTGGGTATATGCCCAGGAGTGGTATAGCAGGATCCTCCAGAAGTGACGTGCCTAGTTTGATGAGGAACTGCCAGACTGATTTCCAGAATGGTTGTACCAATTTGCAATCCCACCAACAGTGGAGGAGTGTTCCTCTTTCTCCACATCCTTGTCAACACCTGCTGTCTCCTGATTTTTTAATCTTAGCCATTCTGACTGGTGTAAGGTGAAATCTCAGGGTTGTTTTGATTTGCATTTCCCTAATGACTAATGAAGTTGAGCATTTTTTAAGATGCTACTCAGCCATCTGAAGTTCTTCTTTTAGCCCCTGCCGTGCAGATTCCTAATCTTTCTTCAGGGTTAACAGAGGAGCCTGTTCTCTTACTGATGCTGTGAATTGACTGGACACAGTCTCACACACTAACCAAATATGTAAAGGCAGTTTGAGGTAACTCATTTGAACTCTTTTGTTCTTTCATTTTTGATGACATACAAATAATAAAGCCTTGTTTCTATTCTGCAGAGCACTGTGAAAAAATTCAGCATTACCTTATGTGGAGAGAGTGGATCAGAAAGACACTTCACAAAAATCTCTGTGTATTTGACATTGTTTTTATGTGATGGACACAGAAAAAATTAAAGTATTGTAAAAGAGAGAGGGAGAGAGAGAGAGAGAGAGAGAGAGAGAGAGAGAGAGAGAGAGGTCAGTGGGAAAGATACTTGCTGCTAACAGGACATGAGTTTGATTCCAATCTCCAAGTACATGGTGGAGTGAGAGAACTCACTGACTTGGGCTGTCCTGTGGGCTCCACATCCATGCAGTGGCATGAGTAAGCATGTTCCCACATACACACGGACATGCACACACACACAAACACACACTAAATAAATAAATGTTCACACATTAAATAAATAAATGTTCTTTTTGTTGTTGTTTTGCTTTGTTTTTTGGTTTTTCAAGACAGAGTTTCTCTGTATAGCCCCGGCTGTCCTGGAATTCACTCTGTAGACCAGGCTGGCCTTGAACTCAGAAAAAAATGTTCAAAAATATTGTTCAAACTTCGAATATTTGTGAGCATAATAGTGATTGTCTAAAATATTGAGATTATACAAAATAAAAATTAAGAATTTTTTAAATGTATTTTATGTAGCATAAAATCTCCTTTTGAAACTATTCAATGTAGTGGCTTTTAGTATATTAATTAACATGCAGGATGTTTTTGGGGATACAAGGCAATGTCTCCTTTGGGAAGTGTTTAATTTACAGGCATTCTGCTAATGTGCTCCTTATTTCAAAAATGTGCAAAGACATGTGCGAGGCTGCCCACAGGAAACCTGCAAGCGACAGCAGTCACATTCATGACAAAACTCATATGTTTCAGAAAGAAACTTAAAGGGCTGGAATCCTACTTTTGCTAACATGCAAATAAGTGCCATCATGCAGTCTGAGGTCACACTTAGTTGAAGGATCACCGACCTTCCTAGTAGACAAAAATCGACCCCAACAGTTGGAGCTGCAAGCCATCTGTCTTTAGTTATTTTACACTTTGTCAAAATTCATCAGCATGGTTGGAAAATAGCTGGGAATATACTAGAATATAAAATGTGATTAAATGGCATACTCAAACAGTTTATTGAGGGATAAAATATTATATACCCTTTGAAATTTCAGAAGAATAATAATAGTTATGGAAGTTATTCATGTTGTAAAGATAATGCAGAATACTTGACAGGTTGTTGGAAGAAAGTGGATTTATGTTTAAATTTTTATAGGTGTAGAATCCTAGTTTCTTACATTAAAACTATAATTGAGTTTAGAGACCATTAACTCAATTCCGTTGTTTTATTGGTAAGGGAAACGACACCAGAGAGTTTAAAAGGGTTGTCCAATATATAATGTACCAGAAGAAGAGCGCCCCTCACCCTTCTACTATATTAAACGAATCAAGCATTAGTTACTACTATTAATTCTGTTAATAGAAACATCTCAAATTTCAAGTGTTCACCTTTATTAACTTATTTAATCCCCCACACAGTTCTAGATGGTATGTATTATGGCCTTTTAAAGAACAACTAAGACTCATGATGGTAAAGAATCTTGTAATATGAACTTTTTTATTTTAACCAATTTAAAAATATATGTATGTAATTTACTCTATGAAAGATTCTTTGTTTCATGAGACCCCAATTCTTGATTTCTGATCTTGATGATTGCATTATCAGGTTCTGCAAAGGACACCATCATTTGGGTAAAGACACAGTTTACAGAATGGGTAAGATTTTGTCAGATACATATTTTATATATGTTAGCATCCAGAACACACAAAAAATTAAAACAACTCAATATATATTTTAAAAATCTTAATTGAAATGGGGCATGGAACTAAAGAGGAATTCCTCAAAATATAAATGACTAAGAGGCATTACAGATTCAGATATATGATCAATAAACAAGAGTATGGTGGTTTGAACATGCTTGGTCCAGGGAATGGCACAAGTAAGAGTTCTGGCCTTGTTAGAGCAGGTGTGGCCTGGTGGTGGGGAGTGTGTTACTGTGGGGGTGGACTTTGAGACCCTCCTGTTAGTTGCCTGGAAGACAGTAGTGTTCTCTGGTTTGGCTTAGGAACACAATGAAGAACTTTCAGCTCCTTCAGGCCCATGTCTGCCTAGATGCTGCCATGCTTCTGATTTAATGATAATGGACTGAACCTCTGAACCTGTAAACCAGCCTCAATTAAATGTCCTTTATAAAGTTGCCTTGGTCATGGTGTCTGTTCATAGCAATGGAAACCCTTACTAAGACAAAGAAAGAACATGGAAATTTAGTGCTCTGGGTCTAGGTAACCTACTCAGTATGATATTTTGTAGTTTAATCTACTAACCAGAAAATGGACTAATCAGGCTATATTTATATGCACACGTGTGTGTTCATATGTAACAATATATACATATTGTGTTTATAATACATATGTGTGTGTGGATGTGTAACAATATCTAAAGAAGAGGTCATGAATTTGAGAGTGAGTTGGGGGCATAGGAGAATGAAGGATGGGAATAATGTAAACACAGATGTCATGTATGGAATTCTTACAAAAAGATTACAAATATTGAAGAAGTTATAAACCAATAGAAAGGAGTTCCATGGTTATAAATTACAAGGCTCTAATGCTGTAAAACTATCAAGTTTCCCCAAATGTAGTACTTCTTAAGACTTAATTAAATCTTTTGTAAAATATGATAAATTATTTTTGAACATCTGAATTGACTCATTAGACAAAAGTGATTCTAACATTCTAAATTTATTCTATTTTCAAAATTTTTAACACATTCTTGATGTCATACAGGTATAGAATATTATCTTGTCCTACAACTCTATGTCCAAGAATTCATTCTCTCATTATGGGGTCTTATGTTTTCTTTTTATGATCAAAGAATTTAACTAAGGCCACTGTCATGAGAAACAGTGGTGCATACACTAGAGCATGAGTAACTCCTCAGTTGCTACATCACTGAATACAATGACTCCTCTCCTATAACAACTATCATGTGTCACTAAGTCTCCCCTACATATAAACCTAGGAGGGGCAGGCCCATAAGCCTCTCCCCAAGTATAAGTGTACATATACAGTCTTTTGTAGGCCTGTGCATGTAATGGCAGCTGCTGTGAGGTCATTACTGCAGTGGGTATGCCACTCCCAGAAGACAACTGTTCATGGCTTTCCTCCCCACCATCATGTGGCCCATACATTGGTTCTGTCTTCTCTTTCTCAATTGTCCCTGTACCATTTACTGAAGCCTGGCTGAAAGCTGAACATTTACTTATTCTTAGGACTTTGACCAACTAGCAATTTCCGAATTAACTGCAAAAGGAGTAAGTGAGCAGGGAAAATATTAAGTTGAAAGGGAGATATGTTTGGGGTCTGGGAAGAGCTGGAGATATGAAATGGGTGTGCAATATGTATGGAATTCTCAAAAATATGAAAAATATTAATTATTAAGAAGCTATAAACCAATTGAAAGGAATTCCATCGTCATGAGTAGTAAGACATGTATACATGTATGACATTTCAAAGAATAAATAAAACCACTAGTCTGTGTTTATCCTGAAATTTTTATGAAGAAGAAACATTAAGAGCAGACAAAGGAGTTCATTAGGATAAATAAGCAGAAAGTGAGACCATGATTCACTGGCCATCAAGATACATCTGTAGAGCACAGAAAGTGCAAATGTAATATGGGCCTGAAGTAGAGCAGGGCAATTCACTTAGGACAGAAATGTAGAAAAACTGCCTAATGCAAAGGAGAAGACAGCTATACACAGAGAGGAAATAAACTGATTTCCTTTCTATCTAAAAATTGGATCACAATTAGAATAAACTCTCTATTTTAGAAGAGACCATCAAATTTTATGTCATTTAAACATATGACTTCAATATAGAAATGATTTTATAAATAAAGCATAGAAATACCACCAGAATAAAATTTTACATACTCATAAAATATATTATTCTACACTTGATAGAATGCCCAAATTTAGCTCTATCAATACTGAATTTTGGTTAGAAAGTAGATGTCTTTGCTTTCTATTGTTGTGATAAATATCATCACTATAAGTAACTAGAGAAGGAGGAGATTGTTTCAAGTTATAACTCTCAGGTCACAACCCATCACTGAGAAAAATCAGGGCTGACACTCGAGGCGAGGACCTGGCACAGGAAGTGAACCCGAGGCTCTGGCGGAACACTGCTTACTGCCTGTTTTACTTGCTTTGCTTTCTTCTAAGACTCAGGGCCACCTGCCCGGGGATAGAACCTTTTACAATGGACTGGGTCCTCCCTCCCACATCAGTTATTAGCCAAGAAGTGCCACACAGAGAATTCCCACAGGCCAATCTGATGGAGCCAGTTCCTCCTTTGAAATACCTTCTCCCCAAATGACTCTAGCTTGTGGCACATTGACAAGAACTAACCAGAACAACAAATTAAGATATCTAGCATAACTGTTGGTGACTTTCTGCTTTTCAATTAACTTGAAAAGTGATTTAAACTTTTTTCCTATCTTGAAGAGGTAAATAAAAACAAATCATGTATGTTATGAACTTTTATTGTATTTATTTTGTAAAATTAAAAATTAAAAAACACTATTCTATACCTTGTAAAAATGTAATTCATAGATTTGTACTTCAAATTCTTACATGTGTTCATTATAGGCCAAGAACATATAGGCTTGCAATTTTGAATAGCCCAGAAGAAATAACTTCATGATTATGATTATGTTGTGTAGGCTTTATTCCTAACACAGATGAGTCTGAAGCAGGAGGGTCATGGTTACAAATCATCATGGGCTACATGGTGGTATCCTGTCTCAAAAGTCACACACACACACACACACACACACACACACACACACACACACATCCCAAAACAAATAGAAAACCAAAACAGATCAATAAGCAAAAAAAAAAAAGCACAGAAAAGAGAAAGCAGCATAAATATTTTTAGTGTTAAAAGAATAGATCTATAGGGTTGGAAGACAGGTTGGTGGCTAACATGCTTGTTTTATCAGCATTAGGACCCATGTCAGATCCCTAGCATCAGTATATGCGTGCAGTGGCATGAGCCTGTAAAGACAGCAGTGCTAGAGCAGAGGCGAGGTGCTAGGGGTTCTCTAGCCAGCCACTGTAGCAAAATCATGATGCTCAAGTTCAGTGAACAGATTCTCTCATAGAGCGCGAGGTAGAGAGTGAGAGAGGAAGACACCCAGAGGTTAGTCTCTGGCACCCTCCGTTGTCTTTCTGGGGAGACTGAGCAACTGTGTATTCACCCCAGATTTTAAAAAACAATCAATGACAGAATAAAGTAAGCACACCACCGAAGTCCAACTATCCTGGTATTGCAGGAAAAGATGAACATTTGAGTTGTTATACCTGGTAGAATGAATGTCCTGCCACAATGAGGCATCCTTCAACCCAGTGAATCCCGAATAGAATGAAATGCTGGAGGGATGGAGATAGCACTGGTTGCTTGCTCCAGTACATTGGTTTTGTCCTGTTTTTAGTGCTTTTGTTTCTTAGCTCTAAAAACTCAAAAAATGGAATCAGTAGTGTTGGATCTCTGGCTCTCAGATTATCAAGCTGTTTTAATGGAACTAGCTTTTTTGATCTTCAGGTTGCATGTTACACATTGCATGATTTTCTGTCTATGAGACAATTGTGTAAAATCTTATAAATCTATCTATCTATCTATCTATCTATCTATCTATCTATCTATCTATCTATCATCTACCACCTACCTATCTACCCTTTATCTACCTATCTTTCTCTAGAGAACCTTGACTTATATAAGTGTATAAGGGAAGTTGTTGTAAACATAGAAAATAGTAAGATAAAGGAATTTCAATACACATTTATTCAAAGATCTTACTGCACATTATGGGAGGCAGAACAATGATTAACCCATGAAACCTAGGTATATGTTACTTAAGCAAAAATGAGGTCTTTATAAATATAAAGGCTCTTGATATGGTAAGTTTATCATGACTATGAGGTAATCCCAACACATCACAACGATCCTTACAACACAGATACAGGTGTGTCAAGGGTAAAAAGGAGGCATCATGTAAGTAGGTATCTCATCTCATCAAGTAAGATGAAAGCAGCAGTATCATACAGGGAAGAGAGTCACTAGCCAAGAAATGAGGACTGACTTTAGAAGTTGAGAAAAGCAAGGCAAGAGTCTTCTCTAAGAAAAAAACATAATGGCAAACCTCCATCATATATGAGCTATTTTAGAATCTCTAATTTCCATCCCTGTTAGAGGTTTGGTGTCACTGAATTTCACTATTATCTCCATCTTGGGCTGCTACTGCTACTGTAGTGATCTTTTCTGAGTAGCATTGTTCAGGGACAAGCAGACACACCATGCTTCTTTCATCTCCTAGTACAGACTTCATTAGATATTGGGTGAACACTGAGCATGCCCAGCAAGTAAAAACGACTGTTCTTGATGAATAGGGGAACAGTTGCTGAGCAATGCCCTCCCTTTTATTTTGTAGGGGAAGAGTTCTAATTAAAGAAGAGAACCAGTCATTGGCATCAGCAATGAAACCCATAGTATCTCCCATCAATTTCCCCCCTTTCCTATTCTCCTCTCTATAGACTGTGCGTCCTTTTCTTATCTCAGGCCTCCCACACAGAGAGAAATGGGCTCTCTGTAGATTGTTGTACTTGGTAGGATATTTATTGGTATTAGAAAATTTCATACAGAAAATATATTAAGCTAAATAAATGAATAGCGTAAAGTAATAGGCTTTTGAGAAACTCTAATTTAAGCTGATTGTAAACACTGTTTTGTTAATATACTATTTAAAATCTCAGATGATAATCTAACATAATAAATTAGAAATTCCTAACCAGTCCTCTACTCCATAAAATACATTTACAGAACTGTCTCCAGGAAGGAAAACTACCTCTAAATTCCATCGTACTCCAGAGAAGCATAGACAAATTGATGTAAATGTGCATTTGGAATATTTTGAAGCTACAGAAAAGAAACTTAAACAAATGTGTATCGGCTAAAAGACAAAAATAAAGCATAGAAAATATGCTTTTTTAAATTTACAACAGCACACAAAACATTTTCTAAAAATATTTCTAAAATATTTTTAGAAAATATGATAATTTTTTATTTACAACAGCACAAAAATGCAATGGAATTTAATGGCCCTCCCCTTTCACTTGTGAGTAGATCCCGGGGCTTGCGATCCTTTGTCACCACAGTTATGTCATACTCTGTTGAAATAAAGCAAACACTATAATTTATATTGCTATCTTATAGAAAGTCTCAAAAATGAATATACGCTCTGTTCCAACAATTCTGTTTGGAATTTATTCAATTCCAAAATATGAAACACAGAAAGGGACCATCATATTGGATTCTTATGGCAACATCAGCATTAAGAAAATTAGAAGTGACCTGGAGAGTTGACTCAGTTGTTAAGAACACTGACTGCTCTTCCAGAGGTCCTGAGTTCAATTCCCAGCAACCACATGGTGGCTCACATCCATCTGTAATAGGATCCAATGATGCCCTCTTCTGGTGTGCCTGAAGACTACCACATATGAACTCACACACTTAAATTAATTAATGAGTACTTTAAAAAAATAAAATAAATTAAAAAGAAGAAAAAGAAAATTAGAAGCAACAAAGCCCCTTCCAAACTGATGTTTAAGTGTCATAAAAACTGACAAGCAATATTAATAATATTTTATGTGCAAAATTATAACCAGTAGAAAAATAGAATAATTTTACTCATGTTCCATAAACTAGTACTTCTTCAACATTTTCAGTGTGAATAATAAAGAAAGCACATTCAATTGTATTTTTACTTAATTGTTAAGATTTGAATTTTAATACTTTTCATTTTAAATGACCTTTAATAATAATTTACAACAATAAAAATACACATATATAGGAAAATAGTCCCCCTATTTTTATTTACAATCAAGAATAAATTTGTGTCAACAACATTTCTTTGAACAACATTCACATCCATAGGACAGTGTTCATTTGATAGTATGGGATGGAAGTACTGCAAAATCAAGATAATATAGGCCCTGCTCCACCAGATTTCTTTGCCATTTATTTTTTGTCATTCCTTATACTTTATTTTCTTGAAATTCTGTTGTTTCCCTTCACCCTTTAGCTGTAGGAAGCATACAACTGTTACCAGGACACTGGCCCTGAAGAGGAACTTTAATTACACTTTGCTGTCATCAGGGTTAAAACTAATGCTTTAGTGATTTCTCTACTAGTTGAAAATGTCAGGCTTCATACAAATATAGTTAGTTTAAATGGGAATAACTGATTGCCTCCCTAGGCAGTGCATAACATTTAAGACAGTAGATCTGTTGTAGATAGGTGCTCATTTCATGGCTGGAACCTCAAAGCTTGGCTTTCTTTCTTCATGTGGATTACACATTTCTAATGTGTGTCATATTTATTCCTGTGAATTTAGGCTTTTTCTCTATAATTGAACTCAAGTCTTCTCATGTGCTGTGGAATATCGTTGCTCTCACCCTAAAGAATTAATTTTAACAGTAAACTATTAAGAGAATTTGGTATTTAGGTCTTTAATAGAAACATTTACTTAAAAATCTATATTTCAATCTCATAAAAGGATTTTAGTCAAAGTTGTCTGTAGCACATGTGCTTCCCTGACTGATATCTGTGTCCCCAAGTCTAGTTTAGTGTGGCCAAGTCTGAATCCCATCATTCTTACCACCAGATCATAACAGTACTAACCATCTGTTAAGAAAATGGGGCTATCCTGAGAGATATGAGAAGTCATAAGCAATAAGTATAGTATTGGTAATGAAAGGCCTTAAGAATTAACTCATTTCTTTATCTCTTGCCATAACTCTTGTCACATACAAGTAGGAACATTCTGAAAAGGTCACCTGTGGATCCACCAAAAGTACTTTTTTCCAACCTGGAACGACCCAGAAGAATCTACTATTTTTTTTTCTTCACCAGAAAGTGTCTGTTCTTTAACTCCCTGTGTCAAGGCTTTTCTAACTTGAAAAGGCTTCTAATGAAGACTAATTTTTGTTGTTGCTTTTCCTTTATGTTGTAAGCCTCTGACATTTGGGATATGTTTTGTATTTACATATTCTAGATTTATGCCTATAACTAACATATAAATATATATATATATATATATATATCAAGCAGAGAAAAACCATTTTAAGATTTTTTTAGTGAGAAAATTAGTAAAATTAATTTGGAAGCCATATAGGTATAAAAATTAGCATAAGTTCCATAATTACTATAGAGATATTCTTTCTTCATTAATATATTTATTTTATATATTTTTTTATTTTCTATATTCTTTGTTTACAATCCAAAAGCTTTCCCCTTTCCCAGTCTCCCCCCCTCCCCATATGTCCCATAAGTCCTCTTCTCTCCATCCATTCTCCTATCTTTCCCCCTCCCTTTTCTATGTCCTGGTACTCCCCTACAATGCTGGATCAAGCCTTTCCAGGATTAGGGCCCTCTTCTTCCTTCTTCATGGGAATCATTTGATATGCTAATTGTATCTTCAGTATTCAGAGCTTCAGGGCTAATTAATATCCACTTATCAATGATTGCATTCCATGTGCATTCTTTTGTGATTGTGTTACCTTGCTTAGGATGCTATTTTCCAGTTCCATCCATTTGCCTAAAAAAATTCATGAATTCATTGTTTTTAATTGCTGAATAGTACTCCATTGTGTATATATACCACATTTTCTGCATCCATTCCTCCATTGAGGGATATCTGGTTTCTTTCCAGCTTCTGGCTATTATAAATAAGGCTGCTATGAACATAGTGGAGCATATGTCCTTATTGCATGCTGGGGAATCCTCTGGCTATATGCCCAAGAGAAATATAGCAGGGTCCTCAGGAAGTGTCATGTCCAGTTTTCTTAGGTACCTACAGACTGATTTCCATATTGGTTGTACCATCTTACAATCCCACCAGCAGTGAAGGAGTGTTCCTCTTTCTCCACATCCTTGCCAACAGCTGCTGTCTCCTGAGTTTTTAACCTTAGTCATTCTGACTGATGTGAGGTGAAATCTCAGGGTTGTTTTAATTTGCATTTCCCTAATGGCTAATGATGTTGAGCATTTCTTAAGGTACTTCTCAGCCATCCAAATTTCTTCAGGTGAAAATTCTTTGTTTAGGTCTGTACCCCATTTTTTAATAGGGTTATTTGGTTCCGTGGGGTCTAACTTCTTGAGTTCTTTGTATATATTGGATATTAGCCCTCTATCAGATGTAAGATTGGTGAAGATCTTTTCCCAATTTGTTGGTTGCTGTTTTGTTCTTTTGACAGTGTCCTTTGCCTTACAGAAACTTTGTAATTTTATGAGATCCCATTTGTCAATTCTTGATCTTAGAGCATAAGCTATTTGTGTACTGTTCAGGAACTTTCCGCCTATGCCTATGTCCTCAAGGGTTTTCCCCAGTTTCTTTTCTATTAGTTTCAGTGTGACTGGTTTTATGTGGAGGTCCTTGATCCACTTGGAGTTGAGCTTAGTACAAGGAGATAAGAATAGATCAATTCACATTCTCTTGCATGCTGACCTCCAGTTGAAAGAGCACCATTTGTTGAAAAGGCTATCTTTTTTCCCCTGGATGTTTTCAGCACCTTTGTCGAAGATCAAGTGACCATAGGTGTGTGGATTCATTTCAGGGTCTTCAATTCTATTCCATTGGTCCACGTGCCTGTCCCTGTGCCAATACCATGCAGTTTTTAACACTATTGCTCTGTAGTATTGCTTGAGGTCTGGGATACTTATTCCCCCAGAAGTTCTTTTACTGTGTAGAATAGTTTTAGCTATTCTGGTTTTTTTGTTATTCCAGATAAATTTGAGAATTGCTTTTTCTAACTCTGTGAAGAACTGAGTTGGGATTTTGATGGGGATTGCATTGAATCTGTATATTGCTTTTGGCAAGATAACCATTTTAACTATATTAATCCTGCCAATCCAGAAGCATGGAAGATTTTTCCATTTTCTGAGGTCTTCTTCAATTTCCTTCTTCAGTGACCTGACGTTCTTGTCTTATAGATCTTTCACTTGTTAGAGTCACACCAAGATACTTCATATTGTTTGTGGCTATTGTGAAGGGTGTCATTTCCCTAACTTCTTTCTCAGCCTGCTTATCCTTTGAGTATAAGAAGGCAACTGATTTGTTTGAGTTGATTTTATAACCTGCCACTTTGGTGAAGTTGTTTATCAGCTGTAGGAGTTCTCTGGTGGAGTTTTTTGGGTCACTTAAGTAGACTATCATGTCATCTGCAAATAGTGATAATTTGACTTCTTCCTTTCCAATTTGTATGCCTTTGACCTCCTTATGTTGTCTAAATGCTCTAGCTAGAACTTCAAGTACTGAAGATATGGAGAGAGAGGGCAGCCTTGTCTAGTCTCTGATTTTAGTGGGATTGCTTCAAGTTTCTCTCCATTTAGTTTGATATTGGCTATGGGTTTGCTGTATATTGCATTAACTATGTTTAGGTATGTGCTTTGAATTCTTGTTCTTTCCAAGACTTTTAGCATGAAAGGATGCTGAATTTTGTCAAATGCTTTTTCAGCATCTAATGAAATGATCATATGGTTTTTTTTCTTTGAGTTTGTTTATGTAGTGGATTGCATTGATGGTTTTCCTTATATTGAACCATCCCTGCATCCCTGGGATGAAGCCCACTTGATCTTGGTGGATGATCGTTTTGATGTCTTCTTGGATCAGTTGGCAAGAATTTTATTGAGTATTTTTGCATCGATATTCATAAGGGAAATTGGCCTGAAGTTCTCTTTCTTTGTTGGATCGTTGTGTGGTTTTGGTATCAGTGTAATTGTGGCTTCATAGAACGAGTTGGATAGTGTTCCTTCTGTTTCTATTTTGTGGAACAGTTTGAGGAGTATTGGTGTTAGGTCTTCTTTGAAGGTCTGATAGAATTCTGCACTGAAGCCATCTGGTCCTGTGCTCTTTTTGGTTGGGAGACTTTGTATGACCCGTTTTAATTCTTTAGGGGTTATGGGCCTATTTAGATGATCTATTTGATCCTGATTTAATTTTGGTGTTTGGTATCTGTCTAGGAAATTGTCCATTTCCTCCATATTCTCCAGTTTTATTGAGGATAGGCTTTAGTAGTAAGATGTGATGATTTTTTTGAATTTCTTCAGTTTCTGTTGTTATATATCCCTTTTCATTTCTAATTTTGTTAATCTGGATACTGTCTCTGTGCCCTTTGGTCAGTCTGGCTAAGGATTTATCTATCTTGTTGAGTTTCTCAAAGAACCAGCTCCTGGTTTTCTTGATTCTTTGTATGGTTCTCTTAGTTTCTACTTGATTGATTTCAGCCCTGAGTTTGATGATTTCCTCTCTTCTACTCCTCCTGGGTTCTTTTTGCTCCAGAGCTTTCAGGTGTATCATTAAGCTCCTAGTGTATGCTCTTTCCATTTTCTTTTTGGAGGTACTCAGGGCTATGAGTTTTCCTCTTAGCACTGCTTTCATTGTGTCCCAAAGATTTGGGTACGTTGTGTCTTCATTTTCATTAAATTCTAAAAAGTCTTTGATTTCTTTCTTTATTTCTTCCTTGACCAAGTTATTATTGAGTAGATTATTGTTCAGATTCCATGTGTATGTGGGCTTTCTGTTGTTTTTGTTGCTATTGAAGACCACTTTTACTCCATAGTCATCTGATAGGAGGCATGGGATTAGTTCAATCTTCTTATATTTGTTGAGGTCTGTCTTGTGACCAATTATATGGTCTATTTTGGAGAAGGTACCATGAGGTGCTGAGAAAAGGTATATTATTTTACTTTATGGTGAAATGTTCTATATATATCTGTTAAATCTAATTGGTCCAAAGCTTCAATTACTTTCACTGTGTCCCTGTTTAGTTTCTGTTTTCCTGATCAGTCCATTGAGGAAAGTGCAGTGCTGATGTCACCCACAATTATTGTGTTAGGTGCTGTGTGTGCTTTGAGCTTTAGTAAAGTTTCTTTTATGAATAAGGGTGCCTTTGCTTTTGGAGCATAATTGTTTAGGATTGAGAGTTCTTCTTAGTGTGTTTTTCCTTTGACCAGCAAGAAGTGTCTCCCTCAGTGTCTCTTTTGATGACTTTAGGCTGAAAGTCAATTTTATCTGATATTAGAATGGCTACTCCGGCTTGTTTCCTGAGACCATTTGTTTGTAAAATTGTCTTCCAGCCTTTTACTCTAAGGTAGTGTTTGTCTTTGACACTGAGGTATGTTTCCTGTATGAAGCAAAATGTAGGATCCTGTTTACGTATCCAGTGTGTTAGTCTATGTCTTTTTATTGGGGAATTGAGTCCATTGATGTTAAGAGATATTAAGGAATAGTGATTATTACTTCCTGTCATTTTTGATGTTATCTTTTATGTATGATTGATTATCTTCTTTTGGGTTTGATGAAAGAAGGTTACTATCTTGTATTTTCTAGGGTGAAGTTTCCCTCCTTGTATTGGTGTTTTATCCTATTATCCTTTGTAGGGCTGGGTTTGTAGTAAGATATTGGGTGAACTTGGTTTTGTCATGGAATATCTTGGTTTCTCCATCTATGGTGATTGAGAGTTTTGCTGCGTATAGTAGTTTTGGCTGGCATTTTTGTTCTTTTAGAGTCTGCATGAGATCTGCCCAGGATTTTCTAGCTTTCATAGTCTCTGTTATGAAGTTTGGTGTGATTCTGTTAGGTCTTCCTTTATATGTTACTTGGCCTTTTTCTCTTACTGCCTTTAATATTCTTTCTTAGTTTCGTACATTTGGGGTTTTGATAATGGTGTGATGTGAGGTATTTTTGTTCTGGTCCAGTCTGTTTGGAGTTCTGTAGGCTTCTTGTATATTTATGGACATCTCTCTCTTTAGGTTAGGGAAGTTTTCTTCCATAATTTTATTGAAGATATTTGCTGGCCCTTTAAGTTGTAAATCTTCACTCTCATCTATGCCTATAATTCTTAGGTTTGGTCTTCTCATTGTGTCCTGGATTTCCTAGATGGTCACCATAGTTTTAATTCTTCCATTTAGTGTTAAAATTAATTATTTTTTCTCTGTTTGCTCTCAGTTCAGAGGGGCTCCATATGAAATCAGAAAGTTTCTGGAGGACACTGTGCCTCATGAGAGTGCTCAGGTCTTCCATGAATCCTAGGGCTTCATTTGCTACCTTGAATGGCCAGTTGCAATCAGGTCACACAGTGTAAAGATGTTGACATTGTGCTCATATGTGCTACCATTGCCATGTTCCTCCCCACTGCATGCATTCTCATCTGTCTTTAAAGGTGTCCCTTGTAGTTTTTTACATATGTTTACCATGAAACCTCTATGCTCTTTCTAAATGTCTCCTTCTAACCCCAACCTCTGCTGTTAGCTCCAAACTCAAGTATCTGAAGTTGCATATCTGTTGGAATATCCCAGGTATCTCTACCTTTTTTCAAAACTAAGCTCATATTTCCTATGTTTCTTATAAGCCTATCATTGACTCATTCCTTCCACGAGCCAATTCCAAGTAAGGTAGATGGCACACCTCTAACTATTTAAAACATATTATATCTTTCTGTTTATTTCTACCAACATATACTTGCTGCTGACCTCTATTAAACCATGCTTCAACTGCTAAAATACCCTCTTAAATAATTCCCTGTCTCAATTCCATGCTTCCCCTTTATTTTTAGTAATCAAAAGAAACTGAAAATGTAAACAAGATTTTCATCCATAAACATATGGAAATGCTTAAAACATTTCCATAGTTTCATTTTTTCCTCAAGGATTTGTAGTGTTTAGTCTGCATGCACAGGCCAATGTGACATGCCAATTATTACTCAGGCTCCATTCTTGCTACTTTCCTCTCTGCATCCAAGGATCCAGGCACACAAAACACTTTGGTGATTTTCTTAAGTTCCTCCATTCTTTCCTGGGGTGACTCTGCAGGATCCTATTTTGTGGAACATCCTTTTCCCTCTTTCCCTTTGTCAAATTCCCCTCCTGTTAAGAGGCAGCTCAGGCTCTTTTTATTTTGATCTGATCTGCTGCATCTCAAGAGACTGTCTTCCCCCTCATTCACACACCTGCTAAGTGCACTCTGCTGTAGTCTCTATCATATTGATCTTGTTCATACATTTACATATTTATATGCCCTATTTATCACAAGAATTTAAAAAGTAGAGGTCATATGTCCTATTTCTAGAACCCAAACAACCTCATCTAGAATGAGAATATGGTAAATAAGAATCTGACACAAGAACATTTCTTAGAGATAGAAAAATGAAAGTACAGAGTTTGTATCTCTCTGGATTCAGTGCTTATCATAATTATAGTAGAAAGGGCCACATTATTTATGTAAAAGCACCTTTCTCCAGAAGAAGTACTGTCTGACCCTGGGTCTACAGTCTGACAACATCAGGCAACACCCCAACATCAATACTGCTGAAAGGTTCATTTATTTACTTTCAATTTCACTGTTGCTTAAGGTCACATGGAAAGAAATGAGAGGAGATTCTAATTCAGTCCAGTCTGGATTTCCAATCATATGCAGCTTGGTCAAAACAAGCAATAATTTTTATCCTAAGTTACTTAATAATGAAATCTTCCTCTCAAAGAAGCAGCCAAATATGCAAAGGAGGAGCTTTGCTAAAGCAAACATTCAGTTTGCATTGCCAAGACCACATTGATCTATGAATTCTGAAACATATGCATTCAGGTTATTTGCTGTTTTCTCTAAGGATGAGGAAGGCAATGAGGTGGGTTGGATGGAAAGTATATACATTTGCATAGCTAAGTGTATGTATACAATTGATTCTTCAAGATGTAGGAAGGATATGCTGTAAAATGTAGTTTAAAATGCTTATTACTTGCAGAATAGAAATGCTACCAGCCCTGCTCTTATGTGTTAAGAAAAATTCTTATTCACTGAATTTACAATGAAAAGCAAATTGTTAAAAACTGATGGAATCCAAAACAAATAAGTTAGAAATAAGACTATAGATCATCAACAGCCATATGATAAAGATGTGCTTTCATATTTATGAAACTATTTAATATTCATAGAAATCTCTCATGGTAAGCATAATCACGCCCCCATTTTAGAGAGATCAATGAGGTTAAATAACTGTTCTAAACTTATAACCAGGAATGCAAAGTCAGAATGTCTGATTTAGGTCTATCCTCTTAGTTACTAAAATATATGGATAAGTGACTGATTACTATAGAGGCCACATAAAACACAGATGTACATGTGTGCTTGAATTCAAGTCATCATGGGCATACATTTGTATATGCATAGATGGCATTTAGATACATACACTCTATAGATGCATATGTTCAGCTGTTTTATATATATTTATATAAGTAGAGAAATGGAGACATACATATTTATATATACAAATATGAAAACACAAAATAAGTAATAAAAATAGAATATAATTGTACCCACGGTATTAATAATTCTTCCTGAAAAGGTGTACTTGGGCCCCCAAATTCAACAGCATGAAAATGGGGAAAGAATGTTCCTTTATGATTGTATTTTAAAAAATTATTTCCAAAAAATATTGTTTAATCACTTCAGGGAAGCAGACTTTCTAGTGTCTGTAGCCAAGTAAAACTTTTGAAATTGTTTTTGTAATGTTTACTTAGTGAGATCATATTTTCATTGCCCTGATGAAATACAGGTGCAAAATCTAAACATACCAGCCCCACAGAGCCGTTTCCTGTGGAGTTCCTTTCTCAGCATGGCGGAAATCCTTCCACCTTTCTGCTCTCTCCTCTGTCCGCCACATTTGTGATTCTCACTGGCTTTCCTGAAGACAAAGCAGAAGGAAATTCCTGTTCACTGAACGGTATTGACTAGGTGCCAGTAAAGGACTGAGCATTAGTTTACTTAACTCACTCAAACATTGTGACATGGGCTGCGTTACTGACCTTGAAGTACACTTGCATATCCAATTGTAACTGCCCATTTACACTGTGATGCTAAAGGAGAAAAGATAGATTTCTAACATCTAGACACACACAAGCTGTTGTTATTTGACAAATGTCGATTTTTTATAATATATTACAATACTTGGAAACTAACATATGTCAAACATTTTTGACATCCTTTTTTGTGTAGTATATATTCCATAATACTTGCCCATCATTGCCATAGGAGAAACAGAGCCCTGGGGAGTGAATGTACTTTAACCAAAGCAACCCAGGAAGAATGAAAGTGGCCATTTGGAACAACATGGAAAATAATATTTCATTATCACTACATTTTTCGTTTAGAAACCAATGAAACTAAATGGATTTGAACCAAACTGAAAGCTATAGGTTGTTTGCCCATCTACACTGCCAGTGACAGTTCACAGACCAGATGGAAGGAATGATTCCTTCTAATGGTGCTAGGAGGTGAAGGTGTCATCTTGTTTTCACAAGCTACACAGCAGCACCCTTGCCTGGAGCCCCTGCTCCCTCACCAAGGGCCAGAGCTGCCAACTGTTAATCAGAAAGGTAAGGGGCTCTGCTGGGAATTCAAATCCACATATTCTCGCATGGAAGCTAAAATCTTTTTTTTTCTTCTTCTTAATTCAATCACACACCCAACTGGCAATCTTGCATATCAAAATGGGAATCCTGGGAGGCTGTTGGAATATGCAGATCAACAGAAGCTAATTAGCATTAACTTGCAGCCATCCTGAACTGATTGGCAGCACAGCTGTGGGGACCCAACAAAACATGCTGAGTCGCATGTTTGTCAGGCCACCTGCCACTTGGCAGAATCCAAAATAGTGCAAGCACTATGCCATAATAACTAGGTGACCCTACTTTGGGAGGAATAGAGAACAGGCACATTTGGATTGCACAGTAATTAGTACTGCCTTCACCTGACATGCACTCAACAATAGGCTCCATAGCATACCTTCCTCATCTGACGCGTTGATGTCTTAATTCAGATTGACTGCTTCTTCCTAAGGCTATTGGTTTCCCATGAAGCTTGTAATCTTAACTCTTGATGCCTGCAGCCTGCCAGAGCTTTAGGCATGGAGACTCTCGGTGTATCTGAGGTGCCAGATTTGGTCTCCTGGAGCTCGCTTGGCTGATACTTTTTAAATGTATGAATAAATACAGAAGACATTAGTGCAAGTAGAGAGAGGATGGGTGCCCAAGATGTTCTGAAATATCATGGGCATTTTGTTGACTTTTCTAGTGTTATTAAAAATATTAATTTGCTCTGTTAGTTAATGGTGGGCAGAAATCATATCACATTTAGCCTGCTTACAGCCACTGCTCTGTTTACCTGTGGCTTGGAAAAAGCCTAAAATCATATTGTATTCCGAATAGGTAAAAATCAGCTGTGTGATGACCAAATAGGCTTCAGTTTGTATATGTGCTCTGGCCAGTTTGCAATGGAAGCTGGAATCTAACATAGAAATGGTTCTTGGAACCACATCTAACTTGTGTGAAGGGGATCGGAGGATGGTATCAATATGCTATTAAACAAATACATTTCTCCTGTACCTTAAATTGCATTTAACTTTGGACTGTTTTCTTGTAGTAAGCTTGCATGGAGAGTGTGTGGGAGGGAGATGACACCATCTGCTGGAAAGGGAAAAATTGAGTCACAAAGATAAATGAGATAACTCAAACTGAGAGATCTTAATGGTGTTAAAAAGAAGAAATCAGAAATTAAGAAATTATTATTTTTAAAGCATTCAAAGTATTTTAGTGCCATTCTGGCAGACATCAAAAGTCAATAATTTGATAAGTGACAGAGGAGTCAGGCTTGTGCATAAAGTCAGTGAAGGTTGGTCCAAGATTAGAACACAACCATTGCTTCTGTTTCTGCTTTTGTCTAAGACTTGCAAGATGTCACTTAGTTACAGAAGAGTGGCCAGCATATAGGAAGGCAGGGTCACATGGGCAGCTCTCTTTGTTCCCAGTGGTTTTTGGTCTTGTTAATAAAGCTCAAAGTTCTTTTTCATTGAGTCAGGGCACACAACAAACACTCAACGAGATTGTTTATTCCATTCTTACTGTCCTCTATGAATCAGATATCCTTGACTTAATTTTAAGAGTGATTTTATGAGAAGCTAAATGTTCAAAGAAATAGCTAGTGATTTTCCAAGATACAAGTTCTAATCTGTGGGGCTCCAAATTCTCTGCTTTTAACCAGAAAATCACAGAGATAATAGCAAAATGATAATCCTAAGAAAAAGTAAATATCTAGATAAAAATGTGAGCAGCAAATTAAAATAAGGAGACTTTGAGATTTACGGAGTAAAATTTTTGTTCACATAAGGCTGCATGGCAGTGGGATGGAAAGTAGATTCTACAGTGTAGCTAAAGTGTGTGTATACTGTACAACAAATGGGTAATAGCCCTTATTCAGCCTTCTCCAGGAATTCTTGTTCCATCCTCATTTCTATCCTTCTGCTGAAGGTATTTCTTCTAACACGAGCCCATAAATGCAATCTTCCTTCTTTGATGGTGGTTGTCAGGGGAATTGTCTGGTTGTGCCAGCATCTGCCACCTAACATAAGCATAACAGAGGAGGATGGGTTCAAATATTCAGAATCTTCTAGTTTATTACAGGTCTACCACCAGATTCAAGAGACAAGTCTGTTGTGGGAGAGAAAAGAGGACTGCCAGGGCATCATCTACTGCATGAATGGAATAGCTGGTAAACAATGCCTAGTCCTGCAGAGACTTGATGTGCCCAGGGTAAAGGGATAACCAGTCAGGACCTCCACCCTCAGAGGAGAAGGGGTTGGTGAATGGGGGATGGAGAGACTTGGGCGGGGCAAAGACCAGGGACAGCAATAGGTATGTAAAGTGAATAAATAAATAAATTTTAAAAATCTGCATAAATTTTGAAACATCTCAACTTTTTTTGGTATTAACTTTTCTGAATCATATTCTGTGGTTTATAAAGTGCTTTCCTGGAGGTGGTGAGGGGGACAGCAAATGAACATAAAGGACTGATCCAAGTTAAGGAATGTGGTCAGTTAAAAAACAAAAAGCTACCCACACTAACTGAAGAGAGACACATGGTTTCTCCCAAAGCCATGGAAAGACTTTGTCTTTGTCCCTCTCAAAGAAATTTAACTTCCTTTTATGTAAATATATCCTATAAATACAGTGATCTAATATGTGACCACGTTTCTTGGTATATTTTGCCTGTATAGTTTTCTGAAGTTCACTCATGTTGAAGTATTATGTTTCTTTCTGTTACCAAATATTTTTCTACTGTTTGGATGTACCACAATTTTTCTATTCTCCAGTTGATGAGCATTGCTTGTTTTCACCCTCAATTAGGAATAATGCTGTGTTAAACATTCACATTCAAGTTTTAGTAGTTACTTTTATTACTCTTGCATAAATATCAAAGAGTAAGGTTTTGTCTTATGGAAATATATGATCCTTAAAAGAAAATATGAAGTTTTGTAATGTGATTACATCATTCAAATTTCCACTTTTTGCAAGTTCATATACAGAGAACATTGTTTTTCTTTCTGTCTCTGACTGTAGCCTTTTTAGTAATTATGCTTTTAATTTAAATTTCTTTAATTCTTATAGATGTTAGACTGTATTTATAGCATTCTTGGTCATTTATATACCTTCTTTGTTGGAATTTCATTGGTTGAATTATTTTCACATTAAAAGTTGCTTCATTTATATTCTATTAAGTTATTTTTCTTGGATACAAATTCGTTATCAAATATACATTCCTTAGATATTTTCCATACCTTTGGTACCATTTTTCATTTCCTTTCTGGACTGGCTTAAAATGTAAAGATTTCCAACTATAAAAATTCAAATGTATTAGTTTTAGCTTTCTTCTTTGAAGTATTTCTGTATTATGTAGGATTATTTTTTAAAAGGTGTCACAAAAAGTTTACTTTCAAAGATTACTTTCCATTTACTTTTTTAGACATTTGTATAGTTAGCTCTTGTATTGAGACCTAAAGTCCATTGTATGTTAAGTGAGGGGGCAAGTTCACTCTTTGGCTCATGGCTATATTTGTTCAAATGATAATCCTTTCTACCTTGACTTGTTTCCACATGTTGGCTAAGAATCTGAGAGCATGAGGGTTTTCTTTTAGACTCTCAGTGCTACACCCTTATCCTAATCCCACACTCTTCAGATTATTGCAAGATTTTTAGTAAGTTTTCTTTTGTCTTTTCTTTCTTTCTTTCTTTCTTTCTTTCTTTCTTTCTTTCTTTCTTTCTTTCTTTCTTTTTTTGATTTTTTTTTTGATTTTTTTGATTTGGTTTTTTTCGAGACAGGGTTTCTCTGTATAGCCCTGGCTGTCCTGGAACTTACTCTGTAGACCAGGCTGGCCTCGAAATCAGAAATCCTGCCTGCCTCTGCCTCCCAGAGTGCTGGGATTGAAGGCGTGCACCACCACCGCCAGCAGTTTCATGGTCCTGATTAGAAAACTTACTAAAGGCAGCACTAGGGTTTTGTCAGAATTTTTTAGAAATTTTGAAGCCCCAAAATCTGAGATTTTGGAACTTGAAATAGAATGGTTTTCAGTACATTTACATTATGGTTTGGTAGCTCTTTGTTGCTTTTTATTGCCACTTCACATGCACACATGGCCTCAAGAGTGCGAAAGAGAGTCTCAGGGCTTCAGGGGCTAGGAATATTTGCAACCAGTGAGGTCAAAACGCTTCCAAGCAATGATGCTGATGGGCCTATGAACATCCTGTGGGCTGTTACTGAATATAAAATAGCAATAATACTTTCTATATACATCATGCAAGTGCATATGTAAAAGATTTCAACTACTACAAAACATGCGCTTGATGCTCCTTAAATTTATCAGTTGAAAGAAGAGTTAGTGGGTCTTAATATGTGATTATTTTCTCTCCCTGAAATGGCAATGTATTCATGCAGCCCTTATTGACAGGAACTGTTTTGAGAAATGTGTTTTTATGTGATTTGACCTTGCTTGAATTGGTGGGCAATCACAGAAACTATGGTAGCTATGACATTATATAAAATACTCTTATGAGACCAGTGGCATGTACAATCAATTGTTAACCAAAAGTTATTTTGTGGCTTATTGTGGGCTCCAGATATCATTAAAAGACATACACATTAGAGGACTTGGACTACTAAGAAATCTCTTCTCCTTGGCTGATGACAATTTTCAAATAAATTCTAATTATAACATGTAGTGTTTTCAAATTCATGTGAAAATGATTATCCTGTTGGGTGATGTCAATGTTCTCATTAGCATATTGAAAATACAATCCTTTTAAAGGTTTCAGGACATCCCTGAGTGGCCTCACTACAGTCCTGGGAATCATACAGACCTTTCATCATTCTGGGCTCCCATGATAATATTCTTTTCCTTATCACTATCTATTTGGTGCAGATATAACTTTACTCAAATCCTATTGGCTTCTCCCATCTCCTGTCCTCTGTTTTCTGCTTAGCTGGCTGCATGAGTAAGCTTATCTCTAATGCTGCTAAGTTTCTGCTTTTACTCTGAAGAACAGGGGCTTGGAATTGCAACCTTGACTAGGATGCTATATTATGTCCAGTATGCTAGGTAAATAAAGATTGGACTTTATAGGATTTTAAAGCTCAAAGACTATGAAAATTGAGCACCAAATTTTTGTGTTCTCAATGATTTTTAAGTTTGCTCTGAGAACTTTGTGAACTTACTGCAGGATGTATTTTGTAATTGCATAGATTCTAAAGAATGTGTGAGGCAAGCCAGAGGGCCCATCATATTGTAGCACTGAATCCTCAGCATCTACCATGGAACCTGCTATATTCTTGTGTTCACATAGAAAGCAATTTTATTTCACTTCTATCACTTTCTTTTTGTTGTCCTCATGGTTTTATTGTGCATCATTTGGATGTGCAGATGTTTGATCTGTGAGCTTATAAAGTTTCACATAAAAATAGAACTGCCACAGGATGCTACTGAAGATCAGAGAAGTGCCTTCCTGCTGCTGGTGACCAGGCATATTGGGGTGGTTTTGGGTCCCTTTCTGCTTCCAGTGTTGCCACCATTGGATGAAGCTTACTTTTCTGGGAAACTTTATATTGGTCCTTCCTTGTTCAGGACAGGGTTTTAATGTTTAACTCCACTGTTTTGTGGACAGAACCTTGGAAATACGTTCAAATCTTAATGTCAGAAGATGCTCTTGAAGCGCTCATGAAATACTTGTGGGGAAATTACATGTGCTAGTGCTTATATAAGGACCTGAGGCTGGTAGGAAAAGACACAATCTCTGGCCTCAAGAAGCTTGAAATACAGTAGAAAGGCAGGACAGTCAGACAGTTTCATCAGCTGCCTCTCAGAGTGCTCAATGAGAAGAATGAATAATGTGCTCTGCGAGTCAGGAGAAGGGAGGAGTGGTGTTGCCTGGGGCTGGGGAAGTGTGTTTATTTTGCTGGTGAGATACTCTTTCCTCAGTGGAAGCCCTGAGGATAATTTTTACACATATTCATTTGGCATAATAATATTTGTACAATATTTTACTGTCCTCAGATCATAAGGGAAGGGATTCATATGGCATAGCAGGACACGCAGCACCAGCCTAACACTGGATTAATACTTGCAAAGACTTCGCAGGCATTGCTGTGAACGAACCCGGAAAAATTCTAATTACTTGTGACAGTGAATGCAAATTGATACTTGCTGGACAAACAAATCCAAGAATATCTTCCATTCTACCAGTGTTAGGAAGATCATTTTCCTTTCTTTCCTTTCTCTTCTTTGCCTTTTCTCCCCTCATCCCTCTTTCATCTTCAAGTATTTTATGCTTTTTTCCCATGTTAGACCTTGTGCTAGGTGTGGGTGGCTAAAACAGTCTACCTAGGAAGACATAAATAAACAAATCAACTATTCACTAAACATGGGCCCTAGCAGAACTACAATGTGGTGGTGGTGCTGGGTAGTGCTTCAAACAAACCTAGGAATTCCTGATTCATCAGAGGCCAGCAAGGCTTCTGAGAGGAGAGTATGGTTGAATGGGTTCTGGAAGGATGCACTGAACATTATTTCATGTGGCAGATCTGACTTGACTGGTCACCTACAGCAGCACTTCTTACCTATTGTGTTCCTGTCTACAGCTTCAGTTACTCCTGTTCAGTAAGAATGGCTACAGTTCAATAAGTACAATAAGCTTTTTAAAGAGGGACTTTGAAAAATATTTATGTTTTTAATTTTAATATTTTAAAATTAAAATATAGGTAGACTCTTCCTCCCTTCCTGTTATGAACGGTCTCTTAATCCACCCCACCTATGCTTTCTTTCTCTATTTCCTTCTTAAATTTATGACTTATTCCTTTTATTGTAACTCACACATACACACACACACACACAAACATGAGCGCACATGCATGTGCACAGATGTACAAAAATATGCACACATGCCAGATGAGTCTGTTTTGTTTGTTTCTATATTATTTCAAAGCTGACCACTTTGTACTGGATAACTAATTAGGAGCTCAAATCTGGAAAGATTCATTTGGTTTCTCTCAGCAATCATTGGTTGCCTGTAGTCCCTTGTCTAGGGGTTTGGCACCATGTGATTTTTTTCCTTCTTTGCATTAGCATATCTATCTATCAATATTGTCATTGTTCAGCTCTTGTTTAGGCGGCCATTTGTAAGACACACAGTCTTACAGAAGAATTCTAGTCTTCTTGCCGTTGTAAAATTTCTCTTCGCTCTTCTATGATGTTCCCTGAGCCTAAAGTTATTTTATATGCAATGCATATTAAGTATATGTATTTGAAGAAGCCTCAAGGAAGCATATCATTTTATATTTAGTAAAAATTATATACAATATACATATGTATATGTAGGCAGACACATGTATTATTGGATTTTATGATACTTGAAATGTTAATAATGAAAGGGATGTTTTGCAATTGTATCTGTTAGGTCTGGGCTCCCTATCATTTGTTTACCTGTGTATGGTATCTAGTTGTGGTTTTCTATAATGATATCCATTTTCTGTAAAATGTACTTTCCTTGATAAAGGGTGATAGCCATTCTTATCCGTGGGTAAAAAGATAATTTCTATGATAGGAGTTATGGCAGTCTAGTAATGGGGCGGTGCTATATTCTTATATAAGAGCCATGACCTTAGTAGCCTTGGAAAGCTGGTTAAGTTTATAGTCCCAGGCATGATTTCCCTCCTGCTGAATGGGTACTAAGTGCATTTAAATAGTTATCACCAAGATGTGAGTGCCATTACCAAAGCTTCAGGGATACCCATGCTGCTCAGTGTTGTAGTTCGTAAGCCTCCTAGCTGGGCAGGACTACTGACTGCTTCTCTTCTTCACAACATGCATAATACTTTCTGGCGTTTTGAATGCTAGAATCCAGGAAGGAGGCTTTCAAGTTAGATCCAGCTGGAACCACAGAAACCATGTGTCCTATGCACAGTGTCTTCAGCAATAGTGGCTTAGCTGGAATCTCTGAGAGACAAGGGCAATACCTGTATTGCATATGTATATATAATATTTATATGATATATATCACATGTAACTTTAGGTAAATATAAAATAATATGATTCATTGAGACTTTTTCAAACAATGTTGCTGATCTTTGTTCCTTATCCCTTCTTTTTGAACCTTACCCGTCCCCCTCTAGAGCTACCTCCCCATTTTTCCAATTTACCTCTTCATATCACTTATATCTTGCTATTACACTGTGCTGGTTAGTTTTTTGTAAACTTGACCCAAACTGGAGTCATCTGGGAAGCTGTAACTACTTGAGAAATGCCTCTACAAGATTGACCTGTAAGTAAACCTTTTGGGAGATTCTTTTCATACGATGTTTCTCTGTCCTTCTTTACCTGATAGGTAGGACTTCCAGGAAGAAAGAGGAAGCCTGCTAAGGAGTTAGACATTGGGGGATTTCCACCAGCCATACAGAGAATTCATACACCACACATTTAGGAATATCAGTGTCATTATTGGGAGTTGGCACCTCTGGGACAATACAGTTTTATGAAATTGTGGAGTATTATTTTGGTTAATGACTGATATAGAAGAGCTCCATCCACTCTGTGTAGTGCCTGGACAAGAGAACCTAGGTTAAATATAAAAAACAAAATTAGCAGGCTATGCGGGCAAGGTAGTAAGAAACATTCCTCGTTCCTCCATGATCTCTGGTTCAGTTCCTGACTCCATGTTTTCTCTTTGAGTTCCTGCCCTGTCTGCCCCTCATGATGGAAAATGAAATAAATCCTTTCCTCCCAATTTTTTTGGCTTCTGTTTTTCACAATGATAGAAACCTAACTAAGGCAATAACATATTGTTATAATGGTTTGGTCTTAACTTTAGCTATACTTAATAATTTACTGTACACAATTTATAAATTAAGCTTTGCTATATATTATATTCATAGATATGATATATATTATATACAGAGATATGATATATATGTACATATATATGATCATATATATCATATATATGATAAAAATAATTACATATGTAGGTATGCTGAGAATTCAGTATTTTCTATGGTTGCGACGTATGCTGAGGGGCTTGGAGTATGTGCACCTTTACACTGTAGATACCACTACAACTAGTTCCTGGACAATTGTAGAAGAATAAACAATTATAAACTGATTCTGCATAGGAATAATGATTATACATTAAAATTTTATTCCTAAAATACTATGCCATAAATATGGAATTGGTATCAAAACCAAGAAAAAAAACAAGAACATTTATAAACATCATGTTTTAAAAACCATGCTTCAGCCTTATTTGTAATAGCCAGGAGCTGGAAATAACCCAGGTGTCCCTCAGCTGAAGACTGGAGACAGAAAATGTGGCTCACTTACACAGTGGAGCTCAATAGGCTGGAGAGTGCCCTTTCCTGGTAGCTCAGTTCATCTGGGTCTCTTCCAGGCAGCTCGCTGGTTTCTGCTTCATCCAGGTGCCTAGACTTATCTCAGAATCTTCACAGCAGCTTGGCTTCTCTGAGAGTGTCCTGTATTTTTTACTATATATTCTTAAGGAGGTAGAGGCCTAGTGAAGCTGGTCAATTTCAATGACTTGCTGAGATCTTTTGGAGTTGGTTACTTTCTGTCATTAAGAGCTTTTCTGAAGGACGGAATGCTTTAATCATGGACCAAACTACATATACCACTCACCCATTTTTAAATTTGTGAACTCTTTAGTTATTATTGCATACTCCCTCTCTCTTTCACTCTCTCCTTCTCTCTCTCTCTGTCTCTCTGTCTCTGTCTCTGTCTCTGTCTCTCTCTCTCTCTCTCTCTCTCTCTCTCTCTCTCTCTTTCTCAGTTTTGCTCTTTTTTGATGCGTGTCAGGACTGACCACTTTGGGATTACATAACCTACCAGAGAACTTTCACCCCACCTACCCAACAGAAAGCTGATTTTCTGTCTCTCAGGAAGCTTGATCTCCTGTGACTCTTTATCTAGGAGTGGGACCTTGCAAAATTTCTTCCACTCTCCTTGACGTATCTGAACTGCTATTGACTTTATGCAATATTTTGTCAGCAATATTGTTGAGATTTGATGAGTGTAGTTTCTCTGTTATGTCTAAAAATCACTACCTTGTATATATAATTATAGTTGTAATTTAGCTTTAAGCAATTAACTTTTAAAGAAATTGAAGATTGATAATACAGTATGTCTTTTGTCTTTACTTATTTAAAAACTTCATTGTTCCTATTTCTATACTTTTTTTCTTTTGTGTGATATCCTTTAATATGGACATTTTGTGTCTGGTAGATAGATTATGGCTTCTTGAAGATTTGGAAGTGTATTAACTTTGCTTTTATTTTGGAGGATTTTTGTGAGTATAGAATTTTAAGTTAATTTTTATATGTGAGTATAGACAGTGCACATTTATGTGTAGGTACATGTGTGTGTGGCTTAATTGACATGTTTGTAGAGACTTTATGTGCCATTCCTCAGGAGTCTACCCTGTTTTGTAAGACAAGGTTTTGCAATGGGACCTGGGGCTCATTGACTAAACTGAGGGGGGTTTCCAGTGGGTGTCTTCTTTGCCTCCCAGTGCTGGGATTATAAGTGAAAGCTATCTACTCTGGCTTTTTACCTGTGTGCTGGAGATTTAACTCTCTTGCTCATGCTTACCAATTGAGTTATCTTTTGATCCCCAAGTAAATAATTTTTAATTTTTCCCTGATAGCATATCAAATACCATGTTATATCATTTTGTGGCTTTTATTAATTCATATATAAAAATTAATATTGATTATTACTCTAGTCAGTCATTATATATATCTTTTCTTCAATTTTATTTTAAGATTTATCATCATTGGTATTGAGATATTCAATAATTAGGTGCTTTGTTAGTTTTTTATTTTTCTTTCAGTTTGCAAATTTGTAGATCTATGATTGCTTTTCTTTTTCTTTTCTTTTTTTTTAAGGCTGCCCCCTTTCTCCTTATCTTTTCAATATTGTACTTGAGGTACTAGCTCGGGCAATTCGACAACATAAGGAGGTCAAAGGGATACAAATTGGAAAGGAAGAAGTCAAACTATCATTATTTGCAGACGACATGATAGTCTACCTAAGTGACCCAAAAAACTCCACTAGAGAGCTCCTACAGCTGATAAACAACTTCAGCAAAGTGGCAGGTTATAAAATCAACACAAGCAAATCAGTGGCCTTCCTATACTCAAAGGATAAGCAGGCTGAGAAAGAAATTAGGGAAATGATACCCTTCACAATAGCCACAAACAGTATAAAGTATCTTGGGGTGACTCTTACCAAACATGTGAAAGATCTGTATGACAAGAACTTCAAGACTCTGAAGAAGAAAATGGAAGAAGAACTCAAAAAATGGGAAAACCTCCCATGCTCATGGATCGGTAGAATCAATATAGTTAAAATGGCCATTTTGCCAAAAGCAATATACAGATTCAATGCAATACCCATCAAAATCCCAACTCAATTCTTCACAGAGTTAGAAAGAGCAATTATCAAATTCATCTGGAACAACAAAAACCCCAGGATAGCTAAAACTATTCTCAGCAACAAAAGAAAATCTGGGGGAATCAGTATCCCTGACCTCAAGCAATACTATAGAGCAATAGTGTTAAAAACTGCATGGTATTGGTACAGTGACAGGCAGGAGGATCAATGGAACAGGATTGAAGATCCAGAAATGAACCCACACACCTATGGCCACTTGATCCTCGACAAAGAGGCTGAAAACATCCAATGGAAAAAAGATAGCCTTTTCAACAAATGGCGCTGGTTCAACTGGAGGTCCGCATGCAGAAGAATGCGAATTGATCCATCCTTGTCTCCTTGTACTAAGCTCAAATCCAAATGGATAAAGGACCTCCACATAAAGCCAGACACTCTGAAGCTAATAGAAAAGAAACTGGGGAAGACCCTTGAGGACATTGGTACAGGGAGAAAGTTTCTGAACAGAACACCAATAGCGTATGCTCTAAGAGCAAGAATTGACAAATAGGACCTCATAAAATTACAAAGTTTCTGTAAGGCAAAGCACACCATCAAGAGGACAAATTGGCAACCAACAAATTGGGAAAAGATCTTCACCAATCCTACATCAGATAGAGGGCTAATATCCAATACACATAAAAAACTCAAGAAGTTAGACTCCAGAAAACCGAAGAACCCTATTAAAAAATGTGGTACAGAGTTAAACAAAGAATTCTCAGCGGAAGAACTTCGGATCTATGATTTCTTATGGAAACTCAGAAATATTTTGGTGAGTATCTATTTAAATATTTTTCTGCCTTTTCTAGCTTTCATATCTGTATCTACATTAAATAATTTGATATTTTCTCCCAAGTGGTAGCACTTTTGTTTTGTTTCAGTTACTATGAATTCACCTAAGAATTTTCTTTTTGTCTTTCCATCCCAAATTGTGTGTGTGTGTGTGCATGTGTGTGTGTGTGTATCATAGACACAACCCTACCTACATATCTCTACTAACTTTGTATTCCTCTATAAAACTGGAAGAAAAAAAGAAACAAAAAAAATGCTATCAATTTCAATGTGTGCTACCCATTGGAATTCCATGGGAATATATTTTCATATAAATCTAATGGAGCTTGGTTGACCTACTAAGGTCACATCCATAAAGAAAACTGATTCTTCCTCTTGTAGCAATGACTAATGTTTAATACCTGCTCAGCTTAGGGTGAGTCGTTTTGCTCATCTCCTCGTTCCACACTGAGATTTAGTTTGGCTTTATTGCGCAACAGGTCATATGTGTGATGTCACAACTACTGTGAGTTCGTATGTACAACTTCCATGTAGTGTTCAGAAAATACAGTTTTGATAAGGTATTCTACTATGTCTGGATTTAAGTCTTTCTGCTGCCTCTTCTAAGATGATCCCTAAGCTTATAGAGGAGAAAATGTGGTGCAGGTGCCCTCATTCCTCTATTTTTGACTTTATTTTCCTACCAATATGTGTATCATGTAATATTATCTTTATTCATTTTTATCTGTTTATTTACTCTTTCTCTTAACTGTTGGTTGTATTTCTTTGCTTTTTGAAGTATCTAGTAAAAAAGATTTATTTATTTTACTTTATGTCTATGTATTCAGCCATTGAACCATCTCTCTAGCCCCCCATACTTATTAAGTATTGGTTGGATACTTGACATACTGAATATTGTTTGAGTATTAAATAATGTCCTAATTTGTTTAAAATATAGGAAATTAACTTTCACATTATGTTTTTATAGTTTAAAACAATCTTGTTTGCTTTGCTTTAAAAATATTTATTTACTATGTGTCTGTGTAAATATTCACTTGTGAGGAGTCAGAATGTATCACATGGGATTTTTTTTTTCTACTGTGTGGGTCTTGGGATCAATCTCAGGTCCTCACAATGGGCAGCAATTGCCTCTACCTGCAAGGCCATCTTGGTCTTTTGTTTTCCCTTTTGAAACAAGTGTCTTAAGATTCTTTTATTAGTTAGGTTGTCAAAAGTGAAATTCACAGATATAAGTGTTCCAGACTTCCAACCAATTCTTTTCTTATGTATTGGTAAGAATGAGAACCCCTGTGGAATCTGGTGAGAACCAGTAGTTAGTGACCTCATAGCTCTTGGTTAGTTGTTCTCTTGCATGACAGTTGGCTTTCCTCTGCCTCTTATGATTCTGTGTATTCTTAAAAAGGTAAGACATAAGTCAAGAGGTGAGAATTTCTGTGTAATTTCCTTTGTATTTTTCTTTGAACATATTTCCTTCTCCATTCATTGTTTAATAGCTCTAGCTATAGCTGTATCCTGAGGTCTAGTCTTGTCTTTAGCTTGATGATAGCCATGTTCTATTTCAGTTCTTTTCCCCTAAGGCAGTCTGCAGTGTCTCAACTTCTATGTATGTGTTAAAAAGAGCTCCTTACAGCTTGGGAGACAAAGCTTCTGCTACCAGTTCCCAATATATGAAAACATTTGCTTTATACTTTTTTCTTGGTATTTATTTTCTAGTAGGACTTGTCATGCTTAATGATACCATCTTGGGTTTTTGCTATTTGTTTGTTTTGTTTTGTCTTGTTTTTATCCGTTGAACTATACAGGCTATTCTGCTCTTGGATTTGAGAATTTTCTACAGTGCAGGGTGGTTTTGACCTAGTGATCTCAGTTTTTCGAGTGCTAGGGCTCTAGTCATGTGCTGTTCTGCCTGGTTTTGTGCAGTTCTTCATAGATTGTCAATCAACTTGAACTTAGAATCAGGAAAATAAACAAAAAAGCATTTAGCAAATGATATTGACAATGATTTCCTTACAAAATGGTCAGCATTCCTATATAGCTAAGCAGTAGGCACTGCTCCAATAAACCTTCATATATTAACTCAATAAATAACACCAGCTATCATATAAAGGAAAGGATGTTAGTGTCATTATCTCAGTTCTAGGTTGGATAGAAGGCAATATCAAATTCCTGGGAGTAATGCTAGTTTTATGTCAGCTTGCTAGTAGCTAGACTAATTTGGGAAGAGGGACCTACAATTCAAAAGATGCCTCAATAAAATTTTCTTTGTTTTTATTAGTTATTGGCTTTATTTAAATTTAAAATGGTATCCCCATCCTGCATTACCCCCTCGAAAAATCCCCTATCTCATTCCCCCTGCCCCTGCTCACCCGCCCCTCAACTTCCTGACTTGCATTCCCCTATTCTGGGGAATCGAGCCTTCACAGCACCCATGGTCTCTCTCTTCTCATTGATGTCTGAAATTGTCGTCTTCTGCTACTTATGTAGCTGGAAGCATGGGTCCCTCCACGTGTACTCTTTGGTTGGTGGATTAGTCCCTGGGAGCCCTGGGTGTACTGGTTGGTACCTATTATTTTTCCTCCTCCAGGGATGCAAACCTCTTCAGCTCCTTGGGTCCTTTTTCTTGCTGCTCCATTGGGGCCCCTATGTTCATTCTATTGTTTGGCTGTGAGCCATGGGTATTTTGATCCACTTTCCAATAAGGATCAAAGTATCCACACTTTGGTCTTCCTTCTTGTTGAACTTCAGGTTGTCTGTGAGTTGTATCTTGGGTGTTCTGAGCTTTTGGGCTAAAATCCGCTTATCAATGAGTGCATTCCATGTGTGTTCTTTTGTAATTGGGTCACCTCACTCAAGATGACATTCTTCCAGTTCCACCCATTTCCCTAAGAATTTCATGATTCATTGTTTTTAATAGCTGAGTAGTACTCCATTGTGTAAATGCAGGGCATTTTCTGTATCCATTCCTCTGCTGAGGGACAATCTGGGTTCTTTCCAGCTTCTGGCTATTATAAAAAAAAAAAAAAGGCTGCTATGAGCATAGTGGAGCATGCATCCTTATTACATGTTGGAGCATCTTCTGGGTATAAGTCCAGGAGTGGTATCACTGCGTCCTCAGGTAGTGCTATGTCCAGTTTTCTGAGGAACCATCAAACTGATTTCCAGAGTGGTTTTAACAGTTTCCCATCGCACCAGCAATGGAAGCATGTTCCTCTTTATCCACATCATCTCCAGCATCTGCTGTCCCCTGATTTTTTGATCCTGGCCATTCTGACTGGTGTAAGGTGGAATCTCAGGGTTGATTTGATTTGCATTTCCCTGGTGACTAAGGATGTTGAACATTTCTTTAGGTGTTTCTCAGCCATGTGGTATTCCTCAGTTGAAAATTCTTTGCTTAGGTCTGTACCCCATTTTTAATAGAGTTATTTGGTTCTCTGGAGTCTAATCTCTTGACTTCTTTGAATATATTGGATATTAGCCCTCTTTCAGATGTATCAGTAAAGATCTTTTCTGAATTTGTTGGTTACCATTTTGTCCTATTGGCAGTGTCCTTTGCCTTACAGAAGCTTTGCAATTTTTTGAGGTCCCATTTGTCAATTCTTGATTTTAGAGCACAAGCTATTGGTGTTCTATTCAGGAAATTTTCCCCTGTGTGTAGGGCATTTTATGAGTTAATAGTTGATTCAAGAAGCCCATTGTGGTTGGTGCCACCTCTAGGCAGAGGTGGGGTCTTGTCATGTTTAAGAAAGCATGACCTCCACATCATTTCTGCCCCAGGTCTCGGCTTTGAGTTTTCTCTCTGACTTTTCTAGATGATTAAGTACAGTAAGAAGATGAAATAAACCCCTTCATGCCTGAGTTTCTTTTGGTAGTGATGTTTTATCACAGGACTAGAAACCCCTGGTTCATAGACACATTGAAATTGCATGAACTTGATGCATGCAGGCAGAGCATATCATGTTACCTGTCAATGAACAAGCTTACTTTTATTTCACTGAAGCTGTGGCTAGGAATTCTCTCTACTTTAGAGTTAAACAGAGAGAGGACAGGAAGTTTGTCCAGAGAAAAGTTAGATTATGATTTTAATATGTTTCCTATATTTACATCTTCTAAGTATGTTTATTTTAAAATAGATTTATGCATGCAAATGATTTTGAAGTATAAGAAACAGGGTAGAGGAAGAGAGAAGAGTGAGAGACAATGAGAGATAGAGGAATTGAGATTCTATCCTTTGCCTTTGACTAGGGAAAACACTTTTATAAGTGAGGGTTGTACTAAAACCAAGAAACTAAGGAGACTGATCTTAGTGTAGTACATAAATCAAGTCTGATTTTCTAATGGTATCTCAAAAAGTTAGCAACTGCCAGAAAAATACCAAATTCTCAGATCAAAGGAAACGGCTTAACATCAGAAAATATGAATTAATGGCAGAACTTCCCAATAGAATATTCTAACATCACACAGGTTAGTATACCTGGTAGACCCCTTCCAATGAAGGGAGTGAGTTACACTGTGAATCTGTAGAATGTATTTAAGTCATATTCACAATGTATGTGTGAGAAAATATTGAGTAAGGATATCAGATTCACAGCAAAATGTTTGGGCAGTAGTTGAGAAAAATTATGACTTGTTGCATTTTGAAAGCTTTCCATTCATCCTCTCGTTCAAACATTTGTTCTCCAGCATTCTACCTATAAGAACCTTGTCATGGAATTTACTAAAACGAAGAGATTCATTGCTCAGGAATGAGTGTGAAACTACTTAATGTGGAAAGGAAGACAGAGCAGCATTTGCTCTCCTGGGGCCATAAAGCAGTCTTGCCTCAAGTATTCCAATAGCTGCAGCTGCATGAGAATGAGAATGGCGATGCTCATGTCCATAAATCTTGGTTTTTCCAAGAGGAAGATAGAGACTAGCTCTGCATTTCTTTCAAATTTAAAAACCAAATACTTGCCTCTACTGAGTAAAAAACCCACGTGGCAATTCCTAATCCTTATTTATTTATCATATTTAAAGTCAGCCTGTCGTTCAAAGGAACAGCTTTGTCAAACCATGCTGCTGGTACAACAGTCCATCACAAGTATGCTGTGTTGCCTGCCAGGTGAGCAGATGGCAGGCTCTCTTTCATAATAGAAATGGCCATGGCTTTCCAGGATCTTTAGTGGCCAGTTGCTGATGCTCCCCTATTTCAGTATAGCTATTATATAACACTGCTAAAATCACAAGAGAAGTAATGTACTTTAGCCATTAAAATTCACATATTTTATTTCTTAAAACATGATGGATGGATTGATTCTTAAAACATCACAAATTGAGGCATATTGGGTAAGAAAAGCTTCTTTTATGGATTTAAACGGTATAGAAGAAAGAAACAGCAATGATCTGCATCTGTGAAATTGAGCTCAGCAGATGATTCAGATGGTTTGACTTGTAGAGTTGCCTTGTAGATTTTCAAAGATTTTCCTAGAACACTCAATAAAACAAACTTTCAAATTAAAGAATGCACTATAGACTTGAGAATTATTGTATCTGTTACTCGGGCTCTGTGGTGTACAGGAGACTTGGGTGGTATTAGCATAGAACTTCAGATATCTCAACAGTCCTCCCGTTGTCCCTAGCACCCTTAACAATAACATCCCATGGTAGAAGAACACAGAAGAGGGAAAAGTGAGAGAACCAGGAGTCAGAAAACTCCTAAGTCTTTCATGACTTGATGTCTGACTTTAGATAATCCATTGCTATCCCCTCTTCATAGTGACTTCTCTGTAAATTAAAGACAAAAGATGAGACTATTGTCACAGGGAACTCAGGTCAAATATTTGAGAGACATAAACAGAAGAATGATGGGATCAACAGTGATAGTCAAATTTCCTTTTCCCACTAGGAAGTAAAGTGACTTCGGTCAACACTAAAACAGAATTTTATATATCTATATCTATCTATCTATCTATCTATCTATCTATCTATCTATCTATCTATCTATCTATCTATCTAATATTACACTATTACTTAGACATATTCAAACATAATATTAAAAATGAAGCACTTAGTTCCTTGAGTTTGTATAGTCTAGGGAAACCAATAGATAAGGTAAAAACATTTAAGTGCTTAATATATTTCAATTGTTATAAAAAGTTTTGAGAGAAAAGCATATGGTATTTTGGGAATGCATAGTATAATTTGGCTACTGAAGCAAAGTAGAAGATGCTTTGCTGAATTTTGTAATGAATACCCTTATTTTCTAGTAGTGTGTTTTTTCTCATACACAATTATTTTTGGAAAGCCAGAGTATTCACCATCTCTTCTTTGGAAGGGATCCTTCAGGGCATAGCTCACATTCTAGAGCATTGCAAGCATGCTGCAATCTCATATACTAAGGACATCTGAAATCAGATGTTTTTATATCTTGTTATGGAGGTCCTTACCTCTTCTACAAAAGCTGAGTGTGCAAAAGACAAGACAGCTTCCTGTGGGTAACTGGCAGGCATATGTACTCTCTATTGTAATAGAGACAACTCTGCCCCACAACACACACCTGGAAAAACAGCATGGTCATTTAATATTGAAAGACTTAGGTTCTGTAGGTCAGTGTCTTCCATGTGACACAATTCACTGCACATGCAGGTGACAGTTGGCCCTCTTCTTGTCAGACTGTGACATTACTGTCAATGGCCTGGCAGAGTTTAAAGGAACAGAAAATGCTGAATTAGAAGATTAAAAAGTGTCAGGTGTTAACCTTTCCTGGGAAGCTTGCCTTGAGTTCTCCATGCTGGGCTAATTCCCCCACTGCATATGGTACTATGCTCTGAAATGTCTCTCTGCCTGAGTGCTTAGGCTTGAGGCCAAGGGCCTCTACAAATATCACTGTACCACTTGTTAACTGCAGGCTACGCCCCCAGTTAGTGATTCAACAGAGTGCTATAGCTTCTGCAACTTTGTCTTATCCCAAGAATGCTCATTTGTTATTAACATTCTTGGATGATGTACATGTATATGTGTATGTGTATGTGTATGTATGTGTGTATGTGTATGTGAATGTGCATGTGCATGTGCATGTGCATGTGTATGTATATGTATATATAATTTTCATCTTTATTGATGTTAAAATGGAAAAATTACACACATTTCAGATATACAACATAATGATTTGCTCCATGTTTACAATGTGAAACAGTCACCATGATCAAATTTATGTGTGACACTGAAGATGTGGCTCAATGGGTAAGAGAATGTATAGCTCTTCCAGAACATTCATGCCCAGTTCTGACCACTCACACACAGTGGCTTGCCTCTCCCTGAAACTAGAACTCCAGAGGATTCTATATTTTTTTGTGGTCTCTGAATGCATACACACACACACACACACAGACACACACACACAGACACACACACACACATACACACACACACACACACATATATATATATATATATATATATATATATATAGAGAGAGAGAGAGAGAGAGAGAGAGAGAGAGACAGGCATGCACGTGCACATACATGCACATGCATGCATGCATGGATGGCTGCATGGACATACTAAAAATAAATAAAAATATTTAAGAATTATTTTTAAATTAGCAGGCAAAATATGCAATTTCAATCTATGCTCTTAACTATGCACACTGTGATTTGTATTTGCTTAACTTCACCCCAGAACTGAAAGTTTATTCTTTTCTGCATCTTCCCATTTCCCCCAACTCACTGTCCTCTGGTAACCCTCCTTCTAACTGTATTTCCATAAATTCAACTTTCAGATTTCTGTGTGAGGACAGGAAGTACATATCTTTATGTATCTGGCTAATTTCCCTAGCATCATGTGTTCCCAGATCATTCATGTTCCTACAGATGTGAAGATTTTCTTCTTTTATGATGCTGAATACTATTCCACATTTTTTTTGTTCATCCTTCTTGCTCAGTTGTGGTGATTAGCTATATCAAGGAACACACTTGATGAACAGGCTTAACAGCTTTGTTTGATCATCTAGCTCTTGCTGGTGAAACACTTAAGGGAGATTCTAAAGTCGGTTTCCTAAAATTAAATTTCTCAAGTCCCACCTGCACCCCACCCCAAATTAGCCCATGTCCCTGCTGAGTCTTTTTTTCAGTGCTTGGCTTACTTCTGCTCTAGCATGCGCTTTCTGAAGCATAGCTGTGGCAAACTTGACTAGACTCCATTTAACCTGCTTGATGGACTCTACTGCTAAGCCACGAGTGTGAGATGAGGGAGAAAAGAAGTGGAAAGGACAGACATCTATCACCACACACAGGTTAAACATGTTCCTACCTCTCTCCCTTCTCCCTCTTATGGAGAAGCACACACAGGCACATAAGTTAACAAGGGCAAAGGCAAAATAAAAATCCTTTTCTTAATTTGGAGAAACAGTCAGGGTTGATACAGGTGGTTTGTTAATGAGTTGAGGAGCCTGTATTTTTATTGTCCCTGCATTACTGTGTAACAAGCTGGCTATGATATCTCCATAGCAGGCTGTCATACATTTTCTCATAATAACAAATAATACACAATAGTTTTAAATATGCAATAATTAGTTTTTATAATTGTTGAACCAGTTTATAGAACTCAATTAGCTGTCACATTCTTGAAGCTTATTACAAGCAAAGGACTCACTATCAGATTAGAAGGAAATGTGCAATTTTTCCTGTAAGATGAGCCAAAATATAGCATTATTGATGTAATGCAATATGCCTAAATGAAAAATGTGTCCATTGGGAGTACTTTCAGTTCTTTGAGACAATGATCCCATAAATCCTTTCTTCTTCTCTGGCAATAGTTGCCTTATTGCTTTGAAGTGCAAGAATTTTACAGAAACTACAAAAGAGAGTTCAGAAGAAAAGACAAGACCAAGTTGTCTGTATTACCCATCTCCAGAAGCTATTGTCACTTGGGTCTTTCTGTTGAGCTGTGAATTAATGGTTAACAGTGGGAGACTTGTCATGGTATGCCAATGATCTCAGTTCAGTTCACAGAAACTTAAAAAACCTATCAGCTAAAGTGTGGATATTACTGTCTCTTTAAGTGTCATGAATTGGAAATTCCCTTCTCATATCATTTAGGAAGAACTGATTATATGGTTCAGAAAACTTTTAACAAGCTTCACAAAGTCATTTTGTAGCAGTCTCATAATTGGAAAGGTAGTAAAAAGCACACTCAACCTAGAACTCCCCTCAAATTCTTCTCATCTTGCTTTCTCTTAGGTGAGAAGCAGCACATTTTTGTGAAACAAACGAACAAAAACCCAATAAATTTAGTGACAATAATGTTCATGTGTTTGCACTAAAAGTCCTTCATTCATATTGCCAATATTACTGTTAATTTTATTACCTATATGTCTAGTTGATACATATATTTGTTCTGAGTTGGGCCCAGATATTAGGAATACAGCATTGGGAAAATAGAGTTTGTTGCTAAAGTTTTAAGGTATAGTGGTTAAAATATAAAATATATAAGTATTGTTTTGATGGTTATATATTGAAAGTACAGTGGATATCTTTGCAATGATTTGAAACAGTTAGGGGAACAGAAATAGATAATGAAATAGACATAAAATAGTATTTTAATTTCTATTTTATCCCTAGATAAATATCTCTAGCTTACTTAACAGATACATTGTTTGGTAGGCAGTTTTCACAGCATTGACCAAAACTATGTTATTAGAAACATTGTCTTGTGTTATGAGCATAGGGTGCGTGCATACTTGTGTGCTGTGAGTGAGGGATGGGACATTAAGGTAGAAAATTGTATTGATTCGGGTATGAGACTAGACACAGAAATAGAGTTGGTGTGCCCAGGGCACATAAAAAAGAAGATTGAGAGGAATGAAGGGAGTGGATTTGGAATTATTTGAAAGAACTAACAATAAGACTTGGTACCTAATAATAGGATTTGAAGGAAAAGAAGGGAATTAAACAATACCTGGCACATGTTCAAATCAGTGCTTCTATCCTTACTGCTTACTCAGTAGCAATGGCAGTCCATGAACTTGCTGAACTTTGAGTAACAAGCTTCACACCGAACCTACAGACCAAAGGCTCATTGCGCCTGCCTGCCCAGCTGTGCTCCTTAGCTGAAGTTTGAGAAGGATCAACTCTGACAGAATCATGGGCAGAGTTACCATGTGCCATTTTAGCAGATGCATGTGGTATTTCAGGGAAAGACTTCTCCGAGTGGGTGAAGACAGAGGAAGACTCCAGTATCACGGTGACATCAATGAGCTTGTGTTAAGATTTGGTTTAATAGTCCATCGATGGTCTATGACTGAGTCAGCAATCAGAAGGGATAAAGCAGTGATTGGGC
Organism: Apodemus sylvaticus; assembly: GCF_947179515.1. NCBI lineage: Eukaryota > Metazoa > Chordata > Mammalia > Rodentia > Muridae > Apodemus > Apodemus sylvaticus. Next base: position 111,758,390 of record NC_067474.1, on the reverse strand, counting down.
AGAATGGCAGACTGGCCAAGAATAGAATCACATTAGCAGCCACTAGTTTTGATATGAATGTTAGATTCCTAGTCATTAAAATATAATTTTCAAGCAGGTTTTTCTAAATTTGTATCATTTAAGAATGTCTCTGAGGGGAGGTTAGCATGCAGAAGAATGCGAATTGATCCATTATTATCTCCTTGTACTAAACTCAATCCAAGTGGATCAAGGACTTCCACGTAAAACCAGACACACTGAAACTAATAGAAAAGAAACTGGGGAAAACCCTTGAGGACATGGGCACAAGGGAAAAGTTCCTGAACAGAATTCCAATAACTTATGCTCGTAGATCAAGAATTGACAAATGGGACCTCATAAAAGTACAAAGTTTCTGTAAGGCAAAGGACACTGTCAAAAGGACAAAACGAATTGGCAACCAACAAATTGGGAAAAAATCTTCACCAACCCTACATCTGATAGAGAGCTAATATCTAATATATACAAAGAACTCAAGAAGTTAGAGCCCAGGAAACCAAATAACCCTATTAAAAATGGGGTACAGACATAAACAAAGAATTTTCACCTGAAGAAATTCGGATAGCTGAGAATCACCTTAAGAAATGCTCACCATCATTAGTCTTTAGGGAAATGCAAATCAAAACAATCCTGAGATTTCACCTCACACCAGTCAGAATGGCTGAGGTTAAAAACTCAGGAGACAGAAGGTGTTGGCAAGGATGTGGAGAAAGAGGAACACTCCTCCACTGCTGGTGGGGTTGTAAGATGGTACAACCACTTTGGAAACCAGTCTGGCAGCTCCTAAGAAAACTGAACATGACACTTCCCCAAAGGACCCTGCTATACCTCTCCTGGGCATATACTCAAAGGATTCCCCGGCATGCAATAAAGACACATATTCCATTATGTTCATAGCAGCCTTATTTATAATAGCCAGAAGCTGGAAAGAACCCAGATGTCCCTCAATGGAGGAATGGATATAGAAAATGTGGTATATTTACACAATGGAATACTACTCAGCAATTAGAAACAATTAATTCACAAAATTTTTAGGTAAATGGTTGGATCTCAAAAATATCATCCTAAGTGAGGTAACCCAATCACAAAATACACATGGAATGCAATCTCTGATAAGTGGATATTAATTTGTCCAGAAGCTCTGAATACCCAAGGCACAATTAGCATAAGAAATGACTCCCATGAAGAAGTAAGGAAAGGGTCCTGATCCTGGAAAGGCTTGATCTAGCATTGGAGGGGAGTACCAGGACAGAGAAAAAGGAGAGAGGTGATTGGAGAATAGGTGGAGAGAAGAAGGTTTATGGGACATATGGGGAGGGGGGGAACTGGGAAAGGGGAAATCATTTGGAATGTAAACAAAGAATATAGAAAATAAAAATATATAATAAAAAATGTCTCTGAGGTAAATATAACCTCAGACAAAGACATCCCCCAGCAATCTGCACTCCTTTACCTCAGAGCTCCTTCTCCTCTTATGTATCTGCTTCCTGGACCGGAAGCTGTTCTTAAGAGAGACTTAATCAAAGGGAAGATATTTGATCAAAACCGAACACATCTGAACCCAGGCCTCCTAAGATGCAGCATTTTCATGTCAGGTGCCTTCAGGAACTCCAAGCAACATGGGGAGGTCAGGCTGAAGAGATGAGGCACTTCCTCCAGCATCCCTGCTGAGATCTGTGCTGACAGTTCCCTCAGTGTCAGGTATGTTAAGTGATTAATCTTGTATGTTTCATATGTTCAAGGATCACATGACTACAGCTTAAGATGTCACCAACAACTAGAGCTTCCCAGCAGCAGTCAGTTAAGTCAGGCCCTGATATTTGATAACCAGTTGCAATTTTAGACAATTAATTGTTGGAGCAGGGTTGTTGCAATAAATAACATGACTCTTACATCCCTCAAGGATCTTTTTTTTTCTTTCCTTCTTTCCTTCCTTCCTTCTTTCCTTCTTTCCTTCTTTCCTTTTTTCCTTCCTTCCTTCCTTCTTTCTTTCTTTCTTTCTTTCTTTCTTTCTTTCTTTCTTTCTTTCTTTCTTTCTTTCTTTCTTCCTTCCTTCCTTCCTTCCTTCCTTCCTTCCTTCCTTCCTTCCTTCCTTCCTTCCTTTCTTTCTTTCTTTCTTTCTTTCTTTCTTTCTTTCTTTCTTTCTTTCTTTCTTTCTTTCTTTCTTTCTTCCTTCCTTCCTTTCTTCCTTTCTTTTTGGCTGAATGATTGAATGCAGATCATGTTTTTCAGAAAATAAAATGTGTACATATATGTCATTACATGACATACGAAAAAGAACAATTTAACTGAATTAGCCTTATACTTACAGTTAGCCTTTAACTGATTTATGCTTATAATCACAAGCATAAATGTCTGGGAATCATTTTAGAATATCCTGTTTAACCCAAAAGCTTACCTCCTCTCTCCACTCATCATTGCTTTAGTTTAGTGTTTCCATTTGTTATCTAGAGCACTGTCGTTGCTTTGCTGGGTTAGCCAGCTTGTCAATGCCACCAGTCTAATCTTCCTGAAAAATTACTTGAACAAATATTTTAATATGGTATCATAAAATGCTAATAGACTAAATTCATTGAACTACTTGGTTATGCTTTTCATCAAATCAAGCCTCTGTTTTATGATTTGAGTTCCATCCTAACTGTCCTGTTCCACTTGCCCCTAAGAACTTTCTTGTCCTCACTGGGTTTCTAGTTTTGTTGTGCTGGTTGATCCATGTCCCCCATTTTTAGAATCCATTCCCCTATTCTGCATTTCCCTGGGCTGCATTACTCTCACCACTCCTGCCCTGAACTCCATTCTTCTGTGGTAATTGCATTCACCCTTCAAGGTTCATGACAAACATTTTAATGATAGGCATGTATTTTCATTACTTTCGCCTAGAAGTAAGATGCTTTCCAATTTCTTGTTGATTTTATCCTTTAAAACCAACTGGAGACATCTTACCAGGAATATACTATATGGCATAATGCATATATGATGTTTCTTATACATTAAACAACTGTAAGCAAAATACAAAACCTTGAAGTATTGTTAGTGTTCTATTCCATAGATAAGAAAACTGATTTCTGGGGTGTTGTACAACATATACAAGAGATGTGCAGCTAATTTGCAGATCCATAATTCTAGGCCAAATTCAACTAACTCAAACTGCTAAAACCCTAAACATACAATGATGTCATGTCTAGAGAGTATATTTTTGTACTGTTTGTACCATTTCAGTCATGAAAGAGTTGTCATCTCAAAGAATCCTTGAGAGAGGGCATGCTTATTGTCCTGGCAGTTAGCAGGGTGCCAACTACTTCCTTGCTAAGTGATTTGCTGATCAAGTACAATATAGTCTAATCCAAGATAGTGAGGCATCTCATTTCAAAGCACTTCATATATGCTTGGTATCATTTGAGATGCCAAAGGAGAGACAGGGTAAATTGATGTTGCAATGTTCCCTGCTTTAATGCTTATCATAAATCTGGAAAGGGAAGATAGACATTGCTGCTGTGGCACCAGCATGGACAGTGTTAAATCTTTGCATTGCAGCAAGGCTTCTTTTTTTTCAGTCTCCGTATAAGCATTTCTCTCATACAGTTTCAATTCCTTTCATGTTCATGGGGAACACTGTTTCAAACATTGATGCGCAATGTGACAGAAGATGTTGTTCAAGGAAGGAGGGGACAGAAGCACTTACTGTGCATGGTAGAGTCTAATAATAGGTTGCTTATTAATCTGCTACTTGTGGCATTAGCATTCTGGATTCACTCACTGTTATGGCAACTAGTACACTACTCATAGAGAAGAAGAAACTGATTCTATTTTCCACTTCTCTCTGCTCTAGCTCTATCCTTCCATAGTCTCTACTTCTACACTAGTATGCATACTAGCAGTAAAAGTTTGGCCAGTTCAGGGATTATATAGTAAATTTCTCATTGTAAGAAGGAAAAGTGCATTTGAAGTTGGAAATAGAAATGTTGAAAGCAGTAATATCTCTAAGGCTCTCTACTCTCCTTCATTCATTCCACAGATTCTGTTCACCACAATAAAAACACAAAGAAATGTATCGATCTTCACCTGAACATTCACCCTCACCGTCAACATTTTGATATAGTTTCAGCATGATACCCTAAAACCCACAGAGGATCCACGCGCCAAATTCCTGCCTGGAGAGCTAACATTATTTTGTCATGGCAAAAGAGGTCTGTCCCTCCTCCTGACCTATTTATGCCCTGACCATTATCCTGATTCCTCTTTGGCCATATCTCATCTCTCCCTCAGATTTGAGCAAGGTTTAACCTTCCAATTGCTTGTAGAACCTTGTAGACTGTCTTGCCTCAATCCTTCATATGTTCCTAGGACTTTAGGATTTGTATGCAAAGTATACTTACACTAACTTTTAAGATCAGGCTCAAAAGTTATTATAGGTAGAGTGTTGGTTTCATGTTCACCAGGGATCTTTGGTTGCTGGGGTACTGGTCAGTAGGGTGATGGAGCCAGGAAGTGGTGAAAATTTGGGGAGATAGGCAAGATAGAAGATCTTAAACTTGCTCAAGTTATCTCAGAAGGTAGTTCTCATGAGAACACAGCTTCCCCAACCATGAAAGTGCACTGTTACACTCATCATATTTTTGAATCTTCAGAACTATAAGATATTTTTTTATAAAAGTTAGCTGCCCCAGGTATTTTGTTACAGTGCTAAAAAGTTGACTAAAGGAACCACTACAACTTCTTGTAATCTTTTTCCAAAATTCCATGATAATCTAGGCCTTTCTCCCTTTCTATCCATTAAGTATCGCAGAAATAACCATCAGTTTATAGTATGATTAATCTATGCTCCCTTTTAAGAGTAATCCTTTAGAGCAGAAACCTGTTTATTTTGTTGTGACCCAGGTGTAAAAGATGTCATTAAATTTTCTTTTCAACTAAAGGTAAAAATATATAGTTCTCTAATTCGACCATTGTGAGGGTTATGATCTCAGATCCTCTGGGTTGATAGCCACACTTAAATACATAATGGTATATATAATATTGGAAAAGTCACATATTCTAGAAGCCTCTACGGCAAGGTTCTCTCTCAGATCTTTGTCTCTGCATCTCTTACTGAAGGCACAAAGGCCTGGTTTAGATCCTGGACTGTCTAACCTTAGTCACCATCTGTTCTCTAGGAGCTCTTGGTCATGAGTGGAAAGTCTGTCAAAGAAAGCACTCAGTTTTCCAAGAATCACAGAGCTCGGTAGGAGGGATCCTCAACACATTAACATAGGAATCACACAAGAATTTGTAGAAGGAGAGAAGGAAGAGTTTTGTTTACTGTTCACAGACTTACAGGTTTGCCAAACAAGGAGAACTCGAGAGGGACTATGGTTTGGTTATTCAGTAATGTGAATGTAATACCTACCATTAGAGTATATACTTAGAATGGTTAAAATCATCTGTTTTATTTTATATGCATGTCGAAACCTCAAAAATGTTTACGTATAATCAAATGAAAAAATACAAATAGAAGAAAAGATAACAAAAACTGTTAATTCCTTGTAGCAGGATATCAAAGAGCCCACCTTCAGCATTGCTTGCTTCAATAGGATTGTATTAATACATGATCTGGCTCCAGCCACTTTGCCCCTCAGAGGCTATAACAATAGATTACCACATGTTACCTTTGCTTCATTTCTCCTTCCAGAATTTTATAGTTTTTTCTGTTTTTTGTTCTTCATTTTTCGGGTTCTTAATACATTTTTAAAATAAACCACCTTTTAACTTAAAAACCAGAGAATCTTTTTAACATGTAACCACAGTCTTGAGGTATTGAGATAATCTCCAGGGAAACAGAGTGGCAGAATTCAAACGGGGGTGGGGTGGGGGGGAATAACCAAAATAAGCCTGGGAACCTTTGTGAACTTGAACCATCCTTTGTAGAATTTCTGCAACACATTTACCTTTGGTTGTTCATTGGAAGATCTACAATTTTGTTGAAGTCGATCGTATAAATCATCCTTCAAGATTTCGTATCTTTCAATGCTTTCAGTCCTCATGCCTTCCCTAACATTCCCTGCACTTCTCCTCTGATATTTCCACTAGCTTAATAATACAAATACATGAAAGTAACAGCAGTGTCTGCAGTGCTTTCTTTATCCATCATTACCTTTAGAATAGAGAGAATATATAAACATCTGTGTGTTTATAGAACCTAGGAAGTTTCTGGAATGAATAGGTTAGTAATAGAAGCTTAATGAATGAGTGGATGAGCTGTGGAGTGTAGTCAATTTGGAACGGAGAATCTACCTGATTCTCTTCACTCCTTACTGATTTCCGTTCCCCCTCAAGCTTTCTGGGATACAGACATTCTTTTTGAAGTCTCATTTCCACAGTCAACATTTGCACCATGGATAATAAATTAGCATCACTTTGAAAACAAAAAATGATTCCATTTTGCACTTGGAATGTGGTCTACAAATTAGAGAGGGCAGCAGTGCTACACTCCCTGAGGCCTGGAAAGTCTGTTGGTGTTTTATTAGGTAACAATTTCTGTTTTTCCTGGATTTACAAGTTCCTACTTTGTCCCTGGGAGCCTGAACAAATGCCAAGAGGAAAACAGAATATGTCATGCTACCTGGAGACCATGTGACACCCAAACCAAGAGGCATCAACTACTGAAATTAGAGGCACCTGTTGTTGTGACTCAGAGAATGGATTTCTCACAGAGAAAGTGTGAGCAGTCCAAGGTCAGTGTGCATGGTGTGGCTAAAAGCAGTCTCACCATGGTCACTTTCTATTAGCTATTCCGGTAATGGTAAAGTCCTAAGTAAGAAATGGAAAAAAAAAGAAAAAACTCTTGTCACGATAATGATGATCTGAGAAATATGCATTTTATAAAGGGGGATCATTTTGGGTTGCCATTTTGATAACTGTGTTAGATTCAAGGGAGCTGCAATCATTTTTCATGAAATAAAAGACTTTTGAGCGGCAGTGTCTATCTTATTATCTCTAAAATTGCCATCTGTGAATTCTTAGCATTATGCTGGGATAGGTTACAGCAGCCACAGAATTAACCCAAGTGCTGTGAGAATTGGGTGACATGTCTCTCTACACTTTATCCACAGAAGACTGTAGTTAATACTTCTGAGATTCTGCTCCTGTCCTGCTTATTAAGGATGCTGATAGGAATCCTAGGTGGCTGCTCATTGTCTCTGCTGTTCTGTGCTACAGAGGACACATCTGTTAAAGTATTTGTGTAACATAAGGACACAGTCAAATGGGAAAGATTAAGATGGTCTTTGTTAGGGTTTCAAGTGCTATAATGAAACACCATGACCACGATGTGAGAAAAAATACTTACTTGGCTTTCATTTTCTCATTATGAAGCATCATTGAAGTCAGGACAGGAACTCAAACAGGACAGAAACTAGAAGAGGCAGCTAATGCAGAGGCCATGGATGAATGTTGCTTCCTGACTTGGTTGTCAAGGCTTGCTCAGCCTGCTTTCATACAGAACACAGGACCACATGCTCAGGGATGGAACCACCTGCAATAGGCTAGACCCATCCTTCATAAAACCACTAATTAATAAAATTCTTCATAGATGAATATTATGGAGTCATTTTCTCAACTGAGGCTCCCTCCTCTCATAAGGCTCTATCGTGTGTGTCAAATGAACATAAAATTAACTGTATAAATGAGGAACAGTATTACCTATTGTTAACAGCCTTTTTCAATGGAATTTCTAGAAATCTCTGGGAATCCATCAAAGCCTTCTCATGTGGCCATGGGAACTGAAGAGCTGTTGAAAAAGTTCAAGCTCAGGTCACAAGCAGACTTTGACTCTAATCCTTCAAGAGTCTGTCTATTGTGACCCTTCACATTTCCATTTGCAGCCCGGAGATGGAGCACTCACAACTTAATGAATCTATGGCCAAGGGTGAAGAGGTAGGTGAAGTAACAAGGTAGAACTGACTAAATTGAGGACCTTTTGTTCTCTCTCCCTTTCTTTATCCTACTGCAGTGGGGGAATGTGATAGAGAAGTTGAGCAAACTCCCATGCTCATACGCTCTGGTTTTTTATATATTAGCTCAATTTATTTTAAGTATAACTAATAATTGAGGAAATGAAAAATATCTTGCAGAAATAAAAGTTGTGGCAAATGTTTATTCTCCTTCCAATTCTTTGATATATTAGGAAAATACCAGATCAACAATGGGTCAGGGGTAAGATGTACAAACTTCTCTGAAGGAAGTATACTTGCTCTGCCGGAAGGTGCTCATCTCGTCCTGGTTAGAGATACACAGAGTCAGGGGAGTTCCCCTACTTTAAAAGAGATTGCTTCAAAACAATACCATAGACAACAAGAGATTTGTTGGTGGCTCATGACAGGATCTGTTTTTGTTTTCATCCTTCTGTTGGCTAATAAGTGATTTTTATAGTTGATTGGATTAAGAATCATTTAGAATGTAGCCTTGAAGGCCTTTTTAGGGGGTTAACTGGCAAAAAAAAACCCACTTAATGTGTATGGCATCATTCTATGCCCTGACCTCACAGATTGAATTAACAGTGAGAAGGGAGAAAGTCAGCGGAGCACCAAAATTCACATCTCTCCTCTCTGACTCTGGCCACAATGTGGCCAGTGATATGCTGTAGCCACTATGCCTACAGACAGCATTGCGGGCTACTGTACCTTCTCCACAATGATGTTCTCCAACATTAGGCCAGAATAAACCCTCTCTTGCCCTAAGTTGTCTTTTATGGGATATTTTGTCATGTCCATAAGGAAAACAGCTAATGGAGTCTTCTTATGAAAAAGTCTTGGTGAAGAAATTTCAAGTGTGATAGATGACTCAATCACTTGCCAGGAGCTATTCTCCTAAGATGCACTGAGATGTATATGCATGCATATGCTCATTAATGTGGATGCCATAAATTGTTGCGTGTCTTTCTCAATTGCTCTACACTATTTCTTTGGAACAGACTCATTAAAACTTAAATTTACCTATTTGACCAGACTGGCTGGCCAGCTCACCCTCTCCAGGGGTGGCCTTAGAGACACTCAGGGTTATGTATGACTTTTAATGGGGTCCTGTGAAGGAGGAAAAGTGGGCCCACCTCTGTGTAAATGCTGGGTGTCATGCAGCCTCAAAAGCATCTCCTGCAGGAGGACCTAATTGAGGACTGAGAGAAACCAAGGATTGCTGGTGCAGAAAATGCCAGCCAATCGGAAACTGCTGTTTAGAAAAGATGCTTTCTTGGGACCAATGGCACAGAGGTGGAGGGTATTAAAGGAGCTTGCAACAGTGTTCAGATAAGCTTGCTGCTGCATTGAGTCCATGTCACCTCACCTCCAATCCCCAAAGGCAGGTAGGGTCAGGCAGTGAGCAGTCCAGGGGACAGGCAGCAGTCCTGGGGATCAAACTTAGGTCTCCATGCTTGCAAAGTAATTACTTTATTGACTGAGCCATCTCTCAAATTCTGCAAGCTTAGTTTCTGGACCCATTCCCCTTCAGAATTTTGGATGGGTGGGGACCAATTATTTATTGTTTCTTTTCAACATATTCTCAAATATATTAATAGGGCTATTGTCTGGGACCTTTTGATAATCACTGCTTTGAAGTCGCTCAGAATATTCATAGTCAAGGACAGTTTTAAAAGTGTGAAAACATTTATCATGTATCTGCAATGCGTTGGTGCCATGCTGTGTTTTGGATATACAAGAATCAGCAATTATTAAAAGACTGATAAATAAACCCAGGTGCCAACAGTGTCAAAAATTAAATTGGCAAGACAATTAAGCTATTCTATTTGGCTGTGTCTCCTCTTGAGAAGAGTGTATATATATATATATATATATATATATAAAATTTAGCCACTCTGAATAACTTCTTGGGAAATTACAATGTTAAGTGTTAAGCCCAGGGGTATTGAGTAATAGTAATGAGTAGGACTGTGGTGGAAGGATGCTGTGTCTCTATCTACTTTTCTGACCTTTTTTAATGATGGTTCCTCAGATGAGGTCTTAGGTTTATTAGTTATGTTGGGTTCCCTTTACAAAAAAAAAACCTTTCTGATAAAAGGTTTTCTGTGTGTGGCTTTGTTTCCAGGCAGTACATTTTACATTTTCTTTCCATACATTGGAATGGAGATGGTAACATGAGATTGGCTTCTTTAGGACACTTCTTTTATATTGACTGTTAGCAATGAGAAAAGGAAGGTCTTTGTTGCCTTTAAGGCTGTAATAAGTGTTTTAAACATATCTCATCATAAATTTACACTGGGTTTCATTGAAAACAAGTCTAGTCCATGTAACATCCTATCTTGTTTAACTACTGTACCATGATGTAGGATTTATGAATTTGTTTGTTTACTCTGTCTCTATCTCTCTGTCTCTGTTACTCTATCTCTGTCTCTCTGTCTCTGTCTCTCTGTCTCTGTCTCTCTCTCTCTCTCTCTCTGTGTGTGTGTGTGTTTGATGAATGCAGGATATGATGTGCATTCAGAGGTTAGACACCTTTGTGGATGCTCTGTCCTTCCACCTTTATGTAGATTCTGGTAATGGAACTCAGGTCAGCAGGCTTACATTGCAAATACTTTTACCTATGGAACTATCTTGTTCGTCCAAGTTTTTCTTTTTATTATAAGTACTTATGATTAAACCTAGGGCTTGGTGCTATACCACAAAGTTGCATTTCTAGCTGAAGTAGGCTTTTAGAAGAGTGGTTTAAAGGCAGTAGTTTGCGACCTTCCTAATGCTGTGGCCATTTAGTACAGTTGTGACCCTCAGTCTTAAAAGTATTTGTGTTACTACCTCAGAACTGAAATTTTGCTACTGTTGTAAATCACATTATAAATATTTGTGTTTTTCAATAGTCTTAGATGGCCCCTGTGAAAGGGTTATGTGACCCTCAAAAAGGTCAGGATCCATAGATTGAGAACCACTGTTTTAAGGGCTGGAGAAAGGACTTAGTGGTTAAGAAAGTTTGCTGATTTTCCAGAGAACTAGAATTGAGCTCCTCACACCCACATTAGGCAGCTCACAATTGCCTCTAAACTGCCTGAAACTTCAGCTTTGGGGAATAAAACATGTTCTTCCAGCTTCCATATTCACCTCCACACAGTGGTACACAAACACACATTTATGTATTAACAAAAAGAAAAGGAATTTTTCTAAAAATTTAAAATTTAAAACAAGAATAAAAATGAAGAATAGTTTTGTTTGAAACACCAATGATCTGAGTAGAATTCAGAATTGTACACAATTGTGCATAAATATCCAGTGTATCCTTTATCATAACTGATAAGCAACATTAACACATCATTAATAGCTGAGGCCCATGGCTTATAATAGTGTTGTATATCCTGTGGGTTTTGATGCATATATACTGCCATGTAACTTCTATTAGTTTATTATATAGAATAATTTCTCTGCTCTAAAATGCTTATGTTCTCAAATTATTCATCCACTTGTATTGCTAACTCCTGGCCACCAAGATCTTACTATCATTATAATTTTTTCCTTTCTATGAGTTATATAATAAAAATCACTATTAATTCTTATATGTTACGTGATTTTAAAATGAGGTGGCTTGCGTAAGGAACCATCTCAGACCTATGTTTATTGCTTCAGACAAATAACAGCCCCAGAAAATGGATCCATAAGGAGAAAAGGTAGTTTGTTACTAATTCTGAAGCAAATTAACATGGTGTCAACTTCTTATACTCTGGTGAAAACAACTCTAGATCCTGTATGAAATGTAGAACACTCTCTTTGCTGTAGCCCCTTTCCTTATGTAATCAGAGAAGGGATATCACAGGGATACTGGATGCTTCAGTAATGGGTTAAAACCTTCACAGAGGCCATCTGTGTTCTTTTCCTGCTAGGAGCATACAGCACAGCAGATGCTCTTTGTATTAGATCGAAATTTGAGAAAGGAGGGATACTTGATAGTGAGTGTACTTTCTTCATCCATTTGAGAAACATGACTGAAACAACTTTAGAGAAGAAAGTTTCTTCTAGGTTATGGTTTAAGAGGAGATGGAGGTCAGTTTTCTCTGCCAGGAATGTAAGTAGTTGGGCACATTGTATCTTCAGTAATAAACAACGGAACATAAAATGCTGGTGGTCATCTGGGTGCTTCAGTTTGTCTTTAGTTCGTCTGGGAATCCATTTCATGAGACGGTGTTTCCCATATCTGTGATGTGTCTCCTTTCCTCAGTTAAATGTGTGTAGAAACACCTTCACAGATACCTCTGTGACTTCAAACAAGTTGACAATAAATATTAACTACACAAGTCTTGTCAACTTACAATGTAAATGTTTTGCTTTCGATAACAGCATCTAATTCCTGTCCTTCAGAGTTTCAGTAACTTTCATACTGCAAAATGCATTCAATCCAATTTCAAAAGTTTCCACAGTCAAAGAACAAAAACTCCTCAAAGGGATTGTGTCTGCAAAGCCTTGTTGGCTGACTGGAGCTGCAGTACTATGGGGAGATTAGAATGTTGCAGCTCTTGGGGCTAATTACTTTATCTTTGGTTAGTTCTTGCATTGTGGACCAACCAGTCTTTGCCTGTGCTTGTGTTTAACTATTGTCTTATGACTAATAGGTAGAATCCTTTTAGATTCTATTAACTTGGCAGACCTATAGCTTCTACCAACTCAGAATCTAAGAATATCATTAGATAGACCTTTGACCTAAAGCTGAGCTTCCTCCATCTTGCAGTAACTATCTCCAGAATGTATTCAGCAAATGCATTTTAAACTTGTTTTTTCTGTTCTGTAAAATTATAAAGACTTCATGAAATAACTTCTGTTCTTGTGTTGGAACATCGAATCTGGAGTAATCTAAATCTGTGTTCTAGACCATGGGAATTAAAAAAAGATACCAGAATAAATTATTTCTCACTTCTTTTAAGGTGAGAATTTTGGGTTTTGTGTCAACAATTATGGTGACACAACTTGGGACTCCAAGAATGAGCCAGTCACTTTTTACTGGAATAATCATCTGTCAGTCAGGTACCTGCATAGACCCAGTGAGTCCAGGTGTCATCTGCTCATCTGGACTGCTAGTGAGCTAAAACTGTAAGACATTTTGGCCCTAGAAACTTCCTTGGCTTTCTCAACAGCTCATTTTGTTTGCTTGAAGCTTCTTCATAACAATTGTACCATGATAGATACCTTTTCAGACTGCTTTCAAAGCATTTGGTTTAAAGTGTCTAGTTTGTTTACTTTGAAGATATCTTAGACATCTGGTTTGGGCTTCTTTGTTTACTTGCTTTTAGATCTCTAAAGGTGTTTTGGATTTTTGCTCAGTTTCAGAACTTTGAATTTTTGATTTTATTTTGTCTTGGTTTTCTTTAACATCTATATGGTTTTCTTTAACATCTATATGACTTTTCCAAAGTATTCTTGATATAATCTGTTAAGTGTAAAGATTGTTTTATTAATGATGTACTATGTATCATAGCTGGACTTTTAACTAATGAATAGTTTCCTTTTTCTTCTACTCTTCTCCATAATTCTTATTCCCTTTTAACCCACTAATGCTAGGTAGAAGAGAAGAAAGGATAGCGAGGAAAAGGTGTGATGATATGACTATTTCCTGCTAATCAGGGGCATTGAGTTCTTTGGAGGAAGTTTGATTTTTACTACCAGGGTATCTACTTTCTTTTTGTCTCTTTGTATATGACTTTTTGACAAACTGCAACAAACCACATCCAACCTCCATCTGACCAACCATCCCCTTCTATTGGGGCTTTATCATTTCTAGAGTCTCTGAAAAGTCCTCAGGATTCCAAACATCATAAACTTGGCAAAAACTATCTGTGGCTGTCAAAATCATGCTCTTACTAGAGTCAGATAGTCATATAGTCATATAGTCAGATGTGGAGAATCTGAAGCAACTTCTGATCCCATATTCACAATGAGGGCTCTAGAAAATATAATCTCAGCAAGCAGTAATGTTCAAATGTCTTGGTTTACTTAATTGAATCTTGTATATGATTATACACATACTATACATATACTAATAAATTTATATATACATATATTCTACATGTGATTGTTGTTTGTTTTTTTTAAATATACTTAGTATCTAATTGGTTTATAAGTAAATGGTCATTTCAACTAAAGTTGTTAATTTGGCTTAGCTTCATTTGACTCACAGTAAAACTAAAATTTTTAAGTAAGAAATAATGATAAAAGAGAAATTTTATCAGGGAACCACATGGGCTAATTGTTCTGAATCATTTTGGGGATAATTAACATGAGTAGACTTAACACTTTCTCCTCCAAGTTTAGCCTGATGAATATACCCCCTCATATTTATTTTTCCACATCTTGTCAAATCTATTCCAGCTTCCAGAGTGTTGGCTTAGTGTGGCCACCTGTGCCTTGCAATAACTGACTTCTAGGCTTCTACAGTGTACCAAATCCCTTGCCCTGACCTAGTGCATGGAGAAAAGAAGGTTCATTCATTGTTAGGACTGTAAACACTATGAAAATCATAGTGGAGAATTCTCAAAATAGTTTAAAAAATATAAAATCTCCCACATTGGCATATTCCCAATGGATTCAACACGTTATTCTTTTTTTGTTGTTGTTTGTTGTTTGTTTTGTTTTTTCAACTTTCTTTCTTTTTTTCTTTTTTTTTTTAATTTATTGATATATTTATTTACATTTCAAATGATTTCCCCCTTTCTGGACTCCCACTCCCCGAAAGTCCCATCAGTCCCCTTCTCTCCCCGTTTTCCCACCCAACCCTTCCCACTTCCCTGTTCTGATTTTGTTCTATACTGCTTCACTGAGTCTTTCCAGAACAAGGATTCTTAAGACACAAGATCACTTATATTCATTGCTACTCTATTAAAAAAATCTAGGAAATGGAAACAAGTTAAATTTCTTACAAACAAATGAATGGTGAATGAAATCATGGTGCATACATACTATAAAATACTGTTCAGTGGTAAAGAAAAACTGAGATCAAGAACTTTGCAGGTAATTGAATAGAACTAGAAAAGATCATATCATAAAAAGTGAGATAACCTAGACATAGAAAAACAAATCTCATATGTTCTCACTTACTTGGCATTCCTAGCTTTAAATGTTCAGATGTGTGCATGCAGACTGCAGTAACTTCAGAAAACATGAAAGTAAATTGGGGCCATTTCCAGTATAGAGAGGTTGGGAAGGAATGGAGAAGGATCTGATCTGTGAAATGCGAAAAGGGAAGCTTAGAGAGGGAGTGGGAGGTAAAACCAGAAACAGGTGGAAAGAAAGCAAATGGGAATAGCAGGATATAAGCTATCTGATGGGTGAAATGGGAAATAGAGGTGTCTTAGGGAAGGGAACTAAGGTAAATATGGGAAAAGGAAAGAAGGTAAAATAGCAATGTGAATGGCTACAAAAAGCCACCAAGGAATAATTTGTGTAATTCTGTGTATAACTATGCTTACATAGTTTTATTGAACTTTTCTCATATGGACTGATAGTGCTTTAAGTGCCAAAGACCACCTAAGCCCTCTTTTGAGTTGTTGACAAGAGTTGTCTAAGAGACTCCAAAAGCATATTGTTGTTGCTCTTGGTTACCATGCCCCACCCCCAGAGGTAGAACATAAGTCCCTATTTCTGACGACACCACATACTTCATAAATAGGGCCCAAAGACCCCTGAGTTGAATCAACCTGAATGCCCCCTCTCTGAAGACTAGCTTCATTGTATGAGAAAGAGCTATGCAAATTTCTTAGTGAGGAGGCTTCCGGCAGTCCTATCCAGCTATGATACCTATGAACTACTTCAACAATCAGTATTGCGTAATTTCCTAATGCTACAATAATTTCACATACACCTTGATAGTAACCAGATATTCCCTAATTGTACTTAAGAGTAGCTCAACAAAGTGAGATCACTCCCGGTACTGAAAACCTAGAACTACTTAGTGATAGTGAAACTATGGCTACAGATGGAGAAACCACAACCTTTAATTTAGTAAACCAGAATAATCCCCAACAATCTATGAATATTTGCCCCACGAAGAAGTTTAGTCATCACCCTCTCATTAAGAAAACTTCCCTTTGACACAGACAAATGCTTTATACCAATCAAAATGCTGAGTTGTGGAGCCCAGTCCCAAAGTATACAATCTACAAAACATGCCTATGTCTAAGACTCAGGAAATACTGTGGAAGAAGAGGTGGAAAGACTGTAAGAGTCAGAGGATAAAGGGCTGTGTTTTGAGATTTTAAGGATATTTGACCACTACTGTCTTTTCAAAGACAAGTAAGCAAACAAGCAAACAAACAAACAAACAAACAAACATGGTTTTCAAGACCCTTTTTTATCCAGGTGTATGTAAGAAAACATGCTAATTTTTTAAATTGTCATCTTAAAATGCCTACTTTGGAGGCTTACAGAGACACCTTTGACTTTACAGATCATCTTTAGTATTACAGAACAAAAATCATATCTTAAAAATATCTATCTTTGTTTAGTTTAAAAGTAATATGGATAAAGTCAGAAATGCCTGTTCTGGATACTTTATTCTTCTTTGGAAACCTCATTAATGCTAATAAAAAGTAAATGCTTTTCTAGCAAAGACCACATTAAGGTACATGCTTTAATAATTTGAATCCTTAATGAGTAATTAATTTAAGAAAATAAAAATGATTAATGTAATTACCTGCATTTATAACTGCTTGATATCTAGGATATCCATATGTTTTTGTGCTCTAGATATAGCCTTCTGAGCTTCCATTGAAAATTAGCTCATTAAAATTGTTTTCTAAAATTTTTAAATAACAATAATAATGTTAAGATTAAAGTATGCCATAGAAGTTTGTTTAAAAATGAAATATGGTTGAAACTAAATTAAAAATAATGTAAAGGCTTTTGAATTTTTAAGCTTAATTTAATACCCTTTGATAAAATTATGTTTGATTTTCTACAATAATAATTTCTTAATCACTTATTTGTATTTAAGTATCCTTTTCTCAAGGTATATATAAAACCTATGATTAAATTTTAGATTTATGTTTTCCCATTGGACAAAGCATTGGATAGACATTCATTACTTTAACCATAAAATATAATTTTGGGTCGGGTGGTGGTGGCGCACGCCTGTAATCCCAGCACTCTGGGAGGCAAAGGCAGGCAGATTTCTGAGTTCGAGGACAGCCTGGTCTACAGAGTGAGTTCCAGGACAGCCAGGGCTATACAGAGAAACCATGTCTCAAAAAAACCAAATCCAAATATATATATATATATATATATAATTTTGGTTAGAAAGTGATGCTTACTTAGATTATTACTATAAATTACATAATGATTGTACCACTTGTTTTAATGGACAAATATTTGAATCTGCTTACAGATTTTGGTCTGTTAGATCAACAAATGACAAATAATACAAAATACTTAAATATTTTTAAAATTAGAGTCTTTTTCAAAGGATTAAAAATGATTTCAACAAAAAAAGAAAGAAAAGAAAAAGAAAAAGAAAATAAGAAAAAGTATCACAGCAAAGACTCTATCTATTCTGTTTAAAAACCTGGATTATATCCAGCTACTTCTGACTGACTCCTAGGTGGTTTTGAGCTTCCTCACATCTGAGAGAATGTTTATGTAGACGTTTAACATGCTGGATGATGCGCATCTTCAGCACCACTAACAATCAGGTACCCAGAACAATGAAACTGTGCTCTCACTGCTTATATTTCTTACAGACTTTTGTTATTAAAATTTAAGAACTGTTCACGACATCTCATATTCCACCTGGTATATTTCTAAATGTGTGCCTGCTGAGTCCTCTGGTGTATCCATACTTTCAATGCATCTCTGCAATACCAACCCTGCAATGATGGGTTCTATTATTAAAATTTTGAGCCTACATAAATCAATCCTTCCTTCCTTCTTTCCTTCCATCCTTTCCTCCTTCCTTCCTTCCTTCCTTCCTTCCTTCCTTCCTTCCTTCCTTATGTTTGCTTTTAATCAGGTACTTTGTTATAGCAGCAACAGAAGTAACACAGTAAAAAGCTCTAAAAATCAGCCTTTACAGTCTAAGGTTTAGATTAGTGTTTAGTAATGAGTCATAAATTCATTACTAATTTTGGAAAATTATGAAATCAACATCCCAAAATATAAAATATAATGTACCTACAAGTTTCCATAAAATTTTGTAGAATTACCTGAAACCTTAAGACCACTGGCCTAATGAAAAATCTACATAAAGCACAACCAATAAACTGAAACAATAACCTAAACAATAGCAGTTCAATCTTACTCAGATTGGATTTACTGAGATTGATTGTCAGTCATCCTGGGCTACATCCCATCTGAATGGATGGTGGTTGCTGTCCTCAAACAATTTGAAGGTCCAAAAAGCTTTATTTGAATTATAAAGCATATCCTTAGTGATTAATGAAATAGTCTAAAGTCTCAGAGCTGATATAAATTATGGTCTAGTGAGTGAATCATTGAAATTGCTAACCATGCCAAAGAGTGATTTATTAATATGAACACATCTATCTATCTATCTATCTATCTATCTATCTATCTATCTATCTATCTATCTATCTATCTATCTATCTAGTTTTCCTTGTTTCCTGTGGATCTCAAACTGTTAAGATGTTCTAGAACAATGTGTTAGACATGCCTTTGTCTTACAATGTCTCTGCTACTTCTCATATGGGCTTTCTCTTCTTTCTGAAGGCTTTTCATTCAATACATATCCATTCAGAGTCTTTAGTGACAGGTGTTGGTGATAGATTTTTGGGGGCAGAATGATAAAGCAAACTGAACTAGGAGAAAGCCCACTGGGGTTGGATTTGGACACATAAAACATCTAAACCCCACTGTAGAACGCACTTTCAAAAACCTTAGCCAAGTTACTTAATATTTGTCTTTAAGTTTGAATGTTACCATTTTAAACAAAGAAGAAATAAAAATGACCATCAATAGTGTAATGATAAGAATTAGGGGCAGAGTCGGAGTTAACATTCTACAATTTTGTTTCTGGTGTTGCCTGCACTGAAGGTAATTTTTGCTGGTCTCATTGCCATAGTCTGGAAGTACCTTGATTTAGCTGTTGTAGGTTACTTTCATATATCAGCTACTGTGCATGAGATCTTCCCTCAGCTATTTCAGTCTTTTCTTCATCTCCCTTCAGGACACACACTGAAGGGCATAGTAAAAAGTATTTTGTACTATTACAAGCAAAAAATCTCTTGCCAAGAATTTAGCTCTGATGTGCTTGGCACAGCAAAGCAACAGAGAGAGAAATGAAGGATTGCAGCAATTATAAATGGGCGAACATTCCACTGTACTCCAGAAGAATAGATTCCAGGCCAGGCTGCAATGAACGGTCTGGGGGAGGGGGGCAGTTGCACAAGTGACTCCATTCAAACATGGGAACAAACCCTCCTAAGAATGACTACAGAAAGAAACACCTGCCACCCAATTCTTCACATGAGAGTTTGGCAGAAATACAGTGGGCAATTTGGAACGACTTTTATTTTCCAAATTAAAGGGACCGAACAAGAGAACTACACAAATTAATTCCTGAAAATGAACTTTTATACTTCCAACTGCTATCTAAGCCAATAGTTCAGGAGTCAGAGGTCAGAGGTCACTTTTTGCTTTTTGCATCTCAAAAATATGTTTTCTTTTTGCTTCGGGATTTTGTTTGGCATCTTTAAATAGCTTCAGGGTTCTGAAATGGCCTGAGCCTTTTAGGACCTGTTCTCTTCCTTTCTCAGCTGTGGCCTCAGGTATTCTTGAATTTATGGGACTGTTTCTCCCTTTCTCTCCTAGAGAGAGAAAGGCAACCAATTTTCTGTTTTATTTTTCTTTATATATCATCTTTTATAGAACTAAATTTTTGGATAAATACGTTATGTATTTATATATTATATATGCTTTTTACATGCCTGGCTTTTAAAGTGCAACCAGGTTGTTATATATATCTGTGATTTATGATTTGCTGAGTGATCCTATATTGGGTTTATATTATAACATATTTATCAATATTTATCATTAAGCTGATTGATGGGAATATGGGGTAGTGTTTGTGTTTTCAGGTTTGTGTTCTTATAAATAAAAATGTTATAAAATCCCTTAAATATATTTTTGTGAGCAATTATAAATTATATTATTATACAATTTTATTAAGTTGTTGTTTATTAAGTTGTATATATATACATACATATATATATATATAAAGAGAGAGAGAGAGAGAGAGAGAGAGAGAGAGAATTTTTTAATGCTGAAATTTTGTATATTAACTTAATATCTACTACAGGTACACTATCAATCTGTAAAATTTCTATATAGGTAAGTGTTGTTTATAAATAAAGATGGTTTTTCTTACTATGTTCCAATATATACATTATTTTTATTTTTCTTTGTAAATAAACTGTACTAATTAGTAATTACTGTACTAATTACAATCCCTTACAACAATTGTAAATATAATGATTTATTCAAGCTAGCCCACACAGAACACACGAAATTCAGGTATTTAATTTACAAGTTGTAAGCCTAGATTGGTCAGGCTTTGGAGTGGTTTTTTTTTTTTAATTTTTTTATTCGATATAATTAATTTACATTTCAAATGATTTCCCCTTTTCTAGCCCCCCACTCTGCGAAAGTCCCGTAAGCCCCCTTCTCTTCCCCTGCCCTCCCACCCACCCCTTCCCACTTCCCCGTTCTGGTTTTGCCGAATACTGCTTCACTGAGTCTTTCCAGAACCAGGGGCCACTCCTCCTTTCTTCTTGAACCTCATTTGATGTGTGGATTATGTTTTGGGTATTCCAGTTTTCTAGGTTAATATCCACTTATTAGTGAGTGCATACCATGATTCACCTTTTGAGTCTGGGTTACCTCACTTAGTATGATGTTCTCTAGTTCCATCCATTTGCCTAAGAATTTCATGAATTCATTGTTTCTAATGGCTGAATAGTACTCCATTGTGTAGATATACCACATTTTTTGCATCCACTCTTCTGTTGAGGGATACCTGGGTTCTTTCCAGCATCTGGCAATTATAAATAGGGCTGCTATGAACATAGTAGAGCATGTATCCTTATTACATGGTGGGGAATCCTCTGGGTATATGCCCAGGAGTGGTATAGCAGGATCTTCTGGAAGTGAGGTGCCCAGTTTTCGGAGGAACCGCCACCAGACTGATTTCCAGAGTGGTTGTACCAATTTGCAACTCCACCAGCAGTGGAGGAGTGTTCCTCTTTCTCCACACCCTCTCCAACACCTGCTGTCTCCTGAATTTTTAATCTTAGCCATTCTGACTGGTGTAAGATGAAATCTTAGGGTTGTTTTGATTTGCATTTCCCTAATGACTAATGAAGTTGAGCATTTTTTAAGATGCTTCTCCACCATCCGAAGTTCTTCAGGTGAGAATTCTTTGTTTAACTCTGTACCCCATTTTTAAATAGGGTTGTTCGGTTTTCTGGAGTCTAACTTCTTGAGTTCTTTATATATATTGGATATTAGCCCTCTATCTGATGTAGGATTGGTGAAGATCTTTTCCCAATTTGTTGGTTGCCGATTTGTCCTCTTGATGGTGTCCTTTGCCTTACAGAAACTTTGTAATTTTATGAGATCCCATTTGTCAATTCTTGCTCTTAGAGCATACGCTATTGGTGTTCTGTTCAGAAACTTTCTCTCTGTACCAATGTTTTGGAGTGGTTTTAACTTCATCCCAGCCCCAGGCCCCTTGCTAGTTGTTTTTCTCCTGCCCACTTGTTCGTGGCCGATCTCCTTTTATGATGGTCTCCTCCTCTCTTGGCCTCCTTTCTTCTCCCCCCTCTCTCTATCAGTGAGCAAGATTAGCATGTAAGGTGCACATGAGGATCAATCTTGGGGCAACCAGATCTCGGGGTACAGAATTTAGTATCTAAATACAAACAACACCAGACCAAACTCCTACAGATTATATGAATTGAAAGAAACCATTTCATTTTATTCATTAATTATGGCATCCCCAATATTACCTTTTAAAATGTTTAGAGTTTTTCTAGGAAATACGTCTTTACCTATTAAGACTATTGTTTAAATATTCTTTTTCTGTTGTTTTTTTTTTTGTGATTTTCAATAATTAATTTATTTATTTTTTTAACACTCCACATTTTATTCCCTGAACATCTGTTCCCCCTCCAACTGTTCCACATCCTATACTTCCTCCATACCCTCCTGACTCCACGTGGATGTCCCCACCTACCACACCCCACCTGACCTCTAACCTCCCTGGGGCCTCCAGTCTCTTGATGGTTAGGTGCATCATCTCTGAATGAACACAGACCCAGCAGCTGGTGTATGCTGCCTGTTTGGTGGTCCATTGTTTGAGAGATCTTGGGGGTTCAGATTAACTGAGACTGCTGGTCCTCCTACAGGGTTGCTAGTCTTCCTTCTCCTCAGCTTCTTTCAGTCTTCCCTAATTCAACACTAGAGATGAGCTGCTTCTGTCCATTGGTTGAGTGTAAATACCTGCATCAGACTCTTTCAGCTGCTTGATGGATCTTCCAGAGTGGGGTCATGCTAAGTCCCTTTTTATGTGAAGTGCTCTATAGCTTCAGTATGAGTATCAGGTGTTGGAATCTCCCCTTGAGCTGGATTCCACTTTGGGCCACTGGACATTTTTTTCCTCAGGATCCTTTCCATTTCCATCCTTCTAATTCTTTCAGACAGGAACAAATATGGGTCAGAGTTTTGACTGTGGGATGGCCACACCCCTCTCCCTCACTTGATGCCCTGTCTTCCTGCTGGAGGTGGGGTCGATAAGTTCCCTCTCCTTACTGTCCAGCATTTCATCTAAGGTCTCTAAGGTTCTTCACTTTGAGTCCTGGGAATCTCTCACCTCCCAGGTCTCTGGTGCATTCTGGAGGGTCTCCCCAGCATCCTATCTCCCAAGGTTGCCTATTTTCATTCTTTCTGCTGGCCCTCAGGGCTTCAGACCTTTTGCCTCACCCAACACCAGATCAGGTTCCCCTCTCCCCTCCACTCCCTCTCTGCCCCTGTCCACTTCCCCTGCCCAGGTCCCTCCCCTTTCCCGACTTGTGATTGTTTTGTTCTCCCTTTCAAATGAGACTGAGTCCTCCTCACTTGGGCACTTCAGCTTGTTGACCTTTTTGAATTCTGTGGACTGTATCTTGGGTACTCTGTACTTTTTTTTATTTTTGAAACTTCCACTTACTAGTGAGTACATACCATGTATGTCTTTTTGGGTCTGAGTTACCTCACTGAGGATGCTATTTTCTTGTTTCATCCATTTTCCTGTAAAACTCGGGATGCCCTCATTCTTAATAGCTGAGTAGTATTCCATTGTATAAATGAACCACATTTTGTGTATTTGTTTCCAACTTCTTGCTATCACAAATAAGGCTACTATGAACATAGTGGAACACGTGCATCTCAGCTCTTCTGGTATTTTCGATTCTATGTATTGTTTTCTTTGTTTCTATTTGGTTGATTTAGGCCCTGAGTTTGACTATTTCCTGCCATCTACTCCTCTTGGGTGAGTTTGCTTCTTTTTTTCTAGAGCTCTCTGGTATGATGTTCAGTTGTTAGTGTAAGATCTCTCCAGTTTCTTTACCTGGGCACTAAGTGCTATGAACTTTCCTCATAGCACTGCTTTCATTGTGTCCAATAAGTTTGGGTATGTTGTGTCAGTATTTTCATTAGATTCCAGCAAGTATTTAATTTCTTTCTTTATTTCTTTCCTGACCAAGTTATAATTGAGTAAAGAATTGTTCAGTTTCCATATATATGTGGGCTATCTGAAGTTTTTCTGTTTTTGAAGACCAGCCTTAGGCCATGGTGATCTGATAAGATGCATGGTAGTTCCATCTTCTTGTATTGGATGAGGTTTGTTTTGTGACCAATTATATGGTCAGTTTTGGAGAAGGTACAATAAAGTGCTGATAAGAAGGTATATTTTTAGGGTGAAATGTTCTGTAGATGTCTGTTAAATCCATTTAGTTTATAACTTCTGTTAGTTTCACTGTGCTTCTGAGAGTGGGGTATTGAAGTTTCACACTATTATTGTGTGGGGTTCAATGTATGTTTTGAGCTTTAGTAAAGTTTCTTTTATAAATGTGGGTGCTCATGCATTTGGGGCATAGAAGTTCAGAATTGAGACTTTTTCTTGGTGGATTTTCCCCTTGATGAATATGAAGTTTCCTTCTTCATCATGCTTGGTAACTTTAATTGAAAGTCTATCTTATTGGATATTAGGATGGCAACTCCTACTTACTTCCTGGGACCATTTGCTTGGAAGACCTTTTTATTATGTGTCAAAACATCTCCTAAGGTTTTGTCATTATTCTTTCATTAACTGATACTTCAGCTAACTCCTATTATTCTGTAAAAATCAGACAGAAATATTCTTCTACATATAGCTGTAGTTAGGAGCAAGGGTGATTAGTTTCGAAATCTCCCAGCCTTGGTTATGTGCACACACATGCACAGCTTTTCTGTCCATTTTAAATCCTCTAAAGAGGACTGTGACAAGTGAACATTTTGGAAATAGTAGTTATACTGTGTTGTTTAGTGACTAGACATAGGAGAGAAAAGTTTATACATTATAGAATATATGGAATTGCACTTTCCATGAAGAATATAGGCTGCCCCAATCATCAGCACAGCCCTCTTCTGTCTCCAGTTCTAAATCACAGGATTGTACAATCTCAACTACTAATGTGGGGCCAGAGATCTTCCATCTACAGAGAACTAGAATTTCTGTTTGTTTTTTACTAGGTGAGGATGGAATATGTTTTCTCTTTTATGTTTACTTACATAGTAAGTGTTTGGTTTACTAGCCATCCTTTGCCATCTCTTACATTTGAGTTTTCTTGCCTGTTAGCTATTTAAGTGCTTCAACTTTTATCATTGAGATGTTAGCCATTCCTTCTATTTTTTTTTTAATGTGTCCATGCTTTCAAACTTTCTTCTTAGGACTGTTTTGCCAGAGGTTTTTGTTGTTTTCATCTCTTTATGTTAATGTTATTTTCTTGCAGTATTTAGTATTATTTATTTGTATTAACTATTTGCTTTGTATTTTTTAGCATCTAACTATGGGGAGATATCAGAAGATCATGTTTACTTCATCATCTAAGTTTGGGGAATTCTTTTCCAAAATATTATTCAATAGTAAGCTTGGTCTGGCCATATTCATGAATGTATATGTATATATATATATATATATATATATATATATATATACATATATATATTAATTTTGACATCCATCCTTGAGATTCATTCTTGGTCTTGGTCTTGTGTGTTGAATGCTGTTCGTGTACACTGCTGTATATTTATGAAGGGTTGTTGGATTCTTTCGTTTCCAGTATTTTCATTTTTTCTTTGTCTCAGCTTTCTTTTTGAAAATTTCCTTCACATATTTTAAAATTACCTTCCATGCTACTGATTCATCCAGTTTGTTGACTTTCTTGGCTATATTCTGAATTGATTAAATAACATTCTTGTCTAGACAATGAATTAAAATTTTTACCTGCATATTCAAGTATTTTATAGAACAATTTGTCATTTTTTAAAGTAAGACTATAAAATCATTTCTGGCATTTTATCCTCTTTATCTTCCAGTATTTGAAGCTTCATAGTTTGTGAGACTATTGTAATGGAATGTGGTCTTATTTTTTAATGTTGATTTTTTTCATACACTATACTCTGATTACAGTTTCTCATCCCCCAACTCTTCCAAGATCCTCCCTACCACTCGTCCCATACAAATCCACACCTTCTCTCATTAGAAAACGAACAGTAATCTAAAATGTTGTAATAAAGTAAAATATCATCAAATAAAAACAAACAGGAGTAGAAGAAATCAAACAAACAGAAGAAAAAGAGCCAAACAAAAAAGCAGAAGAAACATATAGATGCAGCAACACATGTGTTATAACACACAGATATCCATTACAATCACAAAATCAGAAACCATAATATGATAATATGTTAACAAAATACCTTTAAGAAAAGAATAGCCTGGAAAAGCATTATGAGACAAAAATTACAAATAAACAAATAAACAAACAACAGCAATAACAGCAACAGCAGCAACAACAACCACAACCCATTGTGTTCATGTTGTATTGGCCAGCTACTGCTGGGCTAGGAAACTGCCCTTAACAAGATCTACCCCTAAGAGTAGTTTGTATGCCTAGTATGACTTCATTTGGGGGAGACTAATTTTTAGGTTTTATTGAGTGTTTATTAAGTGGAAGTATCTTTGGGTTCGGGGTAGAGGCATGTGTCTACTTCTGCTTGCAGCAGTGGGACACCATTTGGATTAGTTCTATTTAGGAATATGCACACAATCACAGTCTGTGTGACTCCTTATGAACTGCTAGCCCTGCTGTGTTTAAAAGGTCTTGTTTTTCCACACAGTTCCTTCCTTTCATCCAGTTATGATACCTATTTTATTTCCTTTTCTGAGAACAGTACTGTTCTTTGAGTTTTTGATCTTAGCCATTCTGGTGGCTGTAAGGTAGAATTTCAGAGTTGTTTTGATGTGCATTTTCCTGATTGCTAAGGACATTGGACATTTCTTTGAATGCTTCTTGGTTATTTGAGATTCTTGTGTTGAAAATTCTCTGTTTAGCTCCGTATCCCATTTTTAAATGGATTGTGTGGATTGTTGGTGTCTAGCTTATTGAGTTCTTTATATATTTTGGATATTAACCCTCTGTCAGACATGGGGTTAGTTAAGATCTTTTCCCAATCCATAGGCTAATGTTTTGTCCTGATGCCGGTGTCCTTTGACACTTTTCAGTCTCATAAGATCCCATTTATTAATTCTTGGCCTTAGTGCCTGAGCCATTGGTGTTCTGTTAGGAAGTTCTGGGTGGAAGAGGGGAAAGGGAGCAGACGAGGGAAAATCCACTGTATGGAGAGCAGGGGACAGAGAAGTGAGACTGGTTGTGGGAACAATCTCTAAGAGATGTCAGAAAACTGGGATACGGAGAGACTCCAGAGAGTACAAGAGGGTGACTCTAGCAGAGATTCCCAGCAGTGGGAGAATATAGATGCTGAAGTGGCCACTTCCTGTACCCAGGCAGGACTCTTAGTAGAAGGATAAAGACACACAAAGCCTACAACCCAACATGTGTCCTGCCTACAAGATGTGCATGTACAGAGAACAGAGACTGAGGGGATGGCCAACCAATGACTGCCACATTGGGACCCATCCAATGGGCAAGAACCAATCCCTAACACTATCATTTATTCTCTGTTATGTTTGAGGATAAGAACCTAGTATAACTGTCCTCTGAGAGACTCCACCGAGCAGCTAAGGGAGAGAGATGTGAATATTCACACCCAAACATTAGATGGTATGCGAGAAGTCTTATAGATTTGGGAGAAAGATTAAGGGACTCAAAGAAGACAGGATTTCCACAGGAAGACCAACAGAGTCAACTAACCTGGGTGCTTGAGGGCTTCCAGAGACTGAATCACAAGCCAAATAGACAGCATGAGTTAAAACTAGGTCCCCTGCACATATGTAGCTGAGGAGCAGTTTGGTCTTCATGTGGGTCGCCTAAACAACTAGAGCAGAGGTTGTTCCTGAGCCTGCCTGCCTGCCTTGCCTGCCTGCCTATAGGTCCCACATCCATAAATGGACAAGCTTGCCTGACCTCAGTGGGAGAGGATGTGCCTCATTCTACAGTGACTTGATACGTGTATGGTTTGTTAGGGGGTCGATACACAGAGGGGGGCTTCCTCTTCTTAGGAGAGAAAGGGAAATGGAAATGGGAGAAGGACTTGAGTGAGGGGGTACTGGGTGGAAAGCAATGACTGATATTGGGTTGTAAATGAAAAAATATTTTAGTAAACATTTTAAATTAGACTTGTTTCCTTCATGTACTCTATCCACCCTTGCAATCGTTTTGTCTCCTCTTCTGAGGAATCTCCTGAGGTCGGAGACTTGATGGAGGCATCATGACTTTCTTTCATTCAACCTTTTGATCTCACAGAAGATTTTCTTGGCTCTGCTGTTTGTAAAATGCTACTTTCTACACATAGAACTTTAACTCACTAACTCTTACCTTTATGCTTCTCTAGTTAGCTTTAGTGCTGTCATTATAGCATTAAGGAATACATTATTTGTATAATGTGATATTTTGTGAGCATATTGTTGTATATCAAAGAATATCTGACAGATTTCTCTAGGAATCATTCATGATTTCATCTTTGACTCAAAGGACACATAGGAGAAAGTTGTTTAATTTAAAACATTTCAAGAATTTATAAACTGACCATAAATCAAGGAAGCATAATTGTGGGGCTATGGAAACCTAGAAACAGAAACAATTTAAATCTATCTGCTTTATCAACAAAGAAAAATGGATTCTGAAAATTTTAGCTATAATTCCGAGGTATAGTTCGCCCCTCACTGCTACTTTTTCTATAAATAAACTTTAGTTTGAGTTTTAGTTTTAAAGAACACTAATTTTATCTTGATCTCGGATCCTAAGTCTTGTTTTTTGCTAACTTTCATTATTCAGCTTTTTAAGGATGCTCCTCATCTCAACAGAGATACACTATGCCCAGCATCACTATGCAGAAGTCTAATGACTAACTCTTCCTGAGGAGTTCTAAGAATAAGAGAGGCACACACACACACACACACACACACATACACACACATACATACACACATACACACATACATACACACATACACACACACATACACATACACATACACACATACACACACACATACACACATACACATACACACACACATCATGAGATGGACACAGATCTGTCAACAGTTAACTTTAGGTTAAATGCCGCATATCTTCAAGCCTTCATTTTCATATGCTTTCCCACCTTTAAGATGGAGGTAGATTTAGCAGCATTGTAGAAATAACTGATGGCATAGAAAAGTGCTGAAGCTACTGCCTGAACTTAATCAATCATGCTCAATCAGAATCAATTGGAAAATGCCAGAAGAGTTTGTTACACAGCAAGTGTCAAAGTGATTTTAACATTGACTAATAACTCCTGGGAATTTGCAACTAGCTTAGGAAAAGTAAAAATAACTTGGAAGTATTAATGTTATGCAAGATGCTAGAAGGGAAGGGATGTGGATGATTATGCTGGGGAATTTTATGCAATATTTCATCCAATTCAATCTAATTATTTTCAATTTCATATGAGTTCCTTTTAAGTACTTAATGTTATTGATTTATAACTAAAAGTGTAAAAATTTTCCATGAAAAACCTCAGAGCTTAATAAGGAACAAGGTAAATGGCATTTAGCAAGATAGTAGGGCATTTGTTTATATGTGCAGAACCTGGTGCTGAGTTAAGTGATTTGCTACCTTTATTCCAGCACTTAGTGGTTATATAACCCTTGACAACTTTGTAGTTTCTCTATGAGATTTTATGTAGATGATCTTAGATCCTATGGGAGATGAAATATCCTTGGTTTGATATATGAATAGTTTATTTTTTGTTGTTTATGCATGATCAAAAGAATGCTATCTGTGGGATGCTGTAAGGACTCTGTACTACAAAGTCACTCAAAGACCAGAAGTGAACAATAACTACACAGGGAATTGTTGCCCAGGAAACAGATAGGGAAGAGACATGTAAGACAAAAGTTCACTTCACTGGTCTATATGGATTGGCTTCAGACTGAAGACTATATCTGTGTTCTCATGGGGAACAGTATTGATAGTCCAGATATTTGCAAAGTCACAAAGGGCAGCAAGTTCAGCAAAGTACCTGCCACACTCTACTATACTGTGTCCCATGTTTGAAATCCAGATAACAACAGAATATGTCTCTAACAGTTACTGTAGGCATTCGATGAAATAATGCCATGCTGTACCTAGCCCGGAGCCTGGCTTATGATCTGCACTTGTTAACTTAGCTGTTTCTATTATAAGTGCTCTGATAAAATGCAGGGTTAATTCATCCAGTGATGAAGGAAACTGTAATCAAGTGAAAGTGGGAAGTCAGGTAAGATTAAATAGGACTTGATGGCTTGATGGTGCTGTGACTGTTTGCCTACAATTGGCTCTTCAATTATCAGAAAAAAAAAAAAAAAGTACAACAGCGTGGTTCAGTTCCATATCTTTAGGATTAACCTCATACCATGAGCCAATCTCTCCTCCTGAACCTTGTCATCATTTCTACTGCAGCTTCACCTCCCTCCTCTTCTTACAGTCCTTCCCTCTCACCAGTACCCAACTCATCCTCCCCTTCTCCTAAGTAAAGGGGAAGCCTCTCATGGATATGAACCTGCCTTGGTATATCAAGTTGCAGCAGGGATAAGCACATCTTCTTCTACTGAGGCTGGGCAAAACAGCCCAGTTAAAGGAAAGGATCTAAAGGAGGCAGGCAGTGTATTCAGAGATAGCCCCTGCTCCCACTTTAGGAGTACCACATGAAGACCCAGCTACATGACTCTTACATATGTGCAAAGGGCCTGGTTCTGTTTCATGTATGCTGTTTGGTTGGTCTCTGAGCCCCTATTGGCCCAGGTTCGTTGATTCAGTAGGTT
Organism: Apodemus sylvaticus; assembly: GCF_947179515.1. Taxonomy (NCBI): domain Eukaryota; kingdom Metazoa; phylum Chordata; class Mammalia; order Rodentia; family Muridae; genus Apodemus; species Apodemus sylvaticus. The sequence continues at coordinate 111,727,865 of NC_067474.1, read as the reverse complement.
TCCTTGTGATATCCTTGACCCCTCTGTTTCCTTCAACTCTGAGACTAGGATAATTTATTTTACCTCTATGAATCCTATGAATATCAATTTCTTTGTTTGTAATTTTGTGTTACCATACTTACCATGCAGGTTGAAATTAAATAGTGAACAAGTGACAAGCACAGTTTGTGGGGGCAAATTGAAATGGCATGTTTCTCTGTGTACCCCAGTTGTGCTTCTGGATATGTGTATGATGTTGGAGACCTTTGCTTTCATATCAAATGCAACCTTGGCACATGGGTACTTCTTTCATTTTGTAGCCCTTTGAAACTCTGACACTTGAGATTCTTACAGTTAAATGTCTATCTTATAGGTTCTTTGAGAGAGTGACATTATACATATAAAGTTTACTTTTGACTCAGAGCTTAGATGACAGCTTATCATTATTTTATTGTTACAAAAAATTGGATTAAGAAGCAGTAGAATACATACAACCTTAGAGTCCAGGGAGCTGGTTTCAAATTTCCCAGAGAGTATCTCCTCTTGTTTATATTATAGGTGTTTTATTCATGAGATCAAAGTAAAAATATTGGCTCATAGGGTATTAAATATATAGAACATATAGTATAAACAGTAGATGTTTGAGCCCCTCCTTGAATTTGTATCTCATCATGTCCTATCTTGACAATAATGCTAAAATGTGCCATTGATGTCAGCCATTAGAGTACTATAAAGATTTTAAAAAGCAAGATTTTGAACTCACAGTACCCTGCAGTGGCTAAATAGAAACATTTTTTTATAAAGTTTCTTTCACTGATCAGAAGAAAGAGAACAGGGAAGAAATGTTGCCTGGTTAGTCCTTCTCTGCTGTTATTCAAATAGACTCTGCACTTTCTTAGCCACTCAAGAATATGCTGACTACACTTGAGAGCTAGGTGCAACTTCCTGAAAATGGGCCATAGACGAGGAGTTCTGACCAACTTTGCAATTCCAACTCAATAGTCTTCTAATTCAGAGACATTAGTTTAATTCCCTTAGTCCTCTTGGTAGAGTTACTATTATTACGCCCAAGCTAATCATTTCTCAGTGTTTCATCTTGATCCTTTTAAAGTTCATTTTCTCTCCTAAGTGATGTTTTTAATGTAGAAATACCTTGTTGCATAGTGGAACATATCTTTAGGACTTTTCTGTCACATTCAAAATTAAATATCTCTGTATGTGATGATGACATTTTCTGCCTCTTTTTCATTGTTTTTTCTAATTATTTATTTTTTCACACTCCCTGTTTTACACCCCCCCAATTCACCTTCTGACTGTTCCCTATCTCATTCCTCCTCCAACCCCCCCCCCTTTTCTGCACTTGGATGTCCTCCCCTGACCTCACCTGATCTCTAAACTCCCTGGGGCTTCCAGTCTCTAGAGGGTTAGATGCATCATCTCTGAATGAACTCATTCAGTCATCCAGACTCAGCAGTGCTCTCCTTATGTGTGTGTTATAGGCCTCATTTCAGCTGGTGTATGCTGCCTGTTTGGTGGTCCAGTGTTTGAGGGATCTCATGGATCCAGACCAATTGAGACTGCTGGTCCTCCTACAGCATCAGCCTTCTACTCAGCTTCTTTTAACCTTCCATAGTTCAACAACAGGGGTCAGGTGCTTCTGTCCATTGGTTGGGTACAAATATGAGCATCTGACTCTTTCAGCTGCTTATTGGGTCTTCTAGAGTGTGGCCATGCTATGTCCCCTTTTGTGAGCAATCCACAGCCTCAGTAATAGTGTCAGGCCTTGGGACCCTCACCCTTAACCTGGATCCCACTTTGGGCCTGTCCTTGGACCTTCTTTTCTTCAGGTTCTTCTCCTTTTCCATCCCTGTAATTCTTTCAGACAGGAACAATTATGGGTCAGAGTTATGACAGTGGGATGCCCCTCTCCCTCATTTGATGCCCTGTCTTCCTGCTGGAGGTGGGCTCTATAAGTTCCCTCTCCCTACTCTCAGGCATTTCATCTAAGGTTCCTCCCTTTGAGTCCTGAGAGTCTCTCACCTCTCAGGTCTCTGGTGTATTCTGGAGGGTCCCTGAAACCTCCTATCCCCCGAGGTTGCCTGTTTCCATTCTTTCTCCCTGCCCTCAGAGCTTCAGTCCTTTTCCCTCACCCAATACGAAATCAGTTTCCCCACCCCCACTCCTCCACTCCTTCTGCTGTCCCTTCCAGGTCACTCCCTTCATCCCCACTTTTGATTGCTTTTCTTCTCCCTCCCAAGTGGGACTGAGATGTCCTCACTTGGTCACTTCAGTTTGTTGACGTTTTTCAGTTCTGTGGCTAATATCCACTTATTAGTGAGTATATACCATGCATATCCTTTTGGATGCTTTCTTAATAGCTGAGTAGTATTCTACTGTGTAAATGAACCACATTTTCTGTATCCATTCTTCTGTCATGGGGCATCTAGGTTGTTGCCAGCTTCCGGCTATGGCATGTAAGGTCATGATGTACATAGTGGGACATGTGCTCCTCTTTTTCCTGTGCTTTTCATTCATTTCTTTAGAAACTCTTACCTTGTCATACCCTCTTACCCCTTGTGACATATGTAAATGCTTTGCTCTCTCTCTCTCTCTCTCTCTCTCTCTCTCTCTCTCTCTCTCTCTCTCTCACACACACACACACACACACACACACACACACATACACACACACAGACACATTTTAACCTCCAGGGTGAATCACCCCAAACTAAGCTGGTTCTGCTACCAATAGTGTGAATCAGGATACATCTCATGAACAGGGTTTGTTAAGTAGGCTCAATGTAAAATCAGAGAGTAAACCCTCTTTTTTATTATTAATAACTGTAACAGGAGAGTTTGCAGCCGTGCAAGGGTACTAAAGCTGATAGCATCTGCACCTAAACATGAATTAGCCCCCCTGTGTGCAACAGGGAATCCAGGATTCCTCAGCTGCACCTGCCTCTAAGGTCAAAACCTGAGTCCCTTCCACTCCAGTATCACAGATGATAATGAATTCTTAAGAAAATTAGTAGAAACTGGGTTTATTTGACTTTCTTCATATGAAATAATAAACAGTACAACTTTGGAGTCCTGGACCATATCTGATCTTCCCTTGTTCCACTAAAGCTGTATGAATTCCAGCAACAAAGTTAGCCCCATGCATTGGGGTTTCTGCTGGGGAAGGAGTAGCTCCAATATTTTGCTACAGGAGGTCTATAGAACTCAGGCTCAGTAGCTTGTGAGGGAATTTCTGCACATTCTGTGGACCTGGTTTCATGGCAAATAGTGAAGTTGTTGAGCAAGCACTTCTAGAAAATGAGAACATTGTAAAACAAGCAAGCATACAAACAAACAAACAAACAAACAAACAAACAAGAAACCGAGTACAAATGGAAAGAGCTCAATAAGCGAGAGTGAGTGACAGGACTAGAAGAAGAGAGAAAGAAGAGCAATTGCAGCACTATAACCTTGCAGAGGTATGCATGGAGCCTGCTTGCCACCGTGGACATCGTGCGGGCCCCCCTCCCGCTTTCTCTCCCCCCCCCCTGCGTGTGTGTGTGTGTGTGTGTGTGTGTGTGTGTGTGTGTGTGTGTGTGTGAGAGAGAGAGAGAGAGAGAGAGAGAGAGAGAGAGAGAGAGAGAGAGAGATATTTTATTGGACAGAGCACCAATCCAGCAATACAAGTCTCAACTTCCGTCTTGCATCTTGTTTCATTGCTCAGCATTAAGCCAAGCTTAGGAAAATGGCTAAACTTCCAAGTTCTCACATGGTAGATGATTCTCAGTAAGGAATCTGAGCAGATGACTGGCTCAGAAAGCACAAGGATTAAAATGTGTGGATTGAAAAGAACGGAGGAATTCTGGAAAGACTCAGTGTAGCAGTATAGGGCAAAACCAGAACAGGGAAGTGGGAAGGGGTGGGTGGGAGAACAGGGGGAGGGAAGGGGGCTTATGGGACTTTGTGGGAGTGGGGTGCCAGAAAAGGGGAAATCATTTGAAATGTAAATAAAAAATATATTGAATAAAAAAAACTTAAAAAAAAGAAAACAGTGATTTCAAAGTTTAACCTGTATTAAAACAGGTTCTGAGAGATGAATACTATATGATAAAGTGAGTAGAGAAAAATGCTACTTATGTGACATGTGACTTGAATGACAGCAATTTAGGTCCTCTAATTAAAACATTTTCAAGTTTCCTATAAATTTGACATTCTTAACAGTAAGGTGTTGGCAGAGGGCCTGGAAAGATGGCTCAGTGGCTAATAACACTAGCTATACTTGCAGTGTGCCTGAGTTTTATTTACAATGTGGAACAAATGTTAATCCAGGCCTCAGTATACCAAACCACTCTCTGAACGATGCAGAGAGGATGATAAGTGTGGTGACAATTTGCTTGCCCGTTGGTTACAAGGCTGAAATGCAGATCGTGATGAGTTTTGCTGTCCCTGTGGTACTCATTCTTCCTCTGGAGTGCATTGTGCTGTCTGAGTGACACTGCCTGGTAGTGCTCAGGTGCAGATGGAGCAGTGGCTGTACGAAGCTAGTGGTGAGCAGCTTGCATACATCCTGCCACAGCAATCCTTGCTATTGTTGAACATGGTCTGTATAACAGTAGGTGCCTTGTCTAGAGTCTTCAGGGAGCCCTGTGTTTACTGTGTGTTACAAAAGATGGACGCTATCCAGTTATGTTTATGATGCTCAGATGGAAAGAGAATGAGTGGGAGGCTAGTTCAGTGGCAGTCAAGTCCAATTATGAACACTAAACTATATGGTTTGTTAATGACATGTCTATGAAAAGTAAATAAGCTTCTTGGCAGGAAGCAAGCCAGTAATTGCTTTAGCTAGTCATTTAGCACACATTTTTCTGAGCATCTACTACAGACTAGGACCTGGGCAAGCAATCATGCTATATGTGGAAATAAGTTAACAGAATAGTGGTTTTGTATTTTATAAGGCAGTGGCCTATATCACTTCTAATAAAGGAAACTAATATATGTAAACACAGTAATCTCTAGGGAGATTACCCCCCCTCCAACTCCACAGGCAAGAAGATCTCTGTTTTGGTTCAAAGCAAAGCAGATATTTTAGATAATATACAATGGAGTCGCCACAGAGAGTCACAGTCCTTTAGATGGAGGCATCTAACCATGACCTTGCAGGTCATTTTCCAGTCTGTCCAAATAAGAACGATTTAAGGAAGGGAGTAACATTTTGGGAATTGCTTTTACTTTGAAAAGGCAACTGTAGCAAAAAGAGTCTGAAGACAAAGGGAGAGAATCCCCAAGGCCATATTAGCTGCTGGCCGGGGCAAAAGAGCTTCACTAGGTACTGTATCACCTGAGCTTTAGATCTCTGGGGTTGCAAACTGCCAGCGGTCTGCCTGTGTTAAGGAACTGAGCACATAGGAGGTTCATCTGCCAGACCTCCGGGCGTGGGGCCTGTGTCCTGCCTGGAGACCAGCACAGGGAGAGAATCCCTGTGGCCATATTCGCTGCCTGCCGGAGCAGAAGAGCTTCACTAGGTACTGTATCACCCTGAGCTTTAGATCTCTGGGGGTGCAAGCCACCAGGGGTCTGCCTGCACTCAGGAACTGAGCACATAGTTGGTTCATCCGCCAGTCCGCCGGGCGTGGGGCCTGTGTCCTCCTGCCTGGAGAACAGTAGAGGGAGAGAATCACTGCGGCCATATTCTCTGACTGCTGGAGCAGAAGAGTGTCACTAGGTACTGAATCACCCCGAGCTTTAGATCTCTGGGGGTGCAAACAGCCAGAGGTGTGCCTGCGCCCAGGACCTGAGCACACAGGTGGTTCATCTCCCAACTGGTAGGTCTTGGGGCCTGTATCCTTTGCAGAGAACAGTAGAGGGAGCTACTCCCATGGCCATCTTCGTGGCCTGCCAGGGCAGAAAAACATCACTAGGTACTGTATTATCCTGAGCTTAAGATCTCTGGGTGTGCAAATCTCCAGTGGTCTGCCTGCGCTCAGGACCCGAGAACATAGGTGGTTTATCTGCAAGCTGGTCGGTCGTGGGGCCTGTATCCTACGTGAGAATCAACAGAGGGAGTGACCCCCCACTCACCATCTTTGCTCCATAACAGAGCAGTCTGAGAACACCTGGTTCACCTTGACAACCCAAGTATAACATTTCCTGAGGCAAGACTGAGCAGGGCTCCAAAGGCACAAAAGAGGAAGGCAGCATATCAGTAATCTGTGCCAGAGGAAACCCAGCCATCCAGTGACTCAGAAATAACCCTAAAGGTCCACAATAGGTTGTGGCACCAGCCAGTGACAATAAGACCATCTAACACCAGTGAGAACTAGATGGCTAAAGGCAAACATAAGAACTAGGAATGTTGCTAACAGAAACCAAGGCATTATGGCAGCATCTGAACCCAATTCTCCAACAATACCAAGTCCTGGATACCCCCAACACACCAGAAAAAGCAAGAGTTGGATTCAAAAGCACTGGTAAGGATGCTGTTAGAGGAACACATGAAGGACATAAATAAATCTCTTAAAGAAATTCAGGAGAAAAATGATCAAAAGCTAGAAGCCCTTACAAGGGAAACACAAAAATCACTTAAAGAAATTCAGGACAATATGGGTCAGAAGTTTGTAGCCAATAAGGAGGAAATGCAAAATTCACTTAAAAAAAAATACAGGAGAAGTTTGATCAACAGGCAGAAGTCATGATAGAGGAAACACAAAAATCTCTCAAAGTATTAGAGGAAAACACAAAAAAGCAAATGACAGAATTGAGCAACAACTTCCAGGATCTGAAAACAGAAGTAGAAACAACTAAGAAAGTACAAAGGGAGAAATCTTTGGAGATAGAAAACCTTGGGAAGAAATCAGGGACCATAGATGCAAATATCAACAACAGAATACAAGAGATAGAAGAAAGAATCTCAGATGCCGAAGATACCATAGAAACCATGGACTCAACAGTTAAAGAAAATGCAAAATGCAAAAAGCTTGTAACCCAAAACATCCAGGAAATCCAGGACACAATGAGAAAGCCAAATCTAAGGATTATAGGCATTGATGAGAGTGAAGATTTACAACTTAAAGGGCTAGCAAATATCTTCATCAAAATTATGGAAGAGAACTTCCCTAGCCTAAAGAGAGAGATGCCCATGAATATACAAGAAGCCTACAGAACTCCAAACAGACTGGACCAGAACAGAACTACTCCCATCACATAATAATCAAAACCCCAAATGTACTAAACAAAGAGAGAATACTTAGGGCAGTAAGAGAAAAAGGGCAAGTAACATATAAAGGAAGACCTATCAGAATTACACCAGACTTCTCACCAGAGACCATGAAAGCTAGAAGATCCTGGGCAGATCTCATGCAGACTCTAAGAGAACACAAATGCCAGCCAAGACTACTATACCCAGCAAAACTCTAAATCACTATAGATGGAGAAACCAAGATATTCCATGACAAAACCAAATTTGCACAATATCTTTCTATAAACCCAGCCCAACAAAGGATAATAGGGGGAAAGCACCATTACAACGAGGGAAACCATACCCTGGAAAAAGCAGGGTATTTATTAAGCTTCTTTCATCACCCAAAAGAAGATAACCACACTAGTATAAAATTAACATCAAAAATGATGGGAAGCAATAACCACTACTCCTTAATATCTCTTAACATCAATGGACTCAATTCCCCAAAAAAAGACATAGACTAACAGACTGGATACATAATCATAGAGGAAACACACCTCAGTGTCAAAGACATAAACTACCTTAGAGTAAAAGGTTAGAAGACATTCTACAAGCAAATGGTCTCAGGAAACAAGCTGGAGTTGCCATTCTAATATCAGATAAAATTGACTTTCAACTTAATGTCATCAAAAGAGACATGAAAGGTCACTTCTTGCTGGTCAAAGGAAAAATCCAACAAGAAGAACTCTCAATCCTGAACATCTATGCTCCAAATACAAGGGCACCCTCATTCATAAAAGAAACTTTACTAAAGCTCAAAGCACACATTGCACCTAACACAATAATTGTGGATGACTTCAACACTCCACTCTCACCAATGAACTGATCAGGAAAACAGAAACTAAACAGGGAGACATTGAAACTAATTGAAGCTTTGGACCAATTGGATTTAACAAATATATATAGAACTTTTCATACCAAAGCAAAAGATTAGACCTTTTTCTCAGCACCTCATGGTACCGTCTCCAAAATCGATCATATAGTTGGTCACAAGACAGACAGACCTCAACAAATATAAGAAGATTGAAATAATCCCATGCCTCCTATCAGATCACTATGGAGTAAAAGTGATATTTAATAACAATAAAAACAACAGAGAGCCCACATATACATGGAAACTGAACAATACTCAATGATACCTTGGAAAAGGAAGAAATAAAGAAAGAAATGAAAGATTTTTTAGAATTTAATGAAATTGAAGGCACAACATACACAAATCTATGGGACACAATGAAAGCAGTGCTAAGAGGAAAATTCATAGCTTTGAGTGCCTCCAAAAAGAAAATCGAGAGAGCATACACTAGAAGATTAACGGAACAACTGAAAGCCCTGGAACAAAAAGAAGCTAATTCACCCAGCAGGAGGAGAAGACAGGAAATCATCAAACTCAGAGCTGAAATCAATCAAGTAGAAACAAAGAGAACCATACAAAGAATCAACAAAACCAGGAGCTGGTTCTTTGAAAAAATCAACAAGATAGATAAACCCTTAGCCAGACTAACCAAAGGGCACAGAGAAAGTATCCAAATTAACAACAGTAGAAATGAAAAGGGAGATATTACAACATAAACTGAGGAAATTAAAAAAAAATCATCAGATCCTACTACAAAAGCCTGTACTCAACACAACTGGAGAATCTGGAGGAAATGGACAATTTCTTAGACAGATACCAAATATCAAAATTAAACCAGGATCAAATAGATCATCTAAACAGACCCATAAAACCTAAAGAAATAGAAGGGGTCATAGATAGCATTCCGACCAAAAAAAGCACAGGACCAGATGGTTTCAGTGCAGAATTCTATCAGACCTTCAAAGAAGACTTAACACCAATACTCTTCAAACTAGTCCACCTAATATAAACAGAAGGAACACTACCCAACTCCTTCTACGAAGCCACAATTACGCTGATACCAAAACCACACAAAGATCCAACTAAGAAAGAGAATTTCAGGCCAATTTCCCTTATGAATATCGATGCAAAATTACTCAATAAAATTCTTACCCACTGAATCCAAGAACACATTAAAACGATCATCCACCAGGATCAAATAGGCTTTATCCCAGGGATGCAGGGATGGTTCAATATAAGGAAATCCATCAATGCAATCCACTACATAAATAAACTCAAAGAAAAAAAACCACATGATCATTTCATTAGATGCTGAAAAGGCATTTGACAAAATTCAGCATCCTTTCATGCTAAAAGTCTTGGAAAGGACAGGAATTCAAGGCCCATATCTAAACATAGTAAAAGCAATATACAACACACCAGTAGCCAACATCAAACTAAATGGAGAGAAACGAAGCAATCCCACTAAAATCAGGGACTAGACAAGGCTGCCCCCTCTCTCTCTTTTTAATATAGTTCTTGAAGTCCTAGCTAGAGCAATTAGACAACATAAGGAGGTCACAAAGGGATACACCAAACTATCACTATTTGCAGATGATATGATAGTATACTTAAGTGACCAAAAAACTCTACTAGAGAACTCCTACAGCTGATGAACAACTTCAGCAAAGTGGCTGGCTACAAAATCAACGCAAGCAAATCAGTAGCCTTTATATACTCAAAGAATAAGCAGACTGAGAAAGAAATTAGGGAAATGACACCCTTCACAATAGCCACAAACAGCATAAAGTATCTTGGGGTGACTCTAACCAAACAAGTGAAAGACCTATATGACAAGATCTTCAGATCTCTGAAAAAGGAAATCGAAGATGTCAGAAAATTGAAAAATCTTCCATGTTCATGGATTGCCAGGATTAATATAGTTAATGGCCATCTTGCCAAAGGCAATCTACAGATTCAATGCAATCCCCATCAAAATCCCAACCTAGTTCTTCATAGAGCTAGAAAGAGCAATGCTCAAATTCATCTGGAATAACAAAAAACCCAGGATAGCTAAAACTATTCTCAACAGTAAAAGAACTTCAGGGGGATTCAGTATCTCAGACTTCAAATTTTTCTACAGAGCAATAGTGATAAAAACTGCATGGTATTGTTACAGTGTCAGTCAAGCAGATCAATGGAATAGGATTGAAGACCCAGAAATGAACCCACACACCTATGGTCACTTGATCTTCAACAAAGGAGCTGAAAACATCCTGTGGAAAAAAGATAGTCTTTTCAACAAATGGTGTTGGTTCAATTGGAGGTCAGCATGCAGAAGAATGCGAATGGATCCATTCTTATCTCCTTGTACTAAGCTCAACTCCAAATGGATCAAGGACCTTCACATAAAACCTGACACACTGAAACAAATAGAAAAGAAACTGGGGAAGACCCTTGAGGACATGGGCACAGGGAAAAAGTTCCTGAATAGAACACCAATAGCTTATGCTCTAAGATCAAGAATTGACAAATGGGACCTCATAAAACTACAAAGTCCTTAAGGCAAAGGACACTGTCAAAAGGACAAAACGTCAACCAACAGATTGGGAAAGGATCTTCACTAACCCTAAATCTGACAGAGTGCTAATATCTAATATATACAGAGAACTCAAGAAGGTAGAACCTAGAGAACCAAATAACCCCATTAAAAAGTGGGGCATCAAACTAAACAAAGATTTTTCACATGAGGAACTTCAGAGGGCTGAGAAACACCTTAAGAAATGTTCAACATCATTAATCATTAGGGAAATGCAAATCAAAACCACCCTGAGATTTCACCTCACACCAGTCAGAATGGCTAAGGTCAAAAACTCAGGAGACAGCACGTGCTGGTGAGGATGTGGAGAAAGAGGAACACTCCTCCACTGCTGGTGGGATTGTAAGATGGTGCAACCACTTTTGAAATCAGTCTGGCGGTTCCTCAGAAAGCTGGGCGTGGCACTCCCAGAGAACCCTGCTATATCACTCCTGGGCATATACCCAGAGAATTCCCCAGCATGTAATAAGGACATATGCTCCACTATGTTCATAGCAGCCCTATTTGTAGTAGCCAGAAGCTGGAAAGAACCCAGGTGTCCCTCAATGGAGAATGGATACAAAAAATGTGGTATAGTTACACAATGGAGTACTATTCAGCCATTAGAAACAATGAATTCATGAAATTCGTAGACAAATGGATGGATCTGGAGAACATCATACTAAGTGAGGTAACCCAGTCTCAAAAGATCAGTCATGGCATGCACTCACTGATAAGTGGATAATAACCTAGAAACTTGGAATACCCAAGAAATAATCCACATATTAAATGATGTCCAAAAAGAACAGAGGAGTGGCCCCTGGTTCTGGAAAGACTCAATGCAACAGTATAGGGGAATACCAAAACAGGGAAGTGGGAAGGAGTTGATGGAGGAACAGGTGGAGGGAAGAGGTCTTATGGGACTTGTGGGGAGTGGGGACCCAGAAAATGGAAAGTCATTTGAAATGTAAATAAAAAATACATTGAATAAAAATGAAAGAGTCTGAAGACTGCCTAAAAAAGAATGGTATAGAACCATCTGGATATAAAGAAGGGGTAGAGAATGAACATAAAAAATAAAAGGCATCATTTAGGTAACAATATTGTCCAGTTGAAGACCATATAAGGATTCTGTCTCACCATAGTCTTAGTAATAAATAGGGACATATTTTAAATATACAGACTTCTACATTGTTGCAGATCCTTTGGACAGGTGAAGTCTCTCCAGAGACCAAAATCTACCCAAGAGTCAAGTGTTTACCCAGTGTTCTCCCAGTAGATACATCTTATACTTAGCTTAAGGAGCTTAATCTTCAATTAAAATGTAATATGTATGCCCTTATGATCACAAGTCATACCCATTACCATTTACTGTGCAATTTTATATACTTGCCTCTTCTTGTTTTGGGCTGTTGAGTTAGGTAATTATTCTTTACTGCCCTGTCTATTTTTAAGATCAAATATAGGGGCATATGGTTAATGAATGTTTCTGAATGATGAACATAGCTGGTAGGACCTTTAAGGAGGCAATAATGCAAAATAGTACCAAAAGTGTAATATCCTGAACGCATAGCATTAATATTTTCATTTATAGTCTTTAAATGTAGCAGATGTTGAAGAGATGTCTCTGAAAACTCTATATATTCTCTAACTAAAGAAAGACCACATGAATTTGAAAGGTAAAGACATTCCCCCCATTCTGTAGGCTTTCTCTTTGCTTAAATGATGATGTCTTTTCTGTAAAGAAGTATTTTAATTTCATGTGATTGCATTTATGGATTGTGAGTCTTAGTGCCTTTGCTATCAGGGTCCTGTCCAGAACCCTTCTTCCTGTGCCAATGAGTTTCAGTTTATTTCTCTACTCAAGGTATACTGAGGTTAAAGATTCTTCTTAACTGTAATTGTTTTGTTTTGAATTGTAATTCTTAACTTAATTGTTTTGCTTTATTTCTAAAAAAAAAAACAAAACAAACAAAAAAAAAAACCCAAAACAACAAAAAAACCCAAAAAACCCTCAAAAGCAAATATAAACAACAAAAGTACCCCAGGTATATGTAACTGTATAAAATTATGTCTGTGACTTTAATTTTATTACACTGTGCATTGACTTTGTAGATTGTTTTGTTAGAATGACCATTTTTCACAATATTAATCTTCCTGATCTATGAGCATAGGAGATCTGTGAATTTTCTGTTGTCTTCAATTAATTTGTTCAATGTCTTAAATCTTTTATTGTACAAATCTTTAACTTGCTTGTTCAGATTTATTCCAAGAGATTTTTGAAGATATTGTGGAAGCTATAGTACAAATGGCAGTGGTAAGACTTTAAAAATTGATCAACATCTTTAACCATTAAGGAAATATAAATTAGAACTACTCTGAGATTACCCAATCAGAAACATCAAGATTAATAAGATAAATTACAACAAGTGCTGGTAAGGATGTGATAATGGGAATATTTATTCAAGACTGGTGAAATTACAAAATTGTACAGCCATGGGAATATACACAAAGGAATCTGAAGTTGGCTATAGAGATATTTGCTCACCCATACTCATTGATGTTCAATTCATAATGACCAGAAATTAGAAAAATCTTGGATGGTCATCAGCTAATGAATCAATAATGAAAATGTGGTACATCTGGAGTATTATTCACTTATTAAAGAAAATAAAGTTATACAATTTTCAGTTAAATGGATGGAGTAAAAAAAAAATCATGCCAGGTGAGGCAACTCAGACACAGAAAGACAAACACTGCATCCTTTTTGTGGTGACATTAGCTTTAAGCTTTATATATGTGTGTTTCATTCAGAATGACCATGCAGTTAAATAGGTAGTCAGAGACAAGATTAGGGAGTAGATCTTCCCCAAAAGGGAAAATAGTATGTAGTATATAACGAGATAAAGGAGAAAATAGAAAAGGAAGATTAAATGGGGAGAGGGGATAGGAGGGCAGTATAGAGAAGAAAATATGGAAGGGACAATTAACATTAAAAGGCTTTTGAAGATATGTATCAAAACTTACTACTATGGGAGTTTTATAAAAATATACATATGTAAAATATTTAAATGGAATCACATATAATGCAGAAGACAATGCCTTGACTAGACATCATGTGGTACCAAATAAAACCCACAAACCAGAAATGTATTATATAATTTTGAGTTATCAGCCAGTGGGATCCTATAGATAACCCCCATCTCAAACATAACAGGTCATTTTCAATGCTACTGGTTACCTTCTACAACCTGATAGTAAGACTCTACTGTGGAAGACATCAATTACTTATGTTATCAGACAAGGAGAAATTGATTAGGTACTCAACTATAAGCTTCACCAATGATACAAGCATTCAAGGGGCTGGATGTATTATCCCTGTTATTAAAGTAGAAAAGAATCATCAATCTTACCTAGTTCCAAACACTATGAACTACAATAGGAGCTTGCCTCCAAGATATAACCACTAGTACAATAGTTGCACAAGTGTCATAGAAGTAGCCAGACACTTTGTAAAACTTGGATTTAAGGTATGTTCCATTTGATAGATCCCATATCTGTTAATAAGACTAGATAGACTAAGACTAGATAATGCATGGGCCCTGGGGGAAAACCCACTACTGTTATGTTAAATGAACATAGCAATAGCAAAAGTCCAACTGACATGTTGGTATTTCCCTAGATCAGAGCAACAGTCAACCCTCAGAAAAGCTTATTGCAGTAGATGACAATTAACATAGGGTTTCACATTTGGACAATGTTGATAGAATCAGAAACATTGGAACATTTGTTCCTAAATTGAATGATTTCATTTCCACCCTCCCCTCAAGGCTCATGTAAATCTATTCATAAGAAGAAGTAGAAAATTTTTAAGAGCCAGTGGTCATAGATGATTCCATTTGAAGACAAAATATAATTTTCAAATCACAACATGGCCAGTACATATATGAACTCACAGAGACTGTTACAATATGCTCAAAACTTTTAACAAATACAAGCCAAACAAAATCATCACAAAGAGAAGGGGAAATGAAGGAAATGACACAAAGTCCCACACTTAACACTGGGTATACCAACCACAATTGAGTATAAGACCTATGCTTAGTGGAAGTTGGAAAACACAAAGTTTTCTCTCTCTCTCTCTCTCTCTCTCTCTCTCTCTCTCTCTCTGCGTGTGCATGTGTGTGTGTGTGTGTGTATCTTTTTGTTTTGTAGGCCCCATAGCCAGCAGTAGATGGTTAACATAAACAAACTTAATGATATTTTTGTAAACTTCTTGTCTTATATTGTTTTGTTTCATTTTTGTTTACTTATGTATTATCATTTCCAATTTTACATTTCTGGAGGTTTTTGGGGTGTTTCTTGTGATTTTCTTCATTTTTAAAAAGTTCTCCTTTTGCTTGTTTTTTTCCCTCTAAGAAAATAGTGAAAAAAAAAAGTTTGTAGAGTTGGGTAAGTGGGGAGGTGGGTAGGACCCAGGAGGGACTGGAAATGAAGACACCATGATCAAAATATACTGAATGAAAAATTCTTTTTAATTAAAAAAAATTGAATGAAACAGAGAGGGAAAAGAACATGATGTTGGGTAGGGAGGGAGGAGGGCAGTCCTTGGAGAGGGGAAATATGAACAAAATATGCTGTATGAAAGTTGTTATAAAGACACTATTTCCAGTACAGAAAAATTCAAGGAGCTAAGGCTGAAGGAAGGAAGGAAGTATAAGAAATCAGGTCTCAAAGAAGATGGCATTTCTGAGACCAACATTTGACACTTTAAATCTTAAACTATTCTTCAATATTCTACAGAAGCTTTGAGTTTACTCTGCTGGTGTGGACAACAATTGTGTTCAGCATCAAGTCTAGTGTGTTCATGAACTGCTTTGAGAGAAACAGTTTTTGTGTTCGGGTCTGAGGGTGACTGACATCAGGCATGGCCTCACTGACAGTCTCTGTAGGCTGATTCTGCCCTGTGCTCAATACATCAACTCCCAACTCCATGTGTGATATGCCTATGGTAACAGGGAGCTGTTCCTTACATCAAGTCTAGTACAAAGGTTACTTTGGGGCCAGTGCTTATCCAAGCAGTTTATCAATGCAGAATGGTAAGGAATCCATTGCAAGTGGAAACAGTAGCTCAGGAACCTCTTTAAATTTACTATTGGATTTATTTCCAATTTCTTTGTAATCTCTTCCTTAGAGCAGTAAATTCTGAGCTCACAGGGCTTTGCATTTAATTCCAGTATTTGGATTGTGAGAGCTTTTAATACCTGTAGACTTGGCTATTGGGGGAAAGAAATGCATTCCCATTAATCAGAACTGGACTGAGTCATGTTACAAAAACCACAGATTTCTACAAGAAAATTAAAAAGCAATATCATTTCAATTCTGCTAAATGTTTTCTTATGATTCCAGAGGAAAAATTGGGACACTCTATATTGTGTCTAGTGATGCTGCCAGAGACAGGACAAATGAATGTATAAATAGGAACTGCTCAGAAGAGGATAGTCATAAATCACAGAATGAGCCGGAACCCAGGCTTATTTTTTGTGTTGCCTTAAATGTGAAACATTATTGGTGACTTCCAGAAAAACAATTCGATTTTTGTACGGTTACATTAGAAGATTGTGGGAAATAGGCTAATATAATTTCCCTAGGTGAGTTCAAAAGCAAGAAATAAAAGTTTCTGGTGACTTTACAATTATAAAATCTACATTGAAAAAGAGTTGGAGTGGAGTTTAAAGAACATCAGTAGTTTCTAGAATCCTAAGTTTTCATCTTGAACCTTTATAAATCTGCAATATGGTGATAGGCTGGCTACAGGTCAAAAATACACTGTAATAAATTGAACTGTGGAAGCAGTGGCTAAAATCATGGACTGTTCTGCTGGGGTCCTGTAATTCTCTCATAGTATTGTAGAAAAACATCCCCCATGTTTTCAAAGGAATTGCTTTTTGGCATCCTGAGTTACAGCTGAATAATTATTTTTCCAAAAGAATAAAGAAGGTGATGTATTTTTCCCATTTCCTAAAAGTTCTTCAAGACCGTGGGACCATAAAAAGACTTTAAAATCCACATAAGTGGTAAGCATTTTAATCAAACTTTCAATGTTGTTAAACAATTTAATTTTCCATTACAGATGTTATTCCTATTGTGACAGGTATCATTTTAATTATAATAGTATATTTCTTTTTGCTTAAGAATGTAGTGACTTAAATGAACATTTTAATTGTTCAAAAAAGTCTACAAAGAGGTTTGGATGGGAGTCACATCAACCTTTCTTCTTTTCAATGATATGTTCCCAGTAGAATAAATGTATACATATTATACTACTTCTTAATAGCTATGTGATTTTGGAAATTTCCTTAGTTTTTCTGGCCTTGTTTTCTCATTATTTTATGGGATCAAAAGTAGTACGTATCTCATAGATTTACATTTAAATGGATCACACTAACAATCATGAGACATGAAACAGTGTTTCAGATGTAATCTGAACTCAATGAATAATGATAGTTAATATCAACTTAGGTCGCAAACATCTGTATCATCTGTTCCCTATTTCTTCTATAACAAGTAATCACAGATTTAGTGGGTGAATCAACTTTCTCTGGGATGAAGTAGTTTTTGTGACTATTTTCTCCATCTTTATCAAGCTCTAACCTTCATACACACTCTTTGGTTCCTGCGAACTTTGATTCTCACCATTATAGGTATGTACTTACATTGTTCTCCCAACACATGACTGTGATTTGTTCCTTTCTGACATGTTTCTTTGTGGTATGTTCTCTCCTATCACCCTCTTTTACTTAAGGAGATCACTATGACATTAAACTTACTATAATAATCTGGGTTAAATCTTTACCTCTTTGATTCTTGAATTTAATCATATAATCATCATCGTCATAACATGTGAAAAATATATTCAGAGATTCTGGTGTTTAGATCATGGATATGACTGAGGAATTATCATTCTCTCTGTTCTGAAAATTATCCTTTTGGGATTTTATTAATTCATTATGAAGCGTACAAAGAAGTTCTGGATTGCCATTTTTCTTTAGGGAAATGCTTTAGTACAAATGAAAAGCTTGTATTTTTAGAATGGTCAGAACATTTCTTTCCATTACAGACTGTTAAGAAGGAGAATCTACATTTTTAGTGATAAGAAATAAAATGGCTAGTCACTACATGTCAGTTAGTCTGTGATAGAAAAGCACTAGTGTTCACCAAAGCTATTTTATATTTTCTATATGTGTTCAGCTCCATCACATTTCCATTGAATTGGTCTCTAAATGAGGTCCTGGGGCAAATTCTCAGCAGGAAAATGGTAGTGGCAAAAGTCAATGGCAAATCATTTACTTTTGTTTAGGAGTGCAGAAAAGCAAAAGTGTAAAAAATGTAATGTAATGATACCAATGTAAAAATGTCAATGGAAACGTCAATAATGAGGCAGTTATGAGAAGGCAACCTCCCATGTTGTAAATTCTCTTTTAACTGGTTACATAAGGGGGATTTAGCAGAGAACTCTGAGCCCTGGCATGGAAAGTATACAAGATAGAAGTCTTTATCACCTAAGCTCCAGTATAGTATCAAGTCCTATAGTCTTGTTATGGTACTAAGAGTTGTGGTGAATTCCTTCAGCAATTGTTCTACTGTGAGTTCTACAAGCCACTACTCAAACACTGTTCTCGTACCTGCCTGCAGCTACATTAGAAAGGTTCACCTGGTCCCCTGAAAGAAAAGCTGGGGATAGGAAACAGGGAGACAAGAGGAACATGAAGCCAAGACAAATTTCCTGCTCAAGGTTCAAAGTTTAATGAAGGTCTCCAAATATATATAGGAGAGGCAAGACCCCTGCCCCAAAGGCTGGAAACTGGTTCTGTTTCCTCCACAGGAGGCTGGTGTCATGTGGCAGCGAGTATCTCTCTGGAAGCGGCTGTTTTGGAGAACAATAGGCTTCACCTTGTTCTGAATGTTCCACCCTAGGTCGAGGGGATTATGGCTAGCAGAGGAATTTCTGCTGAAAGGCTGGGAGAAGACTTTCACTTTGATCAATGTCAAGTCGTACCAGGTGGCATAGCTCACCAATAATGCTCTCTACAGTTCTGAAGAAAATCTTCCAGATTTTGCCTTGAATCCTATGATAAGTTGATAATAATTTGTATTCTAGCTTGATCACAATATTTTCTTCTCAGTCCTGGACCAAAAATACAAAACAAAAACCAAATCAAAGTAAACCAATCAACCAACCACTCAAACAAATAAAGATTCCCAAGACTTTCCTAGATTGAAATATTACACTAGCAGAATTGGATGAGGCTGGTTCCTACTGATCTTATCATGCTTCCAGACAGAAAAGTATCACAGGATCAGAATCAAACAACCCAAACAAAAAATGGAGTACAGAACTAAACAGAATTCACAATAGAAGAATCTTGAATGGCTGAGAAGAACTAATAAATGTTTAATGTCAGTAGTGATCAGGGAAATGCAAATCAAAAAGACCCTGGAACTTCACCTCACACCAATCAGATTGGCTAAGATAAAAACCTGAAGTGACAGCAGATGCTGGCAACGATGTGGAGAAAGAGGACCACTTCTCCATTGCTGGTAAGACTGCAAACTGATACAACCACTCTGGAAATCAATCTGGAGTTTCCACAGAAAATTGGAAATAGATCTACCTGAAGCTACACAACTCTTGGGCATATCGCTAAAAGATGCTACACCATGATAATACACAAGGAAGAATGGATACAGAAAAATGTGGTTCATTTACACAATGGAATACTATTCAGCTCTTACAAATGAGGACATCATGAGTTTTGCAGGCTCATGGATGGAACTAGAAAATATAATCTTGAGTGAGGTATCTAAAACCCAAAAGGATATTCATGGTATGTACTCACTAAAATGTGGATATTAGCCAAAAATGTGCAGTATAGAATCCACAGAACTCAAGGTTAACAAGCCAATCCTACTTGGGAGAAAGAAGAAAGCAGAGGGCAGAGGGAAGGAGGGAGATGGGTGGGAGAAGAGAGGGTCAGGGTCAGGGGAAAGGGGGAACATGATCAGGTATGGGGGGAGGAGCAGTAGAGAAGCCACAAGGGCCAGCAGAATGAATGGAAATATATAACCTCAGGAGGTAGGAGGTAGGAGATCCTCTAAAATGTACTAGAGACCTGGGAAGTGAGAGATTCTCAAGACTCAAAGGGATGGAGCTTAGATGAAATGCCCGACAGTGGGGAGAAGGACTTGTAGAATCTATCTCCAGTAGAAAGATAGGGCATCAAGTAGAGGGAAGGGGTCACCATCCCACAGTTAAAAACTCTGACCCAGAATTGTTGTTGTCTAAAAGAAATGAAAAAAAAAATAGAGAAGAGACTGTGGTAAAGGAAGTCCAGTAATAGGCCCAATTTGGATCCAGCTCAAGAGCAGGCTCGAAGGCCTGATACTATTACTGATACTATGATGTGCTTACAGACAAGAACCTAGCATGGCCACCATCAGAGAGTCCCATCCAAGTTGCTGACTGAGACAATTGCAGATAACTTACACCCAACCAATGGTCTGTAGTTTGGGACCCCTGTGGTTAAAGTAGGGAAAGTCTGGAAGAAGTTGGAAGAAAGGTGACCCCGTAGGAAGACTAGCAGTCTCAACACACCTAGAGCCCTTAGATCTCTCAGTTACTGAGCTACCAACCAGGCAGCATACACTAGCTGGTCAGAGGCCCTGTACAGCAGAGGACTACCTGGTCTGGCCTTAATGAGAAAAGATGCACCTAACCCTTGAGAGACTTGGAGCACCAGGGAATGGGCAAGCCTGGCAGGGTATGGGGACATATGGGGACAACCTCTTGGAGACTGGGGAGGAGGAATGGGATGAGGAACTGTTGGAGGGCAGAATGGGAGGGGGATAATGACTGGATTGTAAAAAAAAAATGATTTAAATAAAAAGCCACAGTATCTGTTAGTAATCACTTTATCTAGGGATCTTACTCAACAGATGAGAAATATAGATCCAGAGTTTCAGTGATGTTCTCAATGTTGGTGAAATAGAATTCAGCAAAAGAGTAGAACTGAGACTTGAATCAAGCTCCCTTGAGCCCACTTCTCTGCTCAATGCCTGGACTACCAGAGGGTTCTTAGTGATTGTTTTAAACAGTGTGGGTGATTATCACCCCCTTTTTAATGTCCAACTCAAAGCTACAGTCTATGGAGTCTTTCTAAAAATCTACATCAAACAGATTTCTCCCCCCTCTCTCTGTCCCTGAATAAAAAGATTGATTCTCTATACAGTATAATATTCCTTTCTATGTATCCCCAAGACCTTGGTGACAAATGGGATTTTCCCCATGAACCCTATTAAATTAACTGATGGCAGTGCTCTATCACAATATTGAAATAAAATATGAGGCCTTGCCCAATGCACTGAAGAAGATTACTACAAATGGCTAGTAATATCTGCCATGGTAAAAGGATTAGAAAGTAATGAAATGTGTGTTCTATGCTAATAGAGTCTAATCTGTTCTTTACTAGAATAAAATCTTCTTTAGGACAGGAATAATAGATAGTTTTATACTGCCAGGATGATAATAAGAAGAAAAAATACACAAAAATATTTGTTGAATTGGGTTGGAAAATTTATATGATGATGAATCTATGCCAATGGTGAAAACATGTCTATTCTTCACAAACTTAGTTTCCTGTTTTTATATTATTATTTTAGAATTGCTATGTGCCTCTGCAGTTAATTTATATGTAACAATGAGTCTCTAATTTCTTTATTTCTTCCTTGACCAAGCTATTATTGAGAAGAGCATTGTTCAAAGTCCACGTGTATGAGTGTTTTCCATTGTTTTTGTTTGAACTTAAGACCAGCCTTAGGCCATGGTGATCTGGTAAGCTGCACAGAATAATTTCACTATTTCTGTCTATGTTGAGGCCTGTTTTCTGACCAATTATATGGTCAATTTTGGAGAAGGTACCAGCAAGTACTGAGAAGAAAGTATATTCTTTTCCTTTAGGGTGGAATGTTCTATAAATATTTGTTAGATCCATTTGGTCCATATTTTCAGTTAGTTTCACTGTCTCTCTGTTTAGTTTCTGTTTCCATGATTTTTCCATTGTTGAGAGTGGGGTGTTGAAGTCTCCCACTATTATTGTATGGGATGCAATATGTGCTTTGAGCTTTAGTAAAGTTCCTTTTATGAATGTGGTTGCCCTTATGTTCGGATCATAGAGTTCAGAATTGAGAGTTCATCTTGATAGGATTTTCCTTTGACCAGTATGAAATGTCCCTTCTTATCTTTTTTTGACAACTTTTGGTTCAAATACAATTTTGTCCGATATGAGAATGGCCACTCCAGCTTGTTTCTTGGAACCATTTGCTTGGAAAATTATTTTCCAACCTTTGACTCTGAAGTAATAACTGCCTTTGTCACTAAGGTGAGTTTCTTGTATGCAGCAAAATGTTGGGTCCTATTTATGTATCCAATCTGTTAGTCTATGTATTTTTATTGGGTAATTAAGACCATTGATATCAAGAGATATTAAGGAAAAGTGATTGTTGCTTACTATTATCTTCTTTGTTAAAGGTGAAATTGGGTTTGTGTAGCTATCTTCTATTGGGTTTGTTGAAAGATTACTTTATTGCTTTCTCTATGGTGTGTTTTCCTGTCTTGTGTTGATATTTTCCACCAATTAGCCCTTGTAGAGCTGTATTTGTGGAAAGATATTGTGTAAACTTGCTTTTGTCATGGAATGTCTTATTTTCTCCATCTATGGTAATTGAAAATTTTGCTGGGTATAGTAGTCTGGGCTGACATTTATGTTCTTTTAGGGTCTGTATGACATCTGCCTAGGATCTTCTAGATTTCATAGTTTGTGGTGAGAAGTCTGGTGTAATTCTGATAGGTCTGCCTTTATATGTTACTTGACCTTTTTTCCTTGTCATGCTGAGTGAGGCAACCCAATCATAAAAGAACACACATGGTATGTACTCACTGATGTTAGCCCAAAAGCTCAAAATAAACAAGTTACAATTCACAGATAACAGGAAGCTCAAGAAGAAGGAGGACTCAAGTTGAGGTACTTTGATTTCTCTGAGAAAGGGAACAAAATACTCACAGGAGCAAGAAAGGAGACAAAGTGTGGAACAGAGACTGAAGGAAAGGCCATTCAGAGACTTCACTACCTGGGGATTCATCCTATAAACAGTCACCAAACCCCAACACTATTATGGACGAAAAGAAGTGCATACTAAAAGGATCATGTCATGGTTGCCTCCAGAGGGGTCCTGCCAGAGTCTTACACATACAGAGGCAGATGCAAGCAGCCAACCATTGGACTAGTGGTGGGGTCCCTAATGGAGGAGTTATAGGATGATCCAGAGGAGCTGAAGGGGTTTACAGCTCCATGGGAAGAACAATTGTGTCAGCCACCCAGATGCCCCAGGGCTCCCAGGGACTAAACCGTCAACCAAGGGGTACACATGGTTCCAGCCAAAAATGTGGCAGAGAAATGCTTTGTTGGGTTTCAGTGGGAGGAGTGGTCCTTGGTCAGGTGAAGGCTCAATTGATGCCCCAACAAAGGGAAATTGAGGGGGCAGGGAGAGGTGGGAGTGGGTCAGGTGGAGGGGCATATACTTGGAGGCAGGGGGTGGGAGGAGGGATTGGGGGTTTTCAGGGAGGGGGGAAACTGGGAAAGGTTTTATCATTTGAAATGTAAATAACGATTATATTCAATAAAAGAAAACAATGAGTTTCTTGAGAATAATTTCTTCAAAGTATTTATCGTCTTTCTCTTTTCTAGAATTGACAGAGAAAAACAGTTTAAAATTAATATATTCTTTCTTCAAGAGAATAACAGAAGTATTAACCTGAATGCTACCATTCTTTGCCATTCAGAAACTTCAACTGTCAATGGCAATCCAAAGTGTTAGCCAATGTGCTAGGTAAAAACTGTCTTAAAAAAAGAAATAAAATAAACGATCAAAAAATTGAAGATGGTAGGGATGAAAGAAAGCAAAAGTACCAACTGATAATGCTTTAAGTAGGTTAAATAAAACTTTCTAGCCACACATACAAATAACAACAACAAAGAGAAACAAGGCAGATGAACCAACTGAAATACCTTTAAAAATAGAATAGAAAGACTTTTATAGTAGTCTAAGATTGATATGCTTTCCCAAGAAAGTGTAAATTATTGTTGAGCCCTTTCTTCTCTAAATATTTGGCCAAGAAAGAAACCAACTTAAAGGCCCAGGGCAAGAAGGTAATAGTTTATAATGATGTAAATCTATTCTGACTCTCCATTTAAAAATTTTTAAGTGGAACCTGGACTGCATTATCTGGTGTTCAGGAATTTTAACTGGTGCCTTAGCACTGAGAAGTTACTCTTGCATCTGCCTTTGAAGTCTGAAAGCTTATGTCCATTTTCATGATCCATCTCTGGTCCTCAAGGCATGTGGGAAAATGTCATTATAGCTTTTCAATCCCATTTATAATAGCCTCTCCAATAGATCTCTGTAAATACCTCCCGAGGATCTGAAATGGTCAGCGTGTTCTTCTTTGCCCTATTCCCCATGTCTAATAGGGGAATACACTTTCAGCCATGCAAACACCAAGCCTGGCATTTGCCTTGAGCTCTTCATTTTCTCTTCATGTTTCACATGCACTTAGAAGATAGGTCTTACCTGCCTTACTTCTCATGCATAATTGCAGGAGTTCTGAAGAACTTGAAATTGTACAGCAGATTTTTCTTCCCAAACATAAATGAATAAATAAATAAATAAATAAATAAATAAATAAATAAATAAATAAATTTTGGTGACTTGGTAGACTTTGGGTTTGGAATCTCCCAAATAAGAGACTACCTCATAGATGATCTAGGTCTTTAGTGATTTGGTGTATGCCCATCAGAAGTCTTATAGATAATTGCTCCCATTTTACTAACTTCTATTGTTCATCCTACTACAATTGTCCTTCCTGAGTTATTTTTGCCTTTGCTATGACTCATTCAGGATCTCATACCTGAAGACTTACAAGGATGTGCTTTTCTGGTTTCTTTCCCACAAATCTGTTGTTCTGACCATTTTCCATACAGCTTTCATTTCATTTGTATTCTTGGAGTGTAACTCTGATGATGTCATCTCTCATTCAAACAGCTTCTTTGTCTTCCAATCTTGTAGTTCTTGTTCTCCAACTTCTTATAGTCCCTATGATGAAGGATAGGATATTTTACATTATACTTCTCTTCACCCATACTATCATTAGGATAAATTTCAAGAATGTGGTAAATAAAAATCAGTATTCTATTTAAGGTTTTGTCTCTTGAAAAGAAAATGTGGATGTGAGACCAAATTCATATAAAGATATACACATACATAATATACATATATACACACATGCATATCTATCTATCTATCTATCTATCTATCTATCTATCTATCTAAACATACCTTCTTAACTACTTACATACATATACATGTACCCTTTTATTTACCCTTTTACTGGAGTGGTAATGGTAATCATAATCCATATATCGAATGTGCTTAATGTTGTGGGTTCAGTTTTATCACAATATAAGAGCAACCATAGTAAGCTGACCATTACAAACATATCTTTTGTTGCACAGGCCAAAGTTCTATATTGCTAATCAATATGGATTTTGCCAAGGGTAAAGATACTCTCAATCTCTTTCAGGTATCTTCTGTATTGTCAGTAACTAGCTATAGGTTCTTGGTTTCAAGGTTCATTCAGGTATTATCCTGATTTATCACAAGCAACAAACTTATTCTTAATTTCAAGAAGATTCATGGGGAATTCCATTTGGAGCAGATATAGTGCATAGTTTGGGATATAAAGGACCAGTCTTTTTCTTGGAGCCTGAAAGCTCAACTAAAATTAGCAAAAAACCAAAGAAACAGCATGAAAAGCATCACCAAAAAGGAGAATATAAATTTGTATGAAGCAGAAGAAAAAGTAGGTTGTAATTTCCAAGAAAATGAATCTGGATGGAAGAAGGAATGGAAATGTGAGGCAGAAAGAACAGGGTGAAGCCCAGTAGTTGGGGGAACATCTTTGGAACCAGTCAGTGATGGGAGAATTACTGACTAAAAATTAAATAGGGGTACTGTGTTCTCTGGTACACGTGGGAGATTTTAGCTTTACTTTACCAGTGTCTGTTGGGTTTAATGCCCCAAAATCCTATTAAAAATAACTTTGGGAAACTTCTATATAGGAGTTTCATCTTAGCAAGTCGACATTGGAGGCATAGTAGGAATGGACCAGGAACAGTTTTCCCTGCAATAGAGGAGATGAGACAGTGGAGGTTGGGGTAAAAGGAATGATAGCAGATGAGAAGGTATGAGATGATATGGCAGGTGTTTTAGTTCTATTATTACAAATACCTGATATTGGTAGGCTATGAACAGGATGCTACAGACACTATGGAATTCCTACTCTGAGCATTTTGGTGGATGGAGAACATTCAGCTACCCAGAAAAATAGAATAATAAAGTGTGAGGACAGTTGTGCTTTGTGGGTATTGAATTTAGTGTTTGTCCACTGACTTAAGTGAAAACCTAGTAGAAAATGGGAAACATGAGAAGAAGATGAGATTGTTTGGCTTAGAGTGGACATTTTAAAGTGTTGGTGTGATGACTTTAAGCATCAGGAATGTGGAGAATAGAGAGAGGAGAGTCTGGTAAGCGCTCTGTGAAATTCACCCTTTCTCACTTGGGTGCTTTCTCCACAAACTGTAAAGACACAACTTTCCATTTAGGATTCCTTGTTGCTTCTCTATGTACTTCGCTTTGAGCATATGCCTTCAATTTGTCTAATACTTTGTTTCAAGGAAAGCTATAGTTGTCTTTTAAATGTTCTTTGAACAATGTATTTACTTTCTTCCTTATAAAAACAAAGTTAGTGACTTATGCAGGGAGGGTTGGAACAGAATGTGAACTGAACCACAATTCCCACACACTCAAGCTTTAGATGGGTCACACCTACAGATGAGTATACTAAAATATGAAAATGTGCTGGGTACAAGGAAGTACATATTGTGCACACACAAATGATGGTTCAGTGGTTTGCCCAACATGGAATCCAACTGAAAAGATAGGATTCTTTTCAGTGGTCAGTTTTCTGCATGATGTTCCTAGCATTGAAAAACAAAGAAAATGGAGGCACTTGCTCACAAGTTCTCTCCTCAAGTTCTGACCATAGAAAAGGCTTAATGTGGCCACATACCCATGTCTCTGAAGGCACCATGGGCCTGTGGTAGACTGGGTAAAATGAAGTCCCACTATAGATTAAGTGAGACTTCTTCACGAGGAGAGCTAGCTTCTGACTAGCTCTCCTCTTCTAAATGCACATCAGCATCTGGAAATATCGAAATGACTCAAGACTCATCTCCCAATAGGGCAGAACTCCTGTGGGGAATCCGAAGTTCTCCTTAACCCTGAATTCTAATGTCTTAATATCTCAGGATTTGAAAGGAACATGTATTCATTTGAAAACATTGGGGTATTTTGAGCAACAGCAAAATGCTTAATTCAAAGCAAGCAAATGCTTCCTCTTTCCAGTGGATTTGGATGGAGGCACAGAGACAGGAGAGCCTGAAGTGGAATTTCCTGTGCCTCTAGCCAAAAGCCACAGGCTTCTCTCTTTTATTCTAAACCATTTGCTCCAAATGATCCTCACAGTTCACATTGCCCAAAGCCCTAGTCCCAGTGTTCTCCTTTCTTTTTCTCGAACTCTTCTCAAATCCACTGCTTAATCTCTTTCCAATGACTGACCACAGGAGAAATTTGAAAATGGAGTCACTGCAATTTATAAGTAGAAAAGAAGGGCTCCAGTCTGTAATTCTAATTGTTTTGCTCTACCTAGGTCAGTGAATATGTTGGTTTCCCCAAACTGTATCTCTGTACCCACAGAGAAGTGGTAAATGGTTAAAGAGAAAGATTAAAATGGCATCCAGAAATTGCCTGCCCATAATCCTAACATTATGACAGGCATTTCTGCCTTTAAGCTGTTTGTTTTTCCTAATTGTCTAACTTTTATTTCTAAAGCAATTGGTATGTGCTGATTGTTTCTACCTATATATCTGCCCCGCCCCCCAGTACTGAGAACTATAAACTCCTGTCCAGATCTTATTTTTATATTTATTAGCTATCTTCATTTACAAATGATTTCTAACTCTATAAAGGTTAGAAGACTCATGTATGCCATAGAGCTAACTAACACCTGAGGGTAGGTTCCCTGGCTTTGGTTCTACATCTGTCCTCACTGCCAGGTAGCATGACTGCAATATTTTGTGGCTGGAGTTGTTCCTGGTGTCAGTTTCCTAAGTTTCAAGTGGCATGACAATGGATAACACAGACCAATTACTTTGGTATCTACGGGAGTTGAGAATCCATAATAAACTCTGGCTACTTTGTCCACTGCAGACTTTTTTCCCAAAGTGTTATTCCCACTTCCTTGCAGGAGTTAATTCTGCCCTTCAAACCCTGGTCCCCTTGTGTGAGTTGCTGCAACACTTTCACCAGGAATTCAAATGCAAACCAAATACAATATTCACACTTCATCTTACAATTAGGTAGGAAACAGCCACAGGGCTTGATGAAGAGAAGTTTACTCCCTTTTTTATATGCTGAAAGTTGTACAGATTTAATTTTATATCTTGCTGATATTTTTGTTTTCAGTCGGCTGGGTGAAAAGTAATAGTATTGGACAGTTCATCTCTATTAGGCAGTTTGATCTTGGCCAACTCTTTGCTGGGCCAAGTTATCAATACTGGGCCAAGGTATCAAATACTGGTTATTTTTGAATTAATAAAAATTAAAGGCAAATTCTAAAGCCATAAAAAAATTTGCTTATTTATTTTTCAAAAGCGAAAGTGCTTCGAGGCCAAGATTAAGTCTTCCATCCCAAGCTCCAGTCAAATCTATCTTGCAGAAATGGAGTTCTGAGTCCACAATTGCTGGATTTTATGTGATATTTAGAAACTACTCTTCCACATCACATACCACGCATATGTTTTCCCAGAAAACAAGTTAATTGCCTTCATGCTTCCCAGAATGCCATGGAGGATCTCAGCATCGCTCATTAGCGTTGTGGGAGTGCACCCACGAGACAATGGGCACTCCCAGGGCTTTCTAGATCATCTATTCACTGAAGACCAAAGCTTAACCTGAAAATGAACTACTGTCAAGCACTGCTGGTCTGTGCTTTCCAGAAGTGGTCGTGTCTCCTGTGGGATTTTGGAATAAACTCAAGGGGAAGAAGACATCAAGACACTTATTCTGCTTCTCTTTCACTGTGTGTCCATAAACTCACTTACATCGTTTCCATAAAAAATCAATTTATTCAAACTATGCTGTAGGTAAGATAATAGACCATTTCATCCAACTTTCAAAATTTCTCATACAGTATGCTTTCTTAGGCTCAATAGATCTTTTACCTCTTAGTATTTCAAGCTTATAGTTCCATGATCAGACATAGTCAATTGTCTGTCTAAAAGCAATAACAGATCTTAATCATATTTCTAAATTTAAAATGATGTTTTATTATATAATATTTATCTATTGAAAAAGCTTTATCTTGCCTAAAATGTAAATTGATAACTTGACATTCCCATGTATTTATTGCTAGTTCTGTGTTTGTGCTGTGTGTACATATACTAAACTGTAGGGTTTCATATGAGTGTTTACATCCTGGGTACCTCATGAGCTATTTTCAATCTATAAACTGAATAACCAATTATAGTCAGCTCAATTAAAGACATAATTTACTTAGCTGTTTTCTTCTGTTGTTTTTTTATTTAAGGTTTTTGACATATTATGGTAGATTATAACTAAATATAGGCAGTATTGTTAGTTTTTGGTCAGATTTGTTTATGTTAATGAATGTTGGACTGGTCATTGTTTTAACAAGATGGAAAAATATAATGCTTGACAAAATTCACTTGTTTGTGTTTCTTTTAGTTATTATCCCCATCCAGAGACAAGACTCAGAAAATGAATTTGAAGTGAAAATGTATTTGATCATGATCTTTCTTTAGATATTGGTCTTTTATATTTCAGTTATAAGATGACTGACAGGTTGTAAAGTTTTCCAAGAGTCTGAGAAAATACCCATTGGCAAAGAATCTATGACAATGAGTAAGATAGTGCAGTGGACACCTTGATCTCATTTTGTTATCCCCACAGAAAAGTATAGTATGCTCCTAAGACCTACTCTAACTACATCTATATTTTGATATTTAGAGGACATTTTCCACAACTTGGTATGGTTTGATAATTCTATGTATTTAATGCAGTGTGTTTTCCAAATTTATGTTATGCTGAAAACCGTATCTCCATATCAGTCTTTCAAAACTCACATATAAAGAATTTCATAAAATCCAAATAGAGAATTACAGTAACACATCCAACTTTATTTTTAAACTTCTAAGACTGAAATAGAGTCAATACTCTTTTAGGGTAAGCACCTTTATCGTCCTTATTCACATTTTATATTAACCCCTTGGGTTAAGGTATTAAGGACCTGGAATACCTATTTATTGATAAGGCTGAAGTCAATGGTTCCAAAGTCTTGCCTTATACTTTGCCTCCTATCTCTCATCATCCCTGTGCTTGAGATGTGCCATTTTATGACTCACTGAATTCACCATATGCCAAGTGTCTCACGTGAAGAACACTGCACCCCTCTGCTTTACTTTCCTCACATCAGGACGCTGCATTCATGGCCTATATACACATGAAACTCCAAATTAGGGACCTAAACCCCTCTAAAGACAACCAGGAACCAAAGGTTTGATGTAGATTAAAATAATGGTAATGTGTACAAATAACTTTTGGACAAACAAATTAGAGTAGCAGTTTTAACAGCACCAGATCAATCTCTTGCTGAAGAAAAGTCAGTTTCTTTCAAGGGTGTCGCCTCTGGTGCATTGTTCATGTTCTTGTAGAAGGTTCTATACTTACATATGTATTCACTTCTCTTGTTTTCTATTTAAGTCCTGCTATCGTTTTGCATCTCTTTGTTCCTCTTTACAACGTGGTGCATATATCTTCTTGTTTTCCTTTTCACTAGTAAATCCAATAATGTTGGTCTGGGAACACAACATAGGGAGGTCTTGGAGAACGTGGGGAGGGGCATTGTATGCATGCTTGACAATCCCAAAGAATAAATAAAATGTATATTTTAAGAATGCTTGAATTGCTGGCTTCTGCTATGATGAAGTTCATACTTAAAATCGGCACTTTGAGTAATATATGAGCAATGAATGCTCATTTTCTTTTGTACAAATACCAATAATTTGTCCGTCTCAAAGTTGTTACCAGATATAAGGATATTAAGAACCAGTACAAATGGTTTCTTAGGAGCCTCTTCTCCATGTGTTACGACAGCTGTAGAGTATGTGACCATAGCTGTAGATTGATGGCATTAGAAACGATGCAATGCTTTTGGAAGCAAAGGCCTAGGAACCTGGCTTGTCTCATGCTTTGTCCTCCTTTTTTGCATCTTATATTCTTTTAATTTTTTGAAAATTTTAAAAATTAAAATGTAACTATGTCAGTTTTCCTATTACCATTTCTACCCCCACCTCTACTTTTTCATAAATTCATGACTTATGGCTTCTTAGTCTTTAATGGTTGTTTCTACCTGCTTCTCACTTAGCTTAGTCCGTGCTTTCACGTTTTATATTCTAAGGTTTAGAAGAAAGCTTTCTAATGTTTTCTGTTCTACATGCTCCAGTTGTTTCCAGATGCAACCTCTGGGCAGTTCTTTTAAAATGTCTAGAATGACTTCATTCACACCTTTTTAATCCAGCGCTCTTGTCACTCCAGATTCAGGAAACCTGTTATTGACATCAGTTTGGTTGGACCTGTATTGGCTTATGTGAAACTCATTAAGCACAAGCCCAGAAGCTTTCCAAAGGAAGTTCACAAATAAATATATTACATGATTTATATCACAGATTTTTTTGCCTCACAAAATTATACTGACACACAACAATAACCCAATGTACACTTAACATCAGGTAATACTGAATTATTAGTTAGAAGATACAGATGAAAATTCCATAATTTTAGAGGGTTTGTCAGATGAGATTCACTTCCTAATATTTAACAGTTTAACATGCATATTCTGTGATAGTTTTTCTATGTAGTCATTCATAGACAAAAATATCTTCACTTTTATTGTTCCATTAATTTTAGCTGTCAGACTATAAGTGATCCTTCTGTAGAATTGTAGTTTCTATGTTTGGATGGCATACATAGAATTATATGCAACAAACTTTCATTTCCAAACGGTGCTGAAATTATATAGTTGTTATTGCTAATCCATTTTAACTTTTTATTTTTCAAGATAATTCAGTGTTAGTTCATGTTTTAGAAGCCATGTAAATAATCTGTGCAAGACAGTCCAGGATTTCAACACTGAATCATACTGCATTCCTTCTAACACTATAGCATCTTTACATAACTAGGAGCATTACTAAAATACCAAACACAGGGTCCTGGGTAAGTTGACAGTTTGCTTCTTTTACAGAGGACCAGAATTCAGTTCCAAGCACCCATATAAAGTAGCTCATAGCTAATTAAAATTCCAGCTCTAGAGGATCTGTTGTCATCTTCCAACCTCCATAGGCAATTGTATACATATGTACACCCTAAAATACAGCCACACACATATGTCATTCCAACATATAAAACCAACCAACCAAACAAACAAACATATGCAGGTATTTGGAAAGAGGAAAGTGGGAATTTGTACTACCTGCTTAATTATGCTATTAAGTTCAAACTACTCTGAAAATGGCAAAATATATTTTAATAAGCAAGGGGCCAGTGTGATGATGGTACTGTGGATAAAGGTGCTAGATAATCAAGCCCAAGTTTGAGCCCTAAACTCCATGTAAGGTGGAAGGAGAGAGCAGATACCACAAAATTCTCCTCTGACTTTTACCTCTGCACCATGACATAAGCAACCATGCATAAACTGTGCATTCCTAATAATAATTAATAGTTTTTAAAACTTTGGAAATACAAAATAGATCAAGCATCATGTGAAAATCTATGTAAAGCAGGAAATGAGATTGGGATTCTATAGAAGTAAAATGAAATGATATTTATTCATCTACTATTATTTTTCAAATAATCCCATTATCTAGGATATTAATAATTGTTAAAGCTATTAATAACCAACATGATAGCTATAATTGCTAGTTATATTTTTTGGGCTAAGAAATAAGATAACACTAGAAGTTGCATGAGTCAAAAACATTTAGAAGACATCTGAGCAGTATTAGTCAATTCAACATTAAAAGTC
This sequence comes from Apodemus sylvaticus, assembly GCF_947179515.1. NCBI lineage: Eukaryota > Metazoa > Chordata > Mammalia > Rodentia > Muridae > Apodemus > Apodemus sylvaticus. The sequence goes on along the minus strand of NC_067474.1, from coordinate 111,694,909 downwards.
AACATTGCATGGCCTTTTAAATCTGTCTAGCCTTTTAAGTTTGTACTTTAACTGTTTATGACTGCTTTGTCTAAACAAAATTCACTGGTATTATCATCTCTGGGGAAAGTATGGTTTAGCTTTCAAGGCCTTTACAAGGCAGGACTTAATTTTATATTTACAAAGGTTTGGTTTCTTTCTTTCTTTCTTTCTTTCTTTCTTTCTTTCTTTCTTTCTTTCTTTCTTTCTTTCTTTCTTTCTTTCTTTCTTCCTTCCTTCCTTCCTTCCTTCCTCTTCCCTCCCTCTCTTTCTCTCTCTTCCTCTCTTTCTCTCTCTCCCTCTTTCTTTCTTTCTTTCTTTCTTTCTTTCTTTCTTTCTTTCTTTCTTTCTTTCTTTCTTTCTCTCTCTTTCTTCCTTCCTTCCTTCCTTCCTTCCTTTCTTCTTTTATTTTTGTTTTTTGATTTTTGTCATTTTTCTGAGAATAGTTTCTTTGTGAAGTCCTTGCTTGTAACTCAGAGATCCACCTGCCTCTGCCTTCCACAAGTGATATCAAGCCCCGGGCGTTCTCTTCATCTCTGTCCATATTGTATAATATCAGCACTAATACATAGAGGAAATATGATCTTGTATATTTACATTTAATTTTCTCTAAGTGTACGTAAAGTAGATTAATGTATAGTGGTCAGTGCTAGAGAAGTTATTTATGGAAATCTTAAGTAGATAGATGATGAATAGGTTCTAAGTTTTCTATTTCTTACATATTTTTATGTAATTATTCAAATATAATATTCTCCCTGTTCAGTAGCTTTTACTTTGCCTAAAACTATAGGCAGGACAAAATCATGTAACATATGAATTTCCTTACACATACAAACCTTATAAATCAGGTACAGTACAACAGAGTAATAATGTCAGCAATAAATAGACCATGATTAGAATATTCTATGAAGAATTGTGTAGAGGTTTCACACAATCTCAGACTCTGTCATAGCATATTCATCCATCCATGTCTATGTGATGAAGATGCCCCCATTTCTGTGTGCTGAGATCAAGTGAGAGGAATGATGTGGGGATGTACTTATAGCACGGGACTCCTATAGTAGCAGTGTGAACCTATTACAGTTTAACTCATAACTGAGGCCCGTTGAGCAAGCAACAGGAGGGTAAGCAAATTCAGGAATATAGGTGAATGCATGAGCCAGGAGTCTATGTGTATATTTTCTTCAAATTAAAATATTTATCCTTAAGAAAAGAAGAAGGTTCGGGAGGCTAGAGGTTCATTTGTTGAAACAGTGTAAGATTCACAAACCGTTTCTTTAACATTCCTAAAACAGTAAATAGTTTCTGGGAGGGAAGAGATTGTCTTAGTGACTCACCTACAAGTTAGGCGGAGAGTTGCAGTAATAATAGAATTTATGAGGTATCACCCCAGGAGAGGCAGGGCCTTAAGGTAAATGGGGTATCTTAACCATGTTTCTAATAACTATATTTGAGTGGTTTGATTCTTTTTTCTGTCATCACTAATCTATATATTATTATTGAAGTTTGTTCATGTCTCCTCAGGACAAGTCATACAGTGTGCATTATAGGTTGGACTCCATTGGTTTCCGTCACTTTTCTCAAAGTAGCACACAGTTTAGAACATATAAGTTGTTTCACCTGGAAATTTTGGTTTTTAAAGTATTTTTTAGGACCTCAGTTGATCATGAGTGTCTGAATAAAGAGGTGGCCCAGCAGAGAATGCTTCAGACAGTTTTTAGAGGGATATTTTGTTGGAAAACTATTGCTTGCATGCAGTACCATTTTCCCTTTGTGCACAAAAGTGTAGGGATTGCCTTTAGCGTGAAAGTTTCTGGTTAGCTTCTTCAGAATTTTTCTCAGAAATGAAGCCCATTTTATTTGGCATCTTCTGTGTGCCAAGTACTGTGTGCTATCTTCTTTAGCATATTGATATTTTATGTATACTTTAAAATTGTGCCAGAAAATATTATTTCATTTATTTCACAGAAAAGAAAATTCAATTTTGGAATTGTGCGGTGACATGATTTTTTTTAAAGTCCCAACTCAGGCCAGAATACCTACGAATTATTATATTCATCTGTATAAAATTATAGGAGAGAGAGTCATGAAATAAGGCCAATGCTTTTCCAGGACTACAGTTCAGGCTTGGAGTGCTCGATAATGAGAATGGAATAGTGTTTACAGGTGGATGTGAAGTTCTGTTTGGTTTGTATCTGTGAATATACAAAAAGAAGACAAATTATACCCTATAAAAGGTTAATTTGTGTACTGTATACTTTATTTCAATAAAGTAATTTTCTTAAAGCCCCCAACATTTAGCCTAAAGGACATGATGGCAATGAACATCTATGCTGAAAATTATATTCAGAGAATCAGGGCATGTATGTATGCTACATGGGAGAATTTAATCCCTGTGGAATTGCTGCTCTTGGAAAAATATGGTGCCCCCCCCACCAGTCCCCAGAACTACAGCTCAAAAACCTGTGTAATGTTTTCAAGCCCAGGTGAGGAAGTCATTCTCTCTAGGCATCCCAGTTCTAGTGTAAGGCTAAGACATGATCTCCCTCCCCAGTCCTATGTAAGGCAGAAAGCCTGGCACATTCCTGGGAAGGAGAAGAGATGAACATCTGCCCTGAGGAGTACTCTTTTGAGGATGCTTTGGTTTTCTCAGGAAAGTCTGAAAGAGATACGCCCTTGTTTTGAACCTACTTTCTGGGACTCAAGTTACTGGGAATCCTCTTTCTCATAATTGTTTGATTACCATGGAACCTCTAATCCAGGCCAGAAATTCTTCATTGCCCACATCTCTTTCTACTTCAGAATGCGTAGCTAATAGCAACCAATTGCTTTTCCTATTTTCTCACTTGGAATCTGTTTTGGGAGCTGGGAATTGCTATCTTACAAAATCAGTAACATCTGTGACAAGAGTCCAGACAAGGCTGGTAGCAGGCTGCTAGAGACTTTGCTGTACACTAAAGCAGTGGACACATGCGGGTAATTCTTCCTCTGACTTTGTAAAGGTCTTTCCAACCCCCTTCCTTTTGCTAAGAGAGCAAAAAGAATTTTGTGTTTAAGAAGTCAAGCCACTCAGAGGAACCCAAATAGCTTCTTGAGGACTCTCCATTCAAACACAGGAGCATACCTCTGAAGATGCCCCAGCTCTGTCTGCTTCCTGACCAATTTCATATCGCTCGCTTGTGTCTCTCACTGTTTGATCATTCATGAAGGGGAGCTCAGTACCTGAATGCTGCAGCCTTTTCCACACAATCACACAGACCTAACTGTACTAGAGATGTCACCCTAAAAGTTAGGAAAAAGTCACTTCTGTGGCCTCTCCCCATATCAAAACGTTTTCCGAGACAGAGATTTGCATGGGGAACATGTGCACAGTACACCAAGGTTGGGTAACTCTATGGAAGCCAAGAGGAGGAAGTGGGCCTTTACATTTTGCTGTATAATTTGCTTTGGATTGTTTTTCTTTGTTTAATCTCTGTATTCTTTGGTTGTAGTGGTGCTCTAAAATATCTGTGATTTTTCAGATGAGGAAAGTTCAAGGGTGAAAAAGACAGTTTTGTTTCTAGGGAACTGATTTTGTTGTTGCTGAACAACCCTTCTGCCCTTTGAGCAGATAACAAAAGTGTCATTATCTGGGTTTTGGAATGGCTGATGAATTATTCATGCCACCAGCTATGACTCCAAGTCTCCAAGCAGGAAGCAGTGACTTGTTTTTCTTTCTCATAAAGGTTGAAAGTGCTTTTGTAGACATTTTTGGTACACCTGTATGCTTGAGGCAATCAGGTGTGATGTACTGTTGACACAGATCCCTTTCCTTCCATTTCCAGGCAGAGATTTTAAGATAGAATCCTCTCAATAATTTGCCTTCTTTTGTATGATAGACATACTTTTTAAATGAATTCACTAGGTTAATGGGGGAAACTTTCTTGTAAGCTATGTGTTTGATTAAAGATCTGACACTAAGGATCACATTAATATCTAAATCATGTGCCCATGCTATTGAAATGGGAGATTTTTTTTTTGAGACAGGGTTTCTCTGTATAGCCCTGGCTGTCCTGAAACTCACTCTGTAGAGCAGCTGGACTCAAACTCAGAAATCTGTGTGCCTCTGCCTCCCAAGTGCTAGGATTAAAAGAATGTTCCACCACTGCCTGGCTTGAAATGGGGAACTGTTAATAGTGGAGATAGTATTCACAAGGCTCCTGAGATATATAGATGAAACTCAATGACTAGCCTTTACTGCGAGTTTGCTCTGTGTTGAACTCTTTTTGCATGAGGTCTGCCTTAATCAACACCAACATCTTGCTAACAAGGAAACTGAGTCTTCCACAGGCCAAACAAAATTCTGTAAGTGTTTTACATCTAAAAACTGTGTAACATCACTCCAAACCTCATGTTCATCAACTCTCTTTTAAATTCCTGTATTGTGGCAATCGGGAAAATTATTGTTGAGAGCATAAGGACAATATTATCATTGCTCTTGGTCTGTGGAAATGGGCACTTGGAACTTACAGGATTTGATTGTATTACCCACTCAGTTACTGCAAGAGAATCAGTGAAACACCAAGCTGTAAACGCCATGGTTTGATAATCTTAACTTCAGAAACAAAATTGAGAACATGGGACATGACATCTAGCATGGAATCTGAATAATGAAATAGGACATAAAGAATGAGAAAATTGAATTGTGTTGTTCTGACACTGCATGTAGAGTATAAAGGAAAAAAAGGAGGAAGGAAACAATTTTTCAAGAAAAGGAGAGCTTTGCAAATTAAAAACAATTAACAAATGTGACTTAAGCATTGTCATTGTTAAGAAACTTGCTATGCGAAAACATCCCTAGAGTCTGTCGTTTGTTCATGTTCCTGTCAATTCTTTGTTTTAGCTCAGTATTGCTCAGTATGGAAGTGGAGAACAGAGGGTGTAGCCTGGTTAAATGATTTCTCTTGCTGAAAAACATTTATTTGATAATTAAAGAACTAAAAAGGAGGAAAGAGAAGGAATTTTCTTCTTGTTTGGAATATCTATAAACTGAATTGATCAAGGAGTGAGGCATAAAGACATAAAATAAGAGCCCATTAGCTCCTCACTTACTTCCGTCCCTTACGTAGTTAGAAAGGATATCTCTACCTTTTGTACACTATACATTATATGCCTGACAAGAATGAATTTTGGAAAAAAGACATATTGGTGGATGAGTTTTGAATGAATATGGTGTTTTTCTTTACCTAAGAAATACCTCTTTTTCTCATCCCCTCCTCCTCCTTACCATGCTTTGGATAGAACCCCAGGGCCTTCAGCATGACAGGTAAGTTTTCTACCATGGAGCTATATCCCAGCACATCACCATTCTTAAGTGTTGTTGGTTCTGCTTTTCAAATCAGAATCTTTTGTGTATTCATGTGGAAGAGGGGGCCACAACTGTCACTCAGTGAGATTTTCTTGGCAATCTCTACTGTACAGGTGAGTTATTTGTAATAACAGATTCAGTAAGAAACAGAAAAGTAGGAGAAAAATAATTCCTTTTCTGCATAAAAATGGTAAAAGTGGAATTAAAAGAATTAGAAGCATTCATTGAACACAAAGAGAGGCAACTTTAATTCTGAAGCAAACAAATTCAATCTCAGATTGTCGTTAATAGATAGGTCTCCAGAAGAACATTAGTAGAATTCATTAAACTATTTTTCATAAAAAGATTTAATTTTAGTTTTCTATCTGTGTTTCTCTTTCCCCTTTGTGTGTGTGTGTGTGTGTGTGTGTGTGTGTGTGTGTACAAGCTCATGCCCAGGGAAGCCAAAAGAGAGTTTCTGATTGACTTGCATTAGAGTTACAGGCAATCATGAGTCTGTAATGTGAATGCCTGGAACTGAAGTAAAGGCCTTTGCAAAAGCAACAATTGTTGTTAATCAGTGTGCCATCACTCCATCTCTCAAACCACTCATTAAATTTCTTTGGCTGCGTACCTCCTGTTGCCTGTAACAAAGTAACAAAGAATCTTCAAATCTCAGTGAACTCCTATCAGATATCTATCTTGCACTCTAAGTATTTGTTCTAGTACAGATGAACAGAATACATTTTACTCCCCTCAAACTCCAACCTCCTCATCACCATCTCCCAGGGATTCAGTCCATCAAAAGGTCCACCTGGACATCAGCACCTACCATGACCTCAGCAAGGTGGAATTGAAGAACACTGAATCTGGATCTGTAAATTTTGTCCACAGGTGACTCACTAATTCTCTTCCTGAGTCTCTTCGAAGAAAGGCATACTACCTTTGAGGGTCTGGGGATCTAAAATCATCCAGGGTGCGTGGATAGAAAACGAAATAGCTGATAAACAACTTTACCCATCAACATCACGAGCAAACCTTAGGAAGCACTCAGTCTCTCATGTAAAATTCACCTCAACTCTAAAGTGATGGAAGAGGCTGGCATGAGGGATATGGTTTTTCAAACATATCTGGGAGAGAAGGTGACTGGGACTTAGGAAGGGAGAGTGCACCAAAGGAGACCATAGTAATTTTGTTTGCAACAGCTTCAACTGAGGTATCCATTCCTTATATGGCTAACTTCTATATTGTTGCAGCATAATGGAGAACTCAACTGCAAAATTTGCAAACCTCGTTTGACTCCATCTCTTCAAAGTTGTTATTCACTTTGGATGTTATTTATTTGTCCTCTTGTTTGTTTCTTATTTCTTATCAGGAAGGACTCACACATTCCCTTTTTCATTCTGTTATTTGTATGTTTTATTATTCTCCCGGCTTCATCTCAGGGGAATCACTTCAGGATGATGTGCAGAACTTTTACTTTTAGTGAACTTTGCATGCATAAAATGTCTCAACTTTAACTGTATACTTTGGGGAAATGTTTTCTCCTCTCTCTCTCTCTCTCTCTCTCTCTCTCTCTCTCTCTCTCTCTCTCTCTCTCTCTCTCTCTGTCCCTCCTTCCTTTCTTCCTCCTTTCTTTGTTTCTCCAAGCAAAAGGCTCATAAAGTTTTTGAAGATGCCCTGACAAAGCAATATGAGATTTAAACATATACAAAACTACTATTAAGTTTGCTTTGTTTTGGCTACTCCTGCCAGAAATGGAACCTGCCCATAAATATAGTTAATATACATCAATGAGGTTCCACTGGTGGAAAAAGCTAATATTTTCCTTTGAAAGAAGTTATCAATAGAAGAGTGTTTCAGGGTTAGAGACGGAAGCTCACCTCCTTCCCCCTCCCACTTTTGGGACCACCATCTGACTCTAATGTATAGAGGCCTGTGCACTCTTGCACAGTTTCTGTGAGTTCATATGTAAATCAGACCTGTAGACACTGTTCCTTGGTGTCATCCATCATCTGATTCTTAAAACTTTTCCACCTCCTCTTTCAGGGTTTGATGAAACCATCCTATTTAGGATTGAGCATCTTACTTTCTACACATTAACCAAAATCATTATGTTGAAAACAACAAAACTCTGTATAACTGGAAAGTTAGATGGGTTTCAACAAAATATTTTATTTTATTTTTTCTAATTTATTAGGGTATTTTTGTATGGTGAATTTGAATCATTTACTGTAATAACCACCATGATAATAAGCAGCTTGGGAAGAAAAAGGTTTATTTTAGCTTACTTCTTAAGGTCTGTCATGAAGTGAGGGTAACACAGAAACTAGGCAAGAACTAACGGAAAGACCATGGAGGAATAGTGCTCACTGTCTTGCTAGGTGGATTCCTCACCTACTACCTCTGCCACGTGTTGGCACTATCCACAGTGGCCTATGCTTATCCTCATCAATCACTAATCAGGAAAAGGGCCCGATTCACCTACATTCCAATCTGATGGAAGCAGTTTTTACTGAGTTTCCCTTTTCCAAAATGACTTTACTAACTTGTACACCACCTAGGTTTGTATCCTCTTTTAATTTTTTTAAAACCTATCAGGTACAGTTTCTGATATCTGTATTGTTTTTTTAGATGTGTGGCCTTTCTACTGGAGTGTGGTTGACCTAATAGAGGTCATATCCTTAAAGAAAGCTGACTCTCCTGTGGCATGTTTCAAGTGCATATTGATCCTCCTCTATGGGTGGGACTTTGAGCCTACCACAAATTTCCATGCTGCAATTTTGACTGTCTTGAGTTCATGTAGGTATTGTGTATGCTGTCTCAAGTTCTGTGAGTTCATATAGCCAAATACATGTTTTGTTTGGAAAATAATTTCCTGTACATCTATGAATTATGTCTGATAATATTTCCGCACCATCATTTACTGTGACCATTGGAAGAGGGTATATGGTATAGATATCCTGTTTAAAGCTTAAAATTCTGAGGTCTTTTATTCTGTGCACCTTGACCAGCTGTGCATATTCTATGTTATTCATCATCTACTGTAAAAAGAAGATTCTCTATTGAGGGTTGAGAGATATGCTACACTATGTCATTACACATCATTAAGAGTCAGTGTAATAGTATGCCCATTTAGCAGAGTAATACTTGGTTCTCCTCTACTCTGTCTAGCTACAGGATTTTGCAACCAATAAATTCATAAGGTATATGTTTCATTGTGTGAAGCAGGCCTTAAATCAAACCAGGATATTATTGGATATCCCTATAACATTTCTCCTGTGATTGCACTTATCAGCATGTCTTTTTAGTTATGTAATTATTGTATCTTGCAGGATTCATGCCAACTTAAGATTGAGATTACTTTTCCCTGTTCTGGTAGAGTATACAACATTTCCTATGTAAGCTAGCTTCATAGAAGTAGAAATGATGCTTCCAACTGAGTCCCAGCTGGATTTCTCCAGGTTTTGTGTTATATATTCCACAATAGGGTAGAAAGTTCTAGAAGCTATCCAAGAGCAAAATCAAGAGCCTAAATGAAGCGGTCATATAATAGAACAGCAAAACCACACTTAGACAACCTTACCATCTACCTTATTTTAGAGAATGTCTATTTCTTCCTTTTCTGCTGTGTGCACTAGACTAGTTGGCTTATGATCTTTGGGGAATTCTCATCTTTGCTTTCTATCTCCCAAGAGAAGCAATATAATTACAAAGTAGTGCTACAGTAGTTGTTTCTGGGATTCCAAGTCTTTTTAGCAAGCACATTTACCCAAAAAGAATTTTCTCAACTTGTGATCTTTTCTCATTCATATGCTTATATAATCCCTGCCATAATCAATATCCATACTATTTCAAACACCACAAATTTCCCACATAATCTTATTTGTCTTTTTTTTAATGAAAAATAGAATTTCAGAAAAAGTCCAATTATTTCCTTGATTATTCCATTTTTTAAATAAAGTATATTCATGTTAGGCATAATCTTGCTTCTGGAAGTATATAGATGGAAAGACCTGGTTCTTTCTTCCCAGATATCTGGTACACTTAGAAATTCATTATAAAATTCATTATATTTCAGAAAGACGTGGTTCTTGAAAAGTATAATGTTGAATTCTGGGAAATACATCTTAAGAATGCGAGAGTTTCTGAACAGAATCATGCCAAAAAAATCATTTGGAAACAGTGGATTTTGTTTTGATTTTTTATTGTTGTTTTTTTTTTTTTTTTGCTTGGTTTGGTTTCTGTGTGTATAGGGGTTACTTATAGAATGTTATGCAAAAGACATTAAATATTTAAGAGACTATGGTATTGAGGAACTGGGCATATGACCTCCATCACTAAGTAAACACTATTGGCATCCACAGAACATGTATACAAGAAGAAAGATGCACCTTTCACCTCCTCAGCCTTAAGGAATGGATCAAGGGTTTAATGATTCTTCATTTCTTTCATCCAAGCCTGACATTACATGTGACTGGCTTCCTTGCTTTCAGAAATAATTAAGTGTTGAAAGCTCTGACTAGAAGGATTAGAGATATGAATAACAACTTGACAGATCAAATCAAATACATTCTGATTTGATTACATTACTAAGTCAATTATTATTTCTTGTCACATTAATTATGGCAAGAGTTATAAAAAGTGTCTTCCAATAATTTCCCAACTGAATCATGATGACCATATCTTCTTTGTAAATCTGTGTGAGATCAAGGCTGCGTATCTCTCTTGACAGTAAAGAAAGAAAAAGAAATAGAAAGAATTTTCTTGTTTATCCACTCATTTGTATATTGTATAAGCATTCTGGAAGGCACTACACTTAGGTACAGATGCTGAGAAATCAGAAATAGATAGATTTGTCCTCTGGGTTTCTTAAGAGGTAAAAGGTCAGAGGGGGAAGCTGCTGGTCAGTAACAGATGCCCATGAAGACACAGAGGGCCATGGGAGGTATAACAGATGAGACAATACAGGAAGAATCTTCAGAAGAAGGCTAGAATGTTGGCTCTCAAGTTATTTTGCATCAATTTTATATTGAGACTAGGAAGTAGTTAAAATTATTAAGCATGATGTTTGAAAACAATCTTTGTTTAATGCCAAGTAGAAGATATTTTGCTGAGTAGGAAATAGCATTGCTTCTAGAATAAATGTTCCAGGAAAGGATGTACTAAAGCCAAGTGAGTACTCTCATCATCACTCTGCCATCACCAATACCTATGCTTGAAGGTTATTTTTCCTTTTCATTTATTCTTCTCTTATATAATATATTCCAACCCCAGCCTAACTTTCCTTCAGCCCTCTAAATACCTACACTTCCTCTTTTCTGCAGATCTACTTCTCTTTTTCCCTTCAGAAAGGAGTAGTTCTTTCAAGGATATCAACCAATCACAGCATTACAAGATACAATAAGAATAGACACAAGCTCTCATATGTAGGCTGAAACCCAGTAGGAGGAAAAGGGTCCCAAGAGCAGGCAAAAGAGTCAGAGACACCCACACTCACATTGTTACCTGTATCACAAAATCCCCAAGCTGAACAAACTCAACATGTATCCAGAGAACATAACACAGACCCATGTAGGCCCCTTGATTGCAACTTTAATCTCTGTGAGCACCTATGTTCCCTGTTTAGTTGATTCTATATGGCATGTCCATGTGGTATCCTCTAGGTCCTATAATTCTCTTCTGAGAAGTTCCCTGAACTCTACCTAATTTATGACTGAGTCTCTGCATCACTTTCCATTAGCTGGCAGAGGAAGCTGACAATGATTGAGTGAGACACTGATCTATGGCTATAGCAGAATATCAATCGGAATATTTTCAGAGACTTGTATTGTTGGTGGTGTTGGTAGTGGTGTTCTCAGTCATGTCGGTCTCTACCTTAGGTCTCTGGACTAGTCAGCTTCAGGCTTTGAGCTATCCAGGCAGTGGCATGATGGAGAAGTTAGCTTCTCTGGTTGTAGTACTTACAGATTAGTGGTATCATTAATTCAGTATGTCCCTAAGCTCATTTCTGTTTTAAAAACTGATTTTTATTTCAACTGACCAGTAAGTCTCACCTGTCATCTAAAATGTCCTTAACCAAGCATCCTTTAATGCAGCCTTTTAGCCATCAACAAGTTAGATATTAGACTACTCCATCCAGGAGGCACCCACAATGTGAATGCTACCCATTTGAACTAAGCAAGTATGTTCAGTTCTCGTTTGCTGTGTCACTATCTGTGTAACCTTGGCCAAACACTGTTCTATTACACATGAATTGAAGAGGAAGAAAATAGTGTCCTCCTCCTAAGGCTGTCTTCCAAGTAGAAAAAAAATGACAAATGTGGTAAACCATGGGAAGTGCCTGCAGTCTGGTGCTGAGTCATCGCTCCATACCTTCAGCTTTCACAGACAGTTATGTACATTTCGTTGGTGTTTATAAATGCAACAGGTGAGGTATAACTTCTAGTACTACTCTCAAGCCCTGGGTTGACCCCATACTTCATGTAGAACTATAAGTAACCTTTGTACCTTTTCTAGCATCAAACCTTGTTATCTCTATATCGGGGCCATAGCCTAGGACACTATGCTATACTGAATTTCTCATCTGAAACAATAATAGGACACTACTGTGACTTCAAGAGTCACATAGATTATCCATCTTCTTAGATATCAAAATAAGCTAAGACAAAAAAGTGGTCACATATTACTGAGCCGCATGAACTATTCTTACAATACACTCTGAAAGGAACCCTCCCCAGAGCATGACTGCTATAGTCCTTGTCTTGGCTATTTTGCCTTTCTTCCCTTTCTTCCCATCTGTTACAAGGTAAAAAATTTATTCACATATAAATTGTGTGTATTTATGGTATATAACATAGTATTTTCAAATATGACTATACTGGAATGGCTGAATCCATTTTGTGTGTTTTAATATCTGCTTATTGACCTAGCCTGTTTCAGAAGCTAAGATTATTCAGTAAATGTTCACTTACTCTTTACCATTTGTATAATAAGTGCCTAACAGAGGTCATTTTAGCTCTAATTTTCCAGGTTTCATATAGTAATTCTGTAATTTATCAGAAGTTGAAATTCTATTATTCTATACTGGTAAGGGTGACAAAATTTTGTATGGTGGGGTGCCTGAAATGGTTCAGTCCAAATGGCTGTTGCCATAAGCAAAATATCCAAAGATTTTTCATTTGAATATTATGACCCCTTTACAGGATTTTACATTGTATTATTTGTTTTATGGTCTGTTCAGAATGCATTGCACCAATACTAATTACCGCACTAATAAGTCAGTGTGTTACCAAGGTATTTGCCATTATAATTACACCCCATGTTGTTGTCCTTTCTCAAATACTCCAGGCTTAATTGTGTAATTTTTTTTCAGGATACTTTATGTGGGCAGCTTATTTCAAGTTTAGTGTATGAACAAGTGAACTGAAAACCATTTTTTTGCACTGCTTACATATAGAAGAACTGTTTGAATGAGAGGAGTGGCAAAAATTCTATGTTCTCCTGTGTCTAATAAATTTATGGCTTCCTGACTCTCGGGATCCCAACACTCATTGATACGTCTACCATATAACACCTACACATAAAGATCAGGAGTATTCGTTGAAAAGGATATTGAAAAACTGTAAGAGTCAGATGCCTGCTTAAAAATTATGTGTCTTCTAGGCAGTACAGGAACACTGTACATGTGAAATATCAATAATATGCTTCAATAAGCAATACCTGAACAATGACACCTCCAGGTGGATTGTGGATGGTGAAAAATTTACAAGGCCCCACACTTAGATGAGGAACTATAGGCAATCAAGTGCTGCTGAGAGAAGAATCAGCTTTCCAGGGAGGAGTTCTCTTATAGTTATCCATTACCAAAAAGTCATCTCCAAACATACATATATTTGGGCAGCATTAAATGAACATTGTAGTGTGTATGTTCATGTGTGTGTGTGTGTGTGTGTGTGTGTGTGTGTGTGTGTGTGAGAGAGAGAGAGAGAGAGAGAGAGAGAGAGAGAGAGAAAGAGAGAGAGAGAAAAAAACGCACATGTGCATGCATGGGTATGGGTATGTGTCGATAATTAAATGAAAATAGGATATACTTTAGAGTAGAAGGGAACATGAAAGAAGATGCAAGTGGAACATTCAGGGTTAGAAATGATGTCTATACAGTACTTACCTACACAATTCTCAAAAATGTCTACATTTTAAAAGTTGTGACTTCCAGTGGTTATTTATGCAATGGAGCTCATGAAGTGACCAGAGACACTAGACAGACAGGTAGAGAGCATGTAGGATTCACTCAGAGCACGAGGACCATTCATCCTCACATGTCCTTTAGTGTTGGAGTGTTGTTTTCCTTTCCTAAGCCTCAATTTCCTCATGTAATAATTGACCAGTGAGTCAGATGGTGACTGATTCTCTCTTCCTCTCTTATTTCATATAGTTTGGCTTCTACTAGTATGAATGTTGTGTTAACAGCCTGCTAGCCCTGGAAGGATTCTATTTGTTTTTGGATTAACAAGCTCCAAGTCACTGCAACAAATATCCAAATTAACCAGCTTAAAGTTAATTTGAGATGGATAAAGGGAGCTCAATAGAAAAAATGGAAGAGGAAAATATTATAATTGTACTTTATTTTTTAAATAAAAATATTTACTTTCAGATCAAGTTAATACATAAATGGCATTTTTGCTTTTGGGTCTGTGACAAGACTAACCACCAGAGGGGAAGCTTATGTCAGACAAAACTTCCTTTTGTGTTTGCGAGCTAAGAGAAAGAGAAGAGGCAGCTGATTCACACTTTCCCCCTTGAAGATGATACCCCCTAAAACATCACATATTGTAGTACATATTCATTGATACCCCTTATCAATTGTATTGAGATAAGACCAAGAATTTAGCAGAGAGAGGTCATTACAGATCTAGACTACAGAAGGCCAAAAATTCAAAACAGCATATATGATGGAAATAAACATGGTCTGTATTCTGCATCCAGTAACTGATCCCACCATCTCCTTGTGCAACCTCTTCCTAACACTTCCATTGCTTGTATTCCCTTCCTTTATCCTTTTCCCCATCCTGACAATAAAATTAAATTTTTGTTTAAATATCCATACACATTTCTGTCTTGGTCTTTGGAAGTTGGAGTTTCATTGCTGATGTATTTTTAGATTGTTATTTATTCTGTGAGTTTAAGATCTAATGATGCTATTCTAAGAATATATGGAAATTATCCAGAAGGCAATATCTCCTTTCTCCCACAGAATAGTAGTCTAGAAGCATATGTAAAATCAAATCAGTCATGTCCAAGAGCTTCTGTTAAACAGGCACTTTTCATTCCTTCAAAGAACCTGGGTTTAAGAAAGACCTCTTGTCCCACCAAGACCATGGAAGGAAGAAAAGAAAAAATGGAGCAAGAGAAGCAACACTTAATGCATATACTGTTTCAGGAAAAAAAGTACTTGATTCTAAACCACTCGGGCAAGTCTGTGAAATCTGTTTCCTTGACTGTCAACAAGAAATAATCCTACCCTTATTATGAAATGAAATATATATAAAGCATTATACAAGCCCCCTAAAATATGCTGTCTTCTGTGTCCTTCTTATATGACAACTCTACCCATTACCTGTCCAGATATTTTTATAGGTTAGAAATATTCTCAGAACCCCCTTTTGCATTGATCAGAAATTTATTTTCATGGAAAAAACACATCTCAATAGTGTCCATGACATTAGGTGTGCCATCCAGAAACAGGTCATCCTTACCTAGTGCTTCTGCACAATGACTGCACATATAGAAACTTTGAAATGTGGAATGATGTGAATTTTGGAATGGCATGAAGACTGATGATTCACCTATGTTCTCTTTAAAACATTTAGCAGTGTTTTTATGTGTTACACAGAATGTAAGATACTGAGGATGTAGAGAATTTTTAAAAGACACTTGTTAATATTGGTGGGCATTGAGTCAAGAGTATTCTGAAAAACTACAATTAGCTACTTGCAGGGCTATGCTGCAAGTGACCCTGAACCTGCAATTTTTCTCTGCAGAATAAGATGCCTTGGCAGGCCTCAGCATTATTCACGCTCTCTTAGGTGAAAATCTGATATATTTGTTTCAAAGCAAAAATTTTTAACAAGGGTATATTTTTAAATATTTGGAAACATTTTCAGTTGTCATCATTGTGTTTGCTATTAGCATTAAGTGGCTACAGATATTGCTGAAGACATTGCAGTACAGAGAGTACCATCTCACCAAGACAATTGTGTTGGTCCAAAATATTGATAGCTTTACTCTGAAAAGCCTTTGTCTGGATAGATATCTATGCTGCTACTGTAAAAGCATGAATGGATGATGAGGTTTTGAGGATGTTCTTGTTATTATAGTAAGTACAAAAAGTACATGAATTAAAGAAATATTTTAAGAAGAAATAACCAAGGAAATGTCTTAATTGATGGAAAAATGAGGAAGAACAAGAAAGACATAGTTAAGAATGAATGTTTGGTTATAAGAAGAATGCTAACATTGATGATAATATGTTGGGTTAATATGGTTAGTAAGGGTTGCAGGAATTGGGGACAAGGGGGTAACTGTTCTGATGGAATTTTTGTATGTGAATGTTTTCACATATGTAGTATATATGTATGTGCAAAATGTTATGTGTGCATGTGGGTGATCATGCATATTGTAGTCCGATATCAATGTTGATGTCTAATTGTATTCTGTCATCTCTTAAATTTGGGACAGAGCCTATTACTCCCAAGATTACCACTTTGGATAGACTGACTGTACAGCAGGATTTAAAGATCCTCCTGTCTCTGACTTTTAGTGCTTGGATTAGAGATGAGCACCAACATAGCATTCAGATAATTTTGTGAGGGTGCTGGGGATCCAAAGTCACATCACCATGCTTGAATGGTAGGCACTGTATCTACTCAGCTGCCTTACTAGCCTCTGGTTAGAGTTTTGATATGTTGAGTTGTTGTTGACAAAATCATGTGAACACATCTAGGAAAGGATTCCCCCACTGTGTCTGGGGGGAATCGGCAATACACTTGAAGATATGGCACTAGACTGCATCTTCTGAAAGCCATTCCATTTAGGGAACACTCAAAGAAAATAAATGCCTCACAGACATTGGCTTTCAACTCTGCAGTAATGTTCCTTCACCTTTGGCCTCAGAGAAGTACAACTCATTCCTTTCTGCAATCATATTTACTTCCTTATGAGTTATATTCCTCTGAGGTTAATAGGTATGATGGATGGGTAGAAGGAGTGTCATCTGACCCACACTTACTCAGTTTTCATTAAATTACACGATTTTGAAAGATAAAAGGGAAATACAATTTTATGTTTTCCTAAGCCACACTTTGAGTTTCTTAAACCAAGGATTGCATATTCTTATCATTCAAGTGGTACTAGGAAGAAAAATGTTTGGGCCTTAAACCAACTTTTGGAAACCTATGCTCCTCAAGCCCTCAAGACCATGTCTCTTCATTGAAAGGTTTGGGCATTTACATTCTCTGAGAGTTTTTTCTTTTTTTTTTTTTAGAAGATCAGAACCTTATGGTGATGAGACAGCATCAGAAGAAAGTCCTTCTTTCTGTTCTCCCCCTTCAACATATATTTATTATATCATGTTTATAGAACATTTTCCTGACCACAAAGACAGAAGAAGTATGGCATAATATAGTAGTTAAAGAATTTTTGCCAGTTTCCTCCTCTCTCCCTCACAACCACTCTACATAGGAGAATCCAGCTACATCCATCACTTTCAGGTTGCACCTAGCTTAAAGTTGTGCAGTGTCTGTTCTGCTATAACAGAATGTCAGACAAAATAAGTAACAGCTCATGATGGATAAAGAGTAAAGGGAACAGTCATCCATTTTTGGTGAGACTGAAAACTTATAGAGACACTATAAAAATCTATGTGGCAGTTCCTCTGCAAGTTAAGAATAGCTCTACCTCAGGATATAACTATATGATTTTTTTGCATATACCCATAGGATACATCATTTTACCACTGAGATACTTGCTCAACTGTGTCAATTGCTGTTCTATTCATAATAACCATAAACTGGATACAACTCATATGGACATTAACAGATGAATGGATAAAGAAAATGTGGTATGTTTGCACAATGAAATTTTACTCAGTTTTTAAAAAGTGAAATTTGTAGATGAATAGATGGAAGTAGAAGTCATCCCTGTTGATGTACCCAGACACAGAAAGACAAATATGGAATATATTTATTTATATGTAATATTAGCTATTATGTCAATGATAACCAAGCTACAATCCATAGAACCTCAGAGGTTGGATATAGAGTAAGTGAGTGGTAGAGGGAGGAGAACACAGGTAAATCTCCCTAGAAAAGAGAAATAGATTGGATAATTACGAATGGATAGGAGGCGGGAATGTGAAGGTCAAGTGGACAGAAGGGAGATGGAGATGTGGGAGGGAATATAAGGTGACACAGCAAGAATTAAGGGCTATTTGAGTGGTAGATAAAAGCCTAATACAGTAAAGTCTTCATAAATGGATATATATGAAGGGGACCTAAATAACATTGCCAAATAATGGCGGAGATGGGAGATGGACCTGCAGGTGACTATTTCTTGTCACCAAAATGAAGTTTTCAATTCTGGGATTTGTTGTATTTATCAAGTTGTTGGCCAAAGTGCTCCAATACCCAAACAATCTAGGCTGTTGTCAAGACTATAGGTTGCTATCCAGAAACTGATAGAAGGCCCTATCATTGAAGACTACACTTATGGAACTCATTGAATATGGAGTACAACCTTTATCTCGATGTTGTAGCATCTTGGTATAGGAAGGATCTCCTCATACTACCAAAAGAGAAATCTAATCACCAACCCAGCCCATTTGATCCGCATTTGTGCCCTGCCTGCAAGATATGCTGGTGCAATGGTGGCACAAAGCTTCTGGGAGTAACCAACCAATATCTGATTTGACTTATGGCCCACTCTAAAACATAAAACCCACACCTGGCACTGATTGGGTGATCACAAACCTGACACTGAATAGTCCAGGGACCACAGGTAAGACCAAATACTACTCTTTTAAAAATAAACACATACTTAGCAATGAAATGATTTCTAATGGTATTCTCCTATACTCATATATCAATGTATTTCCAAGCCATCATCAACGAAGAGAAGCTCATATCTTCGGCAGTTGGGAACAAATACAATGCATGGAATGGAAAAGATTGGGACACACAGACTGTAATAGTATGTCTCCATCAAATACCTACCCTCAGGATTCAGGTAACGTTGCAGAAGAAGAGGCAGAAAGAGTATAGAGCCATAACAGATGGAAGACAATAAGAAAACAAGGCCCTCTAACCCAAAAGGATTGATGCACATGTGAACTCACAGAGATGGAGACATTAGTTGCTGTCCTAGAGCTGAAAGAAGAAGAAAATATTTTTGTAAGAATTTACAGCATGAAAAACAAATAATCAGAATAAACTGCTTCCTGGGAAAGCAACATTTGACATGAACTTTTTGGTATAGCAGGTCTTGAGATAAAAATATTCCTAGTTTTCTGAGAATCCACCAAATAGTTTGCCCAAGTGGTTATGTAAGTCTGTACTCCAACCGGCTATGACGTGTTCCCCTTGCTCCCCTTCCTCACCAGCATGTGCCCTCTCTTGAGTTTTTGATCTTAGACACTCTGATGAGTATAAGATGGAACTTCATGGTTGTTTTGATTTGCATTTCCCTGATGGCTAAGGACTTTGAACATTTTTTAGATGCTTTTCAGGCATTCATGATTTTTCTGTTGAGAATTCTCTGTTCAGTTCTGAACACCATCTTTTAATTGGGGGGTTGTTAGTGTTTAACTTAAGTTTTTTTGTAAATTTTGGATATTAGCCCTCTGTCATATATATATATATATATATATATATATATATATATATATATATATATATGGTTGGTGAAGATCCTTTCCTGATCTGTAGGCTGATTTTTTTTTCCTATTTCAATGTCCTTTACTTTACAACAGCTTTGCAGTTTCGTGAGGTTCCATTTTTCAATTGTTTATCTTAGAGCCTAAGCCATTGGTGTTCTGTTTAGGAAATTGTCTCTCAGATCCTGAGCCACTGTTGTTCTGTTCAAGAAATTTTCTCCTGTACCAATACGCTCAAGTATATTTCCTACTTTCTGTTCTATAAGATTTATTGTATCCACATTCATGTGAAGTCCTTGAACCACTTGATCTTGAGCTTTGTGGAGGGTGATCAATATGAATCTATTTTCATTCTGCATGTAGACATCCAATTAGACCAGCACCATTTGTTGAAGATGCTTTCATTTTTCCATTGTATGATTTTGACTTCTTTATTAATAATCAAGTGTCCATAGGTTTGTGGGACCAGTTATTTTGTTTTTATTCCATTGATCAACATCTCTCTTTCTGTATCAATACCATGCAATTTTAAATCACTATTGCTCTTTTTTAAAGCTTGAGGTCATGATGATGATTCCTCCTGAAATTCATTTATCATTCAGGATTCTTTTAGCTATCCCGATTTTGGTTGTTGTTTCTGTTTTGTTTTCTTTTTCTTTTTCTCTTTTCTATTTGCTTTTCCATATAACGTTGAGAATTGCTTTTTTAGGCTCTATAAAAAATGTGTTGAATTTTGAGGGCAATTACATTAAATTTGTAGATGAATTTTGGTAAGATGGACAATTTCACTATGT
This sequence comes from Apodemus sylvaticus, assembly GCF_947179515.1. NCBI lineage: Eukaryota > Metazoa > Chordata > Mammalia > Rodentia > Muridae > Apodemus > Apodemus sylvaticus. The sequence continues at coordinate 111,674,841 of NC_067474.1, read as the reverse complement.
TACTCCTATTTGTGAGCATGGGAGATTTTTCTGTCTTCTACTATCTTCTTCAATTTCTTTCTTCAGGGACGTGAACTTTTTGCCATACAGATCTTTCACTTGCCTGGTTAGAGTTACACCAAAATATTTTATATTATTTGTGGCTATTGTAAAGAGTATTGTTTCCCTAATTTATACCTTGGCCCATTTACCATTTGCATAAAGAAGGGCTACTGGTTTATTTGAGTTAACTTTGTATTCAGCAACTGTGCTGAAGGTGTTTATCAGCTATAGCAGTTCTCTGGTAGAATTTTTTGGGTCACTGTGTATACTATCATATCATCTGTAAATAGTAATACTTCTTCCTTTCCAATTTGTGTCTCTTTGATCGCCTTTAGTTGTCTTAATGGTCTGGATAGAAATTTAAGTACTATATTTAATAGTTAGAGATGGATTGAGCACTCTCATCTTGTCTCTGATTTTAGTGAAAATAATTTAAGTTTCTCTTCATTTAGTTTGATATTGGCTATTGGCTTGCTGTATATTTTTTGACTATTTTTAGGTATGTTTCCTCTATTGCTTATTCCTCTAATACCATTAACATGAAGGATTCAGGATTTTATCAAAGACTTTTTCAGTTTATTGAGAAAATTATGTGATTTTTTCTTTCAGTTTGTTTATACGGTAGATTACATTGATGGATTTTTGTATATTGAACCATTCCTGTATCTCAGGGATGAAGCTTGTGTGATCTTGTTGGATGATACCTTTGATGTGTTCCTGGATTCTTTTTTTAAATTGAATATAGTCTTCATTTACATTGCTAATGGTAAAACCTTTCCTGATTTACCTCCTCATCAAAGACCCCCCAACCCCTCCTCCCACACCCTGCCTCCACGTATATGCTCCTACACCCAACTGACTCCCACCTCCCCCCTCTATTTCCCTTTGTTGGGACCTCTATTGAGCCTTTACCTGACCAAGGATCACTCCTCCCACTGATGCCCAACAAGGCATTTCTCTGCCACATTTTTGGCTAGAACCATGTGTTCCCTTTGGTTGAAGTTTTAGTCCCTGGGAGTCCTGGGGCTTCTCAGTGGCCAAGATCATTGTTCTTCCCATGGGGCTGTAAACCCCTTCAGTTCCTCCATTGGGGACCCATGCCCAATCCAACTGTTGACTGCTAGCATCTGCCTCTGTATTTGTAAGGCTTTGGCAGGGCCCTTCGGGAGACAACGTCATGCTCATTTTGGTATACACTTCTTGTTGTCCATAGTAGTATCCAGGTTTGGTGATTGTTTATAGGATGAATCCCCAGGTAGGGCAGTCTCTGGGTGGCCTTTACTTCAGTCTCTACTCCACACATTTTCTCCCTTATTGCTCATGTGAGTATTTTGTTCTCTTTTTCAGAGGAACCAAAGCACCCTCACTTAAGTCCTCCTTCTTCTTGAGCTTCCTGTGCTGGGTGAATTGTAACTTGTTTATTTTGAGCTTTTCCGCTAACATCCACTTATTAGTGAGTCCATACCATGTGTTTTCTTTTGTGATTGGGTTTCCTCACTCAGGATGACACTTTCTAGTTCCATCCATTTGCCTAAGAATTTCATGAATTCATTGTTTTTAATAGCTGAATAGTACTCCATTGTGTATATATACCACAGTTTCTGTATCCATTCCTCTGTTGAAGGACATTGGGGCTCTTTCTAGCTTCTGGCTATTATAAATAAGGCAGCTATGAACATAGTGGAGCATGTGTCCTTATCATATGTAGGAGCATTTTCTGGATATATGCCCAGGAGTGGTATAGCTGGGTCCTCAGATAATACTATATCTAATATTCTGAGAAATTGCTAAACTGATTTCCAGAGTAGTTTTAACAGCTTGCAATCCCACCAACAATGGAGAAGTGTTCCTTTCACCCCACATCCTCTCTAACATCTGCTGTCTCCTAAGTTTTTCATCTTAGCCATTCTGACCAGTTTGAGGTGGAATCTCAGTGTTGTTTTGATTTGCATTTCCCTGATAACTAAGGATGCTGAACATTTCTTTAGGTGATTTAGAGCCTTTCAACTTTCCTCAGTTGAGAATTCCCTGCTTAGTCCTATACCCCCGCCCCCTTTTTAAATAGGGTTATTTGATTCTCTGGAGAATAACTTCTTGAGTTCTTTGTGTATATTGGATATTAGTCCTCTATCTGATGTAGGTTTAGTAAAGATCTTTTCCGAATTTGTTGGTTGCCGTTTTGTCCTATTGACTGTGTCCTTTGCCTTACAGAAGCTTTGCAGTTTTATGAGGTCCCATTTGTCATTTCTTGTTATTAGAGCATAAGCCACTCGTGTTCTGTTCAGGAACTTTTCCCCTGTGCCCACGTGTTCAAGGTTCATCCCCACTTTCTTCGCTATAAGCTTCAGTGTGTCTAGTTTTATGTATAGATCCTTGATCCACTTAGACTTGAGCTTTGTACATGGAGATAAGAATGGGTCGATTTGCATTTTCCTGCATGCAGACTTCCAGTTGATTCAGCACCATTTGTTTAAAATGCTGTCTTTTTTCCACTGAATGTTTTTAGCTCCTTTGTCAAATATCAAGTGACCAGTGACCGTACCTGTGTGGTTTCTTTTCTGGGTCTTCAATTCTATTCTATTGATCTTCCAGCCTATCTGCATACCAATACCAAACAGTTTTTTATCACTCTGTAGTAGAGCTTGAGGTCAGGGATGATGATTCCCCCAGAAGATCTTTTGTTGTGGAGAGTAGTTTTTGCTATCCTAGGTTTTTTGCTATTCCAGATGAATTTGAGAATTGCTCTTTCTAGATTTATAAAAAATTGATGTGGGATTTTGATGGGGATTCCATTGAAACTGTAGATTGCTTTATGTAAGATGTCCATTTTTACTATATTGTTCCTGCCAATCCATGAACATGGGAGATCTTTCCATCTTCTGAGATCTTCTTTGATTTCTTTCTTCAGAGGCTTGAAGTTCTTGTCATACAGCTCTTTCACTTGCTTCGTTAGGGTCACACCTAGGTATGAAATATTATTTAGGACTATTGTGAAGGATGTCATTTTCCTGATTCCTTTCTCATCTTGTTTATCCTTTGAGGAGAGGAAGGCTACTGATTTGCATGAGCTAATTTTATATCTAGCCACTTTGCTGAAGTTGTTTATCAGCTTTAGGAGTTCTTTGGTGGAAGTCTTGGGGTTGCTTAAGTATACTATCATATCATCTGCAAATAGCGATATTTTGACTTCTTCCTTTCCAATTTGTATACCTTTGACCTCGTTTTGTTGCCTGACTGCTCTGGCTAGGACTTCAAGTACTGTATTGAGTAAATAGGAAGAAAGTGGCAGCCTTGTCTGGTCCCCGATTTTAGTGGGATTGCTTCAAGTTTCTCCATTTTCCTTGATGTTGGCTACCAGTTTGTAGAATAGTGCTTTCATTATGTTTAGGTATGGGCCTTGGATTTCCAATCTCTCCAAGACTTTTATCATGAAGGCATGCTGGATTTTGTCAAAAGCTTTTTCAGCATCTAATGAAATGACCATGCAATTTTTTTCCCTTTAGTTTGTTAATGTAGTGGATTACATTGATGTATTTCCATATATTGAACCATCCCTACATCCCTAGGATGAAGCCAAACTAATTGTGGTGAATTTTAATTTTGATGCAGTTTAGTTGGCCAGGATTTGGTTCAGTATTTTTGCATCAATGTTCATGAGGGAGATTGGTCTGAAGTTCTCGTTCCTTGTTAGGTCTTTCTTTGGTTTAGGTATAAGCGTTATTGTGGCTTCATAGAATTAATTGTATAGTATTCCTTGAGTTTCTATTTTATGGAATAGTTTGAAGAGTATTGGTATTAACTCTTCTTTGAAGATCTGATAGAACCCATCTGGTCCTGCGATTTTTTTATTTTTATTTTTATTTTTGATGGGAAACTATTAATGACTGATTCTATTTCCTCAGGTCTTATGGGATTATTTAGATGGTTTATCTGATCCTGTTTTAATGTTGCCACCTGGTATGTATCTAGTAAGTTGTCCATTTCATCCAGATTTTCAAACTTTGTTGAGTATAAACTCTTGTAGTAGGATCTGATGATTTTTTGAATTTCCACAGCTTCAGTTGTTATGTCTACCTTTTCATTTCTGATTTTATTAATTTGGATACTGTCTCTGTGCTCTCTGGTTAGTCTGGCTAAGGGTTTATCTATCTTGTTGATTTTTTCAAAGAACCAGCTTTTTGTTTTGTTGATTCTTTGTATAGTTCTTTTTGTTTCTGTTTTTTATTTTGGCCCTGAATTTGATTATTTCCTGCCATCTACTCTCTTGGGTGTATTTGCTTCTTTTTGTTCTAGAGCTTTCAAGTGCATTGTCAAGCTGTTAGTGTTAAGCTCTCTCCATTCTCTTTTTGGAGCCATTCAGAGCTATGAGTTTTCCTCTTAACACTGCTTTCATTGTGCCCTATAAATTTTGGTATGATGTGTCTTCATTTTCATTAAATTCAAAAAGTCTTTAATTTCTTTCTTTATTTCTTCATTGCCCAAGCTATCATTGAGAAGAGCATTTTTTAAAGTCCATGTGTTTGTGTGTTTTCCATTGCTTCTGTTTAAGCTTAAGACCAGCCTTAGGCCATGGTGATCTGACAAGGTATCTGGAATAATTTCAATATTTCTGTATCTGTTGAGGCCCATTTTGTGACCAATTATATGGTCAATTTTAGAGAAGGTACCATGAGATGCTGAGAAGAAGGTATATTCTTTTGCTTCAGGGTGGAATGTTCTATAAATATCTGTTAGATCCATTTGGTCCATAACTTCAGTTAGTTTCATTGTCTGTTTAGTTTCTGTTTCCATGATTTTTCTACTGTTGTGAGTGAGGTGTTGAAGTCTCCCACTATTATTGTGTGGGGTGCAATGTGTGCTTTGAGCTTTATTAAAGTTTCTTTTATGAACGTGGGTGCCCTTGTGCTCGGAGCATAGATGTTCAGAATTGAGAGCTCATCTTGGTATAGACTTTTCCTTTGATCAGAGTGAAGTGTCCTTCCTTATCTTTTTTGATAATTTTTGGTTGAGAGTCAAATTTATCCAATATAAGAATGGTTACTCCAGCTTGTTTCTTGGGACCACTTACTTAGAAAATTGTTTTCCAACCTTTGGCTCTTAAATAGTGTCTTTGTCACTGAGGTGGGTTTCTTGTATGCAGCAAAACATTGGATCCTGTTTACATATCCAATCTGTTAGTCTGTGTCTTTTTTTAGGGGAATTGAGACCATTGATATTAAGAGCTATTAAGGAAAAACAGTTTTTGCTTACAGTTATCTTCTTAGTTAGAGGTGAAATTATGCCTATGTAGCTATCTTCTATTGGGTTGTTGAGAAATTACCTTATTAATTTCTCTATGGTGTAATTTCCTGCCTTGTGTTGGTATTTTCTACCCATTATCCTTTGCAGAGCTGGATTTGTGGAAAGATATTGTATAAACTTGCTTTTGTCATGAAATGTTTTCTCCATCTATGGTAATTGAAAGCTTTGCTGGGTATAGTAGTCTGGGCTGACATTTGTGATCTCTTATGGTCTGCATGACATCTGCCCAGGATTTTCAGGGTTTCGTAATCTCTGGTGAGAAGTCTGGTATAATTCTGACAGGTTTGCCTTTATATGTTACTTGACGTTTTCTCTTATTACTTTTAATATTCTCACTTTGTTTAGTGCATTTGGAGTTTTAATCATTATGTGACAAGAGGAATTTCTCCTATGGTCCAATCTGTTTGGAGTTCTGTAGGCTTCTTGTATGTTTATGGGCATCTCTTTCTTTAGATTAGGGAAGTTTTCATCTATAATTTCATCTATAATCCTGCCTCTGGATCAGGAACAGCCTTGGCCACGGTGCCCCATCTCCAGGAAGTGCAGGAGGCCAGCTGTGCACCCGGAGGCTGGCTGGAAGGAGGCAGCTTGCACTGGTGAGTCCAGTCCTGCAGAGCGGATGGCCTCTGGCGGGAGCCTTCTGGTCTCCGCCTCTGGATTGGGAACAGCCTTGGCCATAGTGTCCTATCTCCAAGCAGTATAGGAAGCCAGCAGTACACCCAGAGGCCAGCTAGGAAGACGCAGTTTCCACTGGTGAGTCCAGCCCTGCAGAACAGAGGATCCAGTCAGGAGACCTCTGGCAAGAGCCTTCTGGTCTCTGCCTCTGGATCGGGAACAGCCTCGGCCACAGCGCCCATCTCCAAGCAGTGCAGAAGCCAGTGATAAACCCAGAGGCCAGCTAGAAAGCTTGCACTGATGTGTCCGGCATTGACAACAAGACCAACTAACACCAGTGAGAACTAGATGGCAAAAGGCAAACGTTGGAACGTTACTAACAGAAATCAAGGCAATATGGCAGCATCTGAACCCAATTCTCCATTAGCAGCATGTCCTAGATACCCCAACACACCAGAAAAACAAGATTTTGGGTTTAAAATCACTGGTCATGATGTTGTTGCAGGAACACATGAAGGACATAAATAAATCTCTTAAGGAAATGCAGGAGAAAATGGACCAAAAGTTAGAAACCCTTACGAGGGAAACAGAAAAATCATTGAAAGAAATTCAGAAGAATACAGGTCAAAAGATAGAAGCCAATAAGGAGGAACCACAAAAATCACTTAAAGAAATACAGGAGAACTTTGGTCAACAGGCTGAGGTCATGAAAGAGGAAACACAAAAACCTCTTAAAGAATTACAGAAAAACACAAACAAGCAAGTGAAGGAGCTGAGCAAAACCATCCAGGATTTAAAAACAGAAGTAGAAGCAACTAAGAAATTGCAAAGGAAGACAATTTGGAGATACAAAAACCTTGGGAAGAAATCAGGGGCCATAGATGCAAATATCAACAACAGAATACAAGAGATAGAAGAAAGAATCTCAGATGCCGAAGATACCATAGAAACCATGGACTCATCAGTAAAAGAAACTGCAAAATTCAAAAAGCTTGTAATCTCCTGTCTTTCTTTTAGGGATTTTTGTCATTCCTCTTTAAGGGTTTCTGCATGTTGACCCATATTCTCCCATAATTCCCTATGGGATTTTTGTGTTGCTTCTTTAAGGGCTTCAAACTGTTGACTTATGTTCTCCGGTAATTCTTTAAGGGATTTTTTTGTTTCCTCTTTAAGGGCTTTTACCTTCTGATCCATATTCTCTTGTATTTCTTTAAGGAATTTTTGTGCTTCCTCTTTAATGGCTTCTACCTGTTGACCCAGTTTCTCCTGTATTTCTTTAAGGGAGTTATTTATGTCTTTTTTGAAGTCCTCCATCAGAAATATGAGATGTGATTTTAAATCTAGCTCTTGCTTTTATGATGTGATGGAGTATCCAGGATTTGCTGTTGTGGGAAAACTGTGTTCTGATGGTGCCATGTTGCCTTGGTTTCTGTTGATCTTGCGTTTGCCTTTGACCATCTCATTATCTCTGGTGTTAGCTGGTCTTGCTTTCTCTATCTTCTCTATCCTGCAGGCCTGTGTTTCTGTACTCCTGGCATTCTCTTTCTTTCCAATTCCCTGTATACAGCTGATTATCCAGGAAGTATCAGGTGATATGGTCTCTCCTCTGGCAGACTTAGCAAGGGTCGAATGCCCTGCAGGCTACTGGTTCTCAAATGTTCTGCTGCTAACAGATCTTGAATGTCCCACTTCTACCTGTTAGAAATGCCCTGTTGCTGCCAGTTTTCAAATGACCTGCTGTTGTCAATTCTCAAATGCCATGCTCCTATTGGTTCTCTAGAGAATATCATGAAGCTTGGTCCTTTCCATTCCAGATGTGACGCAGGTCTACCACATCTGACGGAAAGGGACAGTGACAGGGAGGAAGGAGGGGTAGAAGGAGAGGAAGGGGAGTGGTGATCTGGAGGTTGCTGGGTAGTGAGGCCCAGAGCAGCGTGGCTCTGAACCTCTAGGGGTGGGTGGTAATTCTTACCAAATGCCCTGCTCCTGTTGGTTCTCTATAGAGTATCAGGAAATAGGGTCCTCTCTGTGCCAGATGTGGCACAAGTCTCCTGGATTCTTTTTGACAGTATTTTTTGCATCAATGTTCATAAGAAAAATCTGTCTGAAGTTCTTGTTCTTTTCTTTTCTTTTTTAATTTACTTATCTTCTAAAGTTCTATTTCACTTAGTTTACCTATGACAACCCTTATGTGTTGTGAGGAAGATTAAAAAAAGTCAGCCCATTCTCCTGTGCTTATGCCAACTGGAGCACAGGGCTCCTGATGGGCCATCTGTCTGGTGGCCATCTCTCCAGGGGGATGGGGGTGGGGGCAGAGAGGGGGCCAAGTTCATCTTGCTACCATGTAGCACCATACCACACATTCCATGATCTGTCTTCTTACCATCTAATTACCCGGTAGAATCAAGACTTAATGTTTAATTAACCAATCAGATTTATGTTTAAATATTATAATCTACAAGATGTCAATACAATAATTCTAGAGCCAATTGATAATGAAAACAGCTTTATCCCAATATTTCTGACCTTATAGAAACATAGATTTGTGGCTGGTAAATGCCATTTAGGTCCATATCTGAAGCCATTTTGGTTCTCCCTTCTCCTTATCCTACCAATTTCTCTCTCTCTCTCTCTCTCTCTCTCTCTCTCTCTCTCTCTCTCTCTCTCTCTCTCCAACTCTTAGGTCTTCCTCCCTTTTCCTATCCAATCATAGGCTTTTTACTATCCTAATGTGGTTTGACAGGAAAAATGCTGCAACTTTCCACCCTTTCTGTTTAATTAAATAAAAGACTTTTTCTCAAAATATAAATTGAGCACAACTATTACCATTTTGTAAATTATAAGGTATAAGATAGACCTAACACCCAGTACAACAATTTTGCCAATAAAATTGAACACTGTCCTCTATCCTAACTTAAACAACTATAGTTCTTTACCTGATTTATGTCTTGGCTTTAGATTGTATATCATCTGAAAACCATCCTCTCAAACCTGCCCCTCTCAAAGTAAATAGCTTGGGTTGTCTATGAAACTAGAAGTCTTCAACTCCATCAAAATATAAGAACTACTAATATTAACTGAAAAGATATAAGAAGCCTAATATAGCTTCCAAAACTTAGCTAATTGATAGAGACCACTGATAACCTGGACAGTCCCTTATTTCAAAAAGTTGGAACATTGGTCTTCAACCTTCTAGACAGGGTCATGTGACAGACTTTGAGAAACAGGAATTAACAACTAGGCTACGCTGTCTTGGCAGATTCAAGCTGTCCTAACCTGTAATTGTGTCCTTTTTTGGGATAGTATTATGTCTGTTGATAAAATGAGGCAATTTTTGCCTAGTTGCATCTTCATCACAACTGGAGTAACTCAAAGATGCCCAGTTTCTTCTTTGAATCCAAGACAGGGAAAGTTGTTAGGTGTCTTGACTTATGTCATAAAATATTTTATAGAGATATTCATAAGGACTGTGCTGTTAACTAATTCAGGAAATATTAAAAATTTATATGGAATTTAAGTATTAATTTCAGAACTGATAACATTCTATGTTATTAGTGAGCTGAAGGTTTGACTCTGAAATACTTAAACAAGTAAACTGAATGGATGATTAAAATTGCTTATTGAGCTAAACAATGTTCCATCATGATAATTCTCTGGCCATGAATAGGTGCTAACTACATAAATCGGACAATGTAGACTTAAAGTATACCAACATTTTTAGAGAAACTCAAAGCCAAAGATTTTCATGCAAATACCAGTTTAACTTAATCTGGTTACTGTGCTGACTCAGAGAAAATATAGCCAGTGCTCACTTGGTAAGTATAGCACACAGTCAGGCATATCAAATGATTATAGGAGTCAGACGTTGGACAGCCCAGACACCCACACATAAATAGAACCAAACACAAATGGCAGAAGAAGTCAATGAAATAATTTCTAATGATATTCTACTATACTCATAGATTGACCTCTAGTACAGTTGTAATCAGAGAGGCACAGCCAGCAACAAATGGAAACAGATGCAGAATCCCACAGCCAAATATTAGGCAGAGCTTGTGTAATCCCACAGAAGAGAGGGAGGAAGCATTGTAGAAGTCAAAGGATTCAAGCACACCATAAGAAAACCCATAGAGTCGGCCTCTCCATCTTGATTTCGAACTCCAGTGACATCAGACAGTCTGAGGTACACAAACATAATCCGAGGCCAACACCGCGGGGATCTGAGCCCGATGGGCGTTGGCCTGCACCCAGGCCCTGGGCTGTTCGGGGGGCCATCAGGCCCCAACCCAGCCAGGAGGTTTTTTGCCCGGGCCTGCGCATGCACCGCCATTTTGCCTGCAGGACAAAAGAGAACTCTGGCGGGCAGAGCCATAACGGGCATAGCCTGAGGCTAACAAAGCGGGGATCTAGGAACCAAAAGGCACAGGACTGACCCCAAGATCTGGGCGGCTTGGTGGGCCATCTGTGAGTCAACCCGCCCAAGTGGTTGTTAGCACAGCAGACTCTCCCGGCGCTTTCAGGGAGCACGGGCACATACGCCCGCCATCGCCATCCTGGTCACCTGGCGGACCCAATTAACAGTCATAGCCCTAGGGGAACTTTGCTTGGACCTTGGCCTCCCAGGCTTTTGCCTGGACTCAGGGCCTGGGCGGCCAGGCTAACCTTGTGTGCGCCAGCCCGGTTGGGGGATCTGCTGCCCAGCAGAGTGATCGGAACACAGGGGAGGTCCCGGCAGCATACACCATCGGCGCTCCCTGGGGCCGGTGCACACTGGCTCCATCTGGTCCACAGACACAATCTGGGGCAAGGCCTCAGGCGGGAGCCCTTAGCTCAACTCTCTCCTCTTCTGGATCCAGATCAGCCTGGGCGGCCGCACCACATATCCAAGTCCTGCAAGAGGCTAGAGGGGATTCTGGGCAGCCAGCTGGGAGAAGTCAGTGTGCTCCAGTGAATCCAGCTGGCCCCAGCGGGAGCCTTCGGGTGCCTGCTTCGGGATCTGAACAGCCTGGGCAGCAGCACCCTGTCTACAGGCAGTGCAGGGGGTAAGCTGTGCACTAGAGGCCAACTGGGAAAGGGGCAGCTTGCATTGGTGAGTCCAGCACTGACAAGACCAAGTAACACCAGTGAGAACTAGATGGCAAAAGGCAAACTCAGGAACGTCACTAACAGAAATCAAGGCAATATGGCAACAACTGAACCCAATTCTCCTCTACCAGCATGTCCTGGATACCCCAACACACCAGTAAAACAAGATTTGGATTTAAAATCACTGGTCATGATGCTGGTACAGGAACACATGAAGGACATACTTAAAGAAATTCAGGAGAAAATGGATCAAAAGTTAGAAGCCCTTGCAAGAGAAACACAAAAATCATTAAAAGAAATCCAGGAGAGTACAAAAGCCAACAATGAGGAACGACAAAAAAAACTGAAAGAAATACAGGAGAACTTTGGTCAACAGGCTGAGGTCATGAAAGAGGAAACACAAAAATCTCTTAAAGAATTACAGGAAAGCACAAACAAGCAAGTGAAGGAGCTAAGCAAAACCATCCAGGATCTAAAATCAGAAGTAGAAACAACTAAGAAAACTCAAAGGGAGACAACTTTGGAGATAGAGAGCCTTGGGAAGAAATCAGGGGACAGAGATGCAAATATCAACAACACAATACAAGAGATAGAAGAAAGAATCTCAGATGCTGAAGATTCCATAGAAACCATGGACTAAACAGTTAAAGAAAATGCAAAATGCAAAAAGCTTGTAACCCAAAATATCCAGGAAATCCAGGACACAATGAGAAGACCAAACCTAAGGATTATAGGCATAGATGAGAGTGAAGATTTACAACTTAAAGGGCCAGCAAATATCTTCAATAAAATTATGGAAGAAAACTTCCCTAACCTAAAGAGAGAGATGCCCATGAATATACAAGAAGCCTACAGAACTCCAAACAGACTGGACCAGAACAGAAAGACTTCCTGTCACATAATAATCAAAACACCAAATGTTCTAAACAAAGAAAGAATATTAAAGGCAGTAAGTGAAAAAGGCCAAGTAACATATAAAGGAAGACCTATCAGAATCACAGCAGACATTTCACCTGAGACTATGAAGGCTAGAAGGTCCTGGGCAGATCTCATGCAGACTATAAGAGAACACAAATGCCAACCAAAACTACTATATCCAGCAAAACTCTCAATCACCATAGATGGAGAAACTAAGATATTTCATGACAAAACCAAGTTTACCCAATATCTATCCACAAACCCAGCCTTAAAAAGGATAATAGGAGGACAACACCAATACAAGGAGGGAAACTTCACCCTGGAAAAAGCAAGATAGTAACCTTTCATCAAACCCAAAAGAAGTTAAGCAATCAAATTTACAAAATAACGCCAAAAATGACAGGAAGTAACAATCACTATTCCTTAATATCTCTTAACATCAATGGACTTAATGCCCCAATAAAAAGACACAGACTAACTGACTGGATACGTAAACAGGACCCTACATTTTGCTGCTTACAGGAAACACACCTCAGGGTCAAAGACAAACACTACCTTAGAGTAAAAGGCTGGAAGACAATTTTACAAGCAAATGGTCTCAGGAAACAAGCTAGAGTAGCCATTTTAATATCAGATAAACTTGACTTTCAACCCAAAGTCATCAAAAGAGACCCTGAGGGACACTTCTTGCTGGTCAAAGGAAAAATACAACAAGAAGAACTCTCAGTCCTGAACATCTATGCTCCAAATGCAAGAGCACCCTCTTTCTTAAAAGAAACTTTATTAAAACTCAAAGCACACATTGTACCTAACACAATAATTGTGGGTGACTTCAACACTGCACTTTCCTCAATGGACCGATCAGGAAAACAGAAACTAAACAGGGACACAATGAAACTAATTGAAGCCTTGGACCAATTAGATTTAACAGATATATATACAACATTCTATCCTAAAGCAAAAGAATATACCTTTTTCTTAGCACCTCATGGTACCTTATAATTGGTAACAAGACAGACCTCAACAAATATAAGAAGATCGAACAAATCCCATGCCTCCTATCTGATCACTATGGAGTAAAAGTGGTCTTCAATAGCAACAGAAACAACAGAAAACCCACATACACATGGAAACTGAACAATACTCTACTCAATGATACCTTGGTCAAGGAAGAAATAAAGAAAGAAATTAAAGACTTTTTAGAACACAATGAAAATGAAAACACAACATACCCAAATCTATGGGACACAATGAAAGCAGTGCTAAGAGGAAAACTCATAGCCCTGAGTGCCTCCAAAAAGAAAATGGAGAGAGCATACATTACCAGCTTCATGACACACCTGAAAGCGCTGGAACAAAAAGAAGCTATTTCACCCAGGAGGAGTAGAAGGCAGGAAATCATCAAACTCAGGGCCGAAATCAATCAAGTAGAAACAAAGAGAACCATACAAAAAATCAACAAAACCAGGAGCTGGTTCTTTGAGAAAATCAACAAGATAGATAAACCCTTAGCCAGACTGACCAAAGGGCACAGAGAAAGTATCCAAATTAACAAACTTAGAAATGAAAAGGGAGATATAACAACGGAAACTGAGGAAATCCAAAAAATCATCAGATCTTATTACAAGAGACTGTACTCAACACAACTGGAGAATCTGGAGGAAATGGACAATTTCCTTGACAGATACCAAATACTAAAATTAAATCAGGACCAACTAGACCATCTAAACAGTCCCATAATGCCTAAAGAAATAGAAGGAGTCATAGAAAGTCTTCCAACCAAAAAAAGCACAGGACCAGATGGTTTCAGTGCAGAATTCTATCAGACCTTCAAAGAAGAGTTAATACCAATACTCCTCAAACTATTCCACACAATAGAAACAGAAGGAACACTACCCAATTCCTTCTACGGAGCCATAATTACGCTGATACCAAAGCCACACAAAGATCCAAAAAAGAAAGAGAACTTCAGACCAATTTCCCTTATGAACATCGATGCAAAAATACTCAATAAAATTCTTGCCAACTGAATCCAAGAATACATCAAAACGATCATCCACCATGATCAAGTAGGCTTTATCCCGGAAATGCAGGGTTGGTTCAATATACGGAAATCCATCAATACAATCCACTATATAAACAAACTCAAAGAACAAAACCACATGGTCATTTCATTGGATGCTGAAAAAGCATTTGACAAAATTCAGCATCCTTTCATGCTTAAAGTCTTGGAGAGAACAGGAATTCAAGGCCCATACCTAAACATAGAAAAAGCAATATAAAGCAAACCGGTAGCCAGCATCAAACTAAATGGAGAGAAACTTGAAGCAATCCCACTGAAATCAGGGACCAGACAAGGCTGCCCCCTTTCTCCTTATCTTTTCAATATTGTACTTGAGGTACTAGTTCGGGCAATTCGACAACATAAGGAGGTCAAAGGGATACAAATTGAAAAGGAGGAAGTCAAACTATCATTATTTGCAGACGACATGATAGTCTACCTAAGTGACTCAAAAAACTCCACTAGAGAGCTCCTACAGCTGATAAACAACTTCAGCAAAGTGGCAGGTTATAAAATCAACTCAAGCAAATCAGTGGCCTTCCTATACTCAAAGGATAAGCAGGCTGAGAAAGAAATTAGGGAAATGACCCCCTTCACAATAGCCACAAACAGTATAAAGTATCTTGGGGTGACTCTTACCAAACATGTGAAAGATCTGTATGACAAGAACTTCAAGACTCTGAAGAAGGAAATGGAAGAAGACCTCAAAAAATGGGAAAACCTCCCATGCTCATGGATTGGTAGAATCAATATAGTTAAAATGGCCATTTTGCCAAAAGCAATATACAAATTCAATGTAATACCCATCAAAATCCCAACTCAATTCTTCACATAGTTAGAAAGAGCAATTAGCAAATTCATCTGGAACAACAAAAAACCCAGGATAGCTAAAACTATTCTCAGCAACAAAAGAAAATCTGGGGGAATCAGTATCCCTGACCTCAAGCAATACTACAGAGCAATAGTGTTAAAAACTGCATGGTATTGGTACAGTGACAGGCAGGAGGATCAAAGGAACAGGATTGAAGATCCAGAAATGAACCCACACACCTATGGCCACTTGATCCTCGACAAAAAGGCTGAAAAAATCCAATGGAAAAAAGATAGCCTTTTCAACAAATTGTGCTGGTTCAACTGGAGGTCAGCATGCAGAAGAATGCGAATTGATCCATCCTAGTCTCCTTGTACTAAGCTCAAATCCAAATGGATCAAGGACCTCCACATAAAGCCAGACACTCTGAAGCTAATAGAAAAGAAAGTGGGGAAGACCCTTGAGGACATCGGTACAGGGAGAAAGTTTCTGAACAGAACACCAATAGCGTATGCTCTAAGATCAAGAATTGACAAATGGGACCTCATAAAATTACAAAGTTTCTGTAAGGCAAAGGACACCATCAAGAGGACAAATCGGCAACCAACAAATTGGGAAAAGATCTTCACCAATCCTACATCAGATAGAGGGCTAATATCCAATATATATAAAGAACTCAAGAAGTTAGACTCCAGAAAACCGAACAACCCTATTAAAAAATGGGGTACAGAGTTAAACAAGGAATTCTCACCTGAAGAACTTCGGATGGCGGAGAAGCATCTTATAAAATGCTCAACTTCATTAGTCATTAGGGAAATGCAAATCAAAAAAACCCTAAGATTTCATCTTACACCAGTCAGAATGGCTAAGATTAAAAATTCAGGAGACAGCAGGTGTTGGAGAGGGTGTGGAGAAAGAGGAACACTCCTCCACTGCTGGTGGGGTTGCAAATTGGTACAACCACTCTGGAAATCAGTCTGGCGGTTCCTCTGAATACTGGGCACCTCACTTCCAGAAGATCCTGCTATACCACTCCTGGGCATATACCCAGAAGACTCCCCACCATGTAATAAGTATACATGTTCTACTATGTTCGTAGCAGCCCTATTTATAATTGCCAGATGCTGGAAAGAACCCAGGTATCCCTCAACAGAAGAGTGGATGCAAAAAATGTGGTATATCTACACAATGCAGCCATTAGAAACAATGAGTTCATGAAATTCTTAGGCAAATGGATGGAGTTAGAGAATATCATACTAAGTGAGGTAACCCAGACTCAAAAGGTGAATCATGGTATGCACTCACTAATAAGTGGATATTAACCTAGAAAACTGGAATGCCCAAAACATAATCCACACATCAAATGAGGTACAAGAAGAAAGGAGGAGTGGCCCCTGGTTCTGGAAAGACTCAGTGAAACAGTATTCAGCAAAACCTGAACGGGGAAGTGGGAAGGGGTGGGTGGGAGAACAGGGGAAGAGAAGGGGGCTTACGGGGCTTTCGGGGAGTGGGGGGGGGCTAGAAAAGGGAAATCATTTGAAATGTAAATAAATTATATCGAATAAAAAAAAATTCAGGAGACAGCAGTTGTTGGAGAGTGTGTGGAGAAAGAGGAACACTCCTCCACTGCTGGTGGGGTTGCAAATTGGTACAACCACTCTGGAAATCAGTTGGCGGTTCCTCTGAAAACTGGGCACCTCACTTCCAGAAGATCCTGCTATACCACTCCTGGGCATATACCCAGAGGATTCCCCACCATGTAATAAGGATACATGCTCTACTATGTTCATAGCAGACCTATTTATAATTGCCAGATGCTGGAAAGAACCCAGGTATCCCTCAACAGAAGAGTGGATGCAAAAAATGTGGTATATCTACACAATGGAGTACTATTCAGCCATTAGAAACAATGAATTCATGAAATTCTTAGGCAAATGGATGGAGCTAGAGAACATCATACTAAGTGAGGTAACCCAGACTCAAAAGGTGAATCATGGTATGCACTCACTAATAAGTGGTTATTAACCTAGAAAACTGGAATACCCAAAACATAATCCACACATCAAATGAGGTACAAGAAGAAAGCAGGAGTGGCCCCTGGTTCTGGAAAGTCTCAGTGAAGCAGTATTCGGCAAAACCAGAATGGGGAAGTGGGAAGGGGTGGGTGGGAGGACAGGGGAAGAGAAGGGGGCTTAAGGGACTTTCGGGGAGTGGGGGGCTAGAAAAGGGGAAATCATTTGAAATGTAAATAAATTATATGTAATAAAAAAAAAGAAAAAAAAAGAAAACCCATAGAAATAACTAACCTGATTCCATAGGGATTCATAGAGACTGAGCCCATAACCAGGGACCCTGCATAGGACTGGCTTTGGGCCTCTGCACATGCTATGGCTGTGTAGCTTCATCTTCTTATGAGTCTCTTAATAGTGAGAACAGGAGCTCTCTTACTCTAGTGACTACCATTGGGATCCTTTCCCCCTTTTGGGTTGCCTTATCTAGCTCTAATAGAAGGTAGGGTGTAACTTGGCTTGATGATATTCATTGGCGTGACCCTTTTCTAAAGAGAAATGGATGAGAAACAGATGTGGTGTAAGAGAGAGAGGAGGTAGAATTGGTGCTTCAAGGAGAGGAGGAAGGGAAAACTTCAGTTCGGATGTAAAATAAATATATTTTTAAAATGACTATTACATTACCCACAAAAGTGGGTCAAGGAGACCAGTGTAAAATTTCCAGGAAGGCTGTGCTTGATGTTCTTTTTGGTTTCTTACTCAAAGTCAATATAACCATCAGTAGGCATTGAATATTATTTGCTGGCATTCATAGCTATGCTCATATTTAGAAAAAATGTCAGTAGAGACTGATTTTCTCTTTTCATGGAGGAAAACTATAGAAAATGAATGAGTGACATAGCCAGTGTATTCTTAAAGAACCATCTCTCTGGTATGTATACACTGATAAGTGGATATTAGCCCAGAAGCTTGGAATATCCAAGATACAATTCACAGACCAAATGAAGCACAAGAAAAAGGAAGACCAAAGTATGGATGCTTTGGTCCTTCTTAGAAGGGGAAACAAAATACCCATAGGAGGAGATACAGAGAAAAGTGTGGATCAGAGACTAAAGGAAAGACCATCCAGAGACTGCCCCATCTGGGAATCCAGCCCATATACAGTCACCAAATCCAGACATTATTGTGGATGCCAACAAGCGCTTTCTGACAGGATCCTGATATAGCTGTCTCCTGAGTGGCTCTACCATTACCTGACAAATACAGAGGTGGATGCTTTTAGCCAACCATTGGACTGAGCACAAGGTCTCCAATGGAGGAGCTAGAGAAAGGACCCAAGGAGCTGAAGGAGCTTGCAGTCCCATAGGAGGAACAACAATATGAACCAACCAGTACCCTCGGAGCTCCCAGGAACTAAACCACCAACCAAAGAGTACACATGGAGGGTCCAGCTGCATATGTAGCAGAGGATGGCCCTGTTGGACATCAAAGGGAGGAGAGGCCCTTGGTCCTGAGAAGGCTCATTGCCCCAGTGTAAGGGAATTTCAGGACAGGGAAGCAGGATTGGGTGGGTTGGTGAGTGGGGGGATGGGAAGATGGTATTTTCAGAGGGGAAACCAGGAAAAGGGATAACATTTGAGATGTAAATAAAGAAAATATCTAATAAAAAGTAAAGTGCTCAAAATCTTAAAAAATAGATAAAAGAAAGTTAATGTTTATCATAGGAATAATCTTAATCTATTTTCCAGTTGAAATAATGTCCTTGGCTTTCTCCCTCTATATCTTGATACTCAGCCCCCTTTACTCCTGAGAATAAAAATTTCAGTTTATCACTTGCATAATAATCTCTCACCTGTATTATGACCCCATTAATGGCATCTGTACATTTGGAAAATTAACTAATTATTAATGGTATGTGTTGAGGTGAAATATTGTAGAAAATAGAATATTTTCCCCTAAATGTTGAAGTAATGGGAAGTGAGATAAAGAAACCTTGACTATTGGAGGGACATTTTAAAGTAGCACATTCTGGTCTGAAGACATGCATTGAAGGAAGAGGTTGGTATACACAGCCCCAGTGGAGGGAGATGATCTACACAGAGAGAGATCAGGAGAAAAGTTAGAGTGTAAAATATGTGAGGTCAGAAGAATATTCACACATGCCTGGAGTCATTTTTCTTTGCCCTCACACTATTATAATAGTTTAGGGCCAGTGACTCTCGGTGGGTTTCTATGGGTACAGAGCTTGTGGCATTTAATAGCACATTTGGAAATATTTCTTAAGCTCATCTTATATAAAAAATGAACACACTGTCATGTGAAAGTAGCTTTTACAATAATATTCTGATATCTTCCTCACATTTTTTTTCTTTTGATGAATGAAAACTTAGAAAAGTGATAGTACTAAACTCATCCACAAATTAAATAAAGCCACATTTCATATCCTCCAGTTGAGTCTTTCCCATAATGCTGTGTTGAAACATTGTTGTACCAACATTTGAGAAACTCAAATGGGGCCGAGAAAGTGGTTGGTGAAATGAACTTGTCACACATTGAAAACGATTTCCTACCTCCTAGAAGATGTCTACACCTTGGTCTCAGGAGCTTGTGAATAGATTTCTTCCTGTGGCAGAAGCAGAGGTAAGGTGTATTTGTGAGTAAGGTCCTGATTCTGAGAACGGGTATTAGTCTACACTATCTCCTGGGTTGACTATGATTATAGAAATATTTTTAGTAGAAAGGAAGGAGGTGTTAGCTTGAAAAATCAAGGAAGAAGTCAGGAGTTGTGAATGTACCCAGCCTAAGTGTAGAGGTGAAATAAGACACATCTATGATCATCAGAAGGAACACAATCTTGCTGACTTTAGATTTCTGATTTCCAAAAATACAAAATAAAAAATTTATGGTGAAAATGCTTTGTATGTGGCCATTTGCTTGAGACACTAAACTATAGCTCACCAGGTATGGTTAGAAAAAGTGAACTTTCTCAATCTAATTCATACACATGTCGACAGTACTTATGTTTCAGTGGTAATAAGTCTGGAACTTTGGATTCCTGCTTCTTTACAAGACAATTAGAGGAAATTGCATTGGATACAGCATTTGTCATTTCCATTCATTGTAAAGTGGAACAATAATTGGCAGGAGAAAGGAAGCCCTGAATAAATGAAGTCCTGAGTGAGAATATATTGTTGACATGGGCACAATGGTGTCAAGGACCTCCAAACTCAGACCCATGAGAAAAGGCTAAAGCCTTCCCCATAAGGTGAGGCTCAGGAGATGGCAAAATCACTTGTGACTCTTACAGTCTCTTTACCACCTCTATATCAGAAATCCATAAGTCTTGGGAGTTTGTGACATAGATGACCCATTCAGGTATGATCATTCCATGGTCTCTCATTCTCTGCACAAGGATCAGTAGGGCCTCTGTGTTAATCACTATCTATGGCAAAAACCTTTTTGATAAAGACTGAGAAATGCATTAATCTATAATTATAGCACTAATTAGAAAACAGTTTAATATTAGATTTATTCATTAGAATCATAGTAGTATATTATCCCCTAGGGCCTATGACATAACATCTTGACCTAACCACTGCTTCTTCGTTCTGATAATGATAATGATACCAAGTATGGATTTCATTTTGTGAACAGAAATTATATTTTGGGATTACCATTTCTAGATGAAATATCATGACCAAAGCAATTTGGGGAAGAAAGGGCTTATTTGACTTAGACTTCTATATCACAGATCATCAGGAGAATCAGGACAAGAACTCAAGCAGGGCAGAAACCTGGAGGCAGGAGCTGAGTCAGGCATCACAAGGGGTACTGTTTAATGTCTTGCTACTCATGGCATGCTCAGCCTACTTTCTTATAATAGAACTAAGGGCCACCAGCCCAGAGATTGTACCATCTACAATGGGCTGGAGCCTCCTCAATCATTCCCTTATTTAGAAAATCCCCTACCTGATCTTATAAAAGCATTTTCTTTATTGAAGTTACCTTGTGACAGATGACTTTTTCATGTTCTATGATTCAAGCATGTGATTATTTTCAGCAATAGACTCTAAATGCCCAATTCTTGAGGGTAATGAAAGCAAGCATTGGCAGTATCCTATGCTCTGCAGGAATCTCACAAGGCAACAGCTCCTAAAGAAAAACCCTGTTTGTGGCACTGGAATTTTTGTTAGCTCAGTGATGATATCTTAAAGGTACATTGTTATCCCAGTTTAATGGTAACTCTATTCACACTTTTTTTTTTAATGTATGTGTGTGAATATATTTTAGTGAACTTTTGCTCTAGTAGGTTTCCTTAGAACTTTTGAAAAGTCTTTAGTATTAATGTTGGTTACCCCTTCTGGTAATCCCATCACCCTGCAGAAAATTTAACTTGAAATGGGTAAAGAATATCAGTGTAAGACTGGTATCGAAAAAAGAGAAAAGTAGCAATTATATTTGAGCTTCCTGGCAAAAGAGAGGACGTTCTGAATGGGACCCTCTAGCATAGGCATTAAGGCCAACAATTTAAAAGTAGGACCTCATGAAGTCAAAACAAACAAACCCAAGCATTCAAATTAAGATGCAGCCTACATAGTGGGGAAAATCTTTACCAGTTATACATATGACAGAGTGTTAATAGTTAGAATATGTACAGAGTGCATCAAGAAAACAAATAATCCAATGTAAAATAATCTCCATTGACCCAAACAGAATTCTCAAAAGATGAAATACATATAGCTGAGAAACATTTTAATATATTTAAAATCCTTAGTCATAAATGAAATTAAAATTAATTTGAGATTTCATCCTATTCCTGCCAAAATAACTAAGATAAAAACAATCTACAAAACAAACAATTGACAGTAAATGATGACATGGGTGTGGAGAGGTAGCCATTAGTCCCTCCGGGTGGGTGTATATGCTAGAGCAGCCACTACGAAAACCAGGGTGGAGTTTCCTCCAAAGGTTTAAAACATGTTTAACACTTGATCTAACCATACCCCTCTTTACATTATCCCCAAAGGACTATAGACCCTAATACGAAGAGTCCTGTTCATCCCTATTTATGGTTGTTTTTTTCATAATAGCTGGAAAATGGGAACAGCTTACATGTCCATAAACTAAAGAATAGATAATTAAAATAGTAAATTTTCTCTCTCAGTTTTCCCATTCCCTTTCCTCAATGCTTTCCACACCTAACCCTAAGGTGTGAAGTGATGTTGTAAATATATTTACTTGGGACGGGCATTCCGCGGCCAGGACAGATGTCTTCTGTATTTTGAGCAGCCATGATTTTCTGTAATGGTCCTCTCTGAAGTAAAAACAAGTACCTCTGACAACTGAGAGATCTGCACTTATCTATAGGTATAAGGATGAATATTTAAGAAAATTAAACTTAGGAATTATACTAATTTAGGAAATTGTCAATAGTAGAGTATATAGGTTTTGTGGCATCACCAACTAAAAGTTCTTGGGTTTCTTTATATTTTCAAACACTATCTTTTATCTGAACTCTTTCCTATCATGCCTTTCTCTGCTTGGTCTCCTGATAGTTCCCCCTTTGCTCCATCTTCACATCTTTCTTTTGTCTTTTAGAGTGCATTTTTTCTGTTCCTTAAAGGCATTGAAAACAAAAATAATGAGAGTGTTGATTTAAAATTGTGAATAAAATTGTGGAATCAATCTGATCAAATTCTGTTTATGCTACTTAGCAATGTGCACTGTTGAGTATTTAGCAAATTTCCAGTCCATCTAGTTCCTACTATGTGAAAGGTGGCACACTAGTGTCAAGAGTATATGAAAGAATAAAGTACCAAGTGCAGTGAATGTCACATAGAGAGTTCAGAACAAGCATTTATCATCATTAACACTGATGTAATCTTCCTGGTCATTTCCATCCTATAGCATCCATGTCATCATCATCATCATCATCATCATCATCATCATCATCATTACCTTTTCTGGAAATTATCACCACATCCTACTTCTCTAGCCTTGGTTAGTGACCTTCCAGAGTTCTGTCTGTCAGCAGGAGTTGATGAGCATTTCCACTGAAGTAATCATTCATATGCCTAATTCCTAACTCATTCTTCTGAAATTCTAGTGAGAATAAAAGTTAAGGTAGCAGTGACAAAAACTTCATAATAATGAGGTGAGAACCTAAAACATAGTGCTAAGTAAGGATGCCCAGAGGAACTGAGGGAATAAGGTTATGCTGAAGAAGGAAGGATGTGATTATCAACATAAGTAATGGATGCATACAATCGTGAATGTACTGTATGAATATCATCAGAAACCTCTTCTGTAAATCATTCAAATTACTAGGATATATACAAATCTCTGCATACGTCTGGAATTTGGCAATAGACAAAGATACTGTATCATCTCTCAATACAGAATAGGGCTGTGGGATGACACTATGGGGTTTTTCTCAGGTCTCAGAAGCAGCATCGAACCTCGTTACATTTAGATGAAACTTCACCACAGATATATCAGGTGAAAAATGAACCTGTGAGGCCAGTGGCATTTCTTCATCAACTTAGGAGAATTCCATCCTTGCTGATAAATGTGTTATCTTTCAAAGGAACCTGGAGTTCATAAGATTTTCATGATGACATTTATATTGTGTTCCTTTGAATTGTTATTTTCCCAGCAACTTGAATTTTAAGGCATTACTGCTGCCTTTACATAGCATTATGTATCTTTATTTCTCAATCAGAAAAGTTTAAAACAGTGTACGTAGGGAATGAGTGCCTGAACTCTCATCTGAGGCTGAATTTAATTAGTGAGTCTTTAAAAATACTCAGTGATGTTTAAAGTGCTTTCAGGCTGTGCCATGGAGCGTGAACACAATTAATTAATGAAATATTTTTTAAGAGATGAAATTGAGGAATGAAATAATGACCCAATGTGTAACACCTCAGCTCTGTCCATATGTCCATGTCTTGGGATCTTCAGTACAATACTCTGATAAAGGTTTCAAAGTAACAAGGCTACTGTGACATGCTTGATAAAAGCTTGAATAATCATAGACAATTGGCTGAATGTTCTTCATCCACAAATGAGGTGTGTGCCATGGAAACAATACAGACTATGAAATTAAGAGGATTAGCGTTTCTAAGTACCTGGTATATTAGCCAATAAGCTTCTTATAGCAAGTCAGGAGGAGTTGATAGATAGAAGATAGATAGATGATAGATGATAGATAGATAGATAGATAGATAGATAGATAGATAGATAGAGATACTTTGTATATTATAGAAGTATATTCTTATTTCTAATTCTTTATTAGCAATACCTTACAGTGAACACTTGAGAATGTAATCCCTTGTGTTTTGTTATACACATACCATCATAAATTATTGATTGATTCTTGAAGTTGTGTCAAGAATGGAAACACATAAAGTTTTGCTTGATTAATTCTGTAAAATGAGATAAGCTCTTCTGGGAGCCAGGGGACTTCCAGTTCCAGGAGACTTTTTGTTCAAATATGTATAAA
Organism: Apodemus sylvaticus; assembly: GCF_947179515.1. Lineage (NCBI taxonomy): Eukaryota > Metazoa > Chordata > Mammalia > Rodentia > Muridae > Apodemus > Apodemus sylvaticus. The sequence goes on along the minus strand of NC_067474.1, from coordinate 111,650,497 downwards.
AGAAATGTGAATGTAAAAGTTGGGCTTCTACAGAATTCCATTGACCATTAGTACACTAGGAATTAAATCTGGGTGCCACTGAACACACTCATCACATTAACCCACTTAGGAAATGTGATCAACTTTTTTTGGGGGGTGTTATATCTGTAAAACTTGATTTTTTTCTTTTCTTCTGTTCAACACTATATGAAATCATTCTTTCAAAGTGTTGTTGAATATATAAATTGTATTGCTGTACCCACTAAGTGTGCATTAAACTACTGAATATATACTTCTACAAACTGTGTGTCTCTCCAGTGTCACCATGAGTCCAGAGAACTAAGGCATAGTCATTAAATTGGAAATGATACTCCACTCTCCTGTCATTCCAAAGTAGTACAACAGAAGCCATGCATAGCCGTGAGCTCTTTTCTTCCTGGGTTTGCAGATTTCCCAGGTAACATTCAAAGATCTGTTGTTTCTGTTTGTTGGGTTTGTTTTGTTTTCTATATGACAGGAAAGAATATTACATATTTCTTTATTCACATAATTTAAAATGTTATTGTTTCAAGTCATAAAATAAACACGTTTGAAGCTAGGGGAGTGACTCAGCGGGTAATATGGTTGCTTTACAATGATAAGAGCCTGTATCTAAGGTATTTTCTAATTTCAGTTGTAGGGAATGGAGATATGAGGATTACTGGGTCTTGTTAGCCACCAGATTATCTTCAGGTTCAATCAAAGACCCTGTCTCAAGGCAATACTATGAAAGTAGAAAGAACTCCAGAGCCTCCCTGTCTTTCATGTTTGTGTGTGTCATACACACATACACATACACACACACACATACTTACACACACACACATACACACACACACACACACACACACCACTAATTTGAGAACATTTAAGGAACCAGAATAAATGCCAAAAAGAAAAAGCTGTAGAGAGGAAAGTATATGACATGTTTTACAAAGTAAAAGCACAATAGGAAAGATAGGTCATGATAGGTTTTTCAGGTGCCTTTTATGGCATCAGAAGGGAAGAACAAGGGATCAGGAAAATGTCAAAGAAAAAGTTTTCTGGAAGAAGGAGGGACAATCACTGAATAAGAGGCAGAAGTTGGTGGGGGGAAAAAGGTAATAAGGCTAACTGGAACACTGTAATTAAGGCCAAAATTTATGGAGGATAAGGCTATATCAATGATGTTTTTGCTGTTTCTCCTTATAGTACTTGTTCTGTCAGTAGATACAACTTTATAGTGAGCATTTTTTAAAACCACCAAACATTTTCCTAGTGGCCTCAGCCAGCCTAGCAGGATCTTTAAGCATGTATCATCTGTTGGAGTCCTCTCAGGGTGGTCCTGTGCTGGTCAACACTATTCTGATCTGCTGTGTTCAATGAGTAATTGTTGAATGCACTGGAAAGAATATGACCTTGGACAAGGTGACTCCAGCTTGGTGGAAGACCCCTGACAAGGTGATCATAGTTCAATGCTGTGTATTCATATTTAAGAGTACTTAGAAGAATCACACTAGATACTTTATAATAAAGCATGCACTGCTTAAATTCAGATAAATTGTAACTCAGTAAAAATAATAATAGCATGCATATCACACTTAGCTTTGGACTAAATTTCACGTAACAAGACAGGTAGGTACCTATTAACTTTAAGTGCAACCCGCAGAAATAATGATTCAAAGCAACAACCAATTTCTTGCACAGTCCATAGGTCAGCTGTGCCACTTTGACTTAGGACAGATGTAACTGCTTTCTGGTGGACTTGCTTCTAAATCTACACATATAAAATTTGGAGAAGAATTGTGGAGATGTCTGAGCTATGTGTCCTTTGTTACCAAGTAGACATGAGATGTTCACATGGCATGATCACAGAGATGCCAGGGGCAACACTGGGTAAGCCTTGGAATATGGGTACTTTTCATGCCTCTGCATGTGTCATATGCATACTCATCTTCCTTGAGCCAGGGCAAGTTAGAAGGCCAATTGGTATTCAGGAGTGGATGAACATATTTATCTCATAATTAAAGGAGAACAATAATGACCATTTCTTGCAATATATCAGAAGGATTTCACAAAATACAAATACATACACAGGCCAGCTGTAACAGTCAGCATCCCAGCTGGAAGTCAATTTGCTACAGATGGTTCCAATGAAGAGCATCTAATGAAAATGCTGTTTGCTGAAACAGGGCAGGGTTACAGAAACAAACATGTAGTGATGAGGGACCCAGATAATAGCAACAGCTAGAAGTCATGATCACTTCTAGGGAGTTTAGGAACTCTGTTCCTGAAATCCCTAAAATGTGGAGCTCTGTGGAGACCCTCACCTTTGCCTGAGAGCAGGTGGCAAGGATGGAAGGAGCTATATTCTTTGTACTTCATTTTAAAGGTCTAACAAAGGGGTCAGGATATTCAAGGCATCTTCTCAGGTGAAATGTAGTATGGGTTATGGGATGAGTGGGGGAAAGTTGTAATCTGAACTCCAGCTTCACCCTGATGTTATAGAGAGTTGTAGAAGAGAAGAGTTCTGGTTAAATTAATGTATAAGGTTGCCAGATATATCACTTGTTGTGTAAAATGAGCTCCCTTGCTTAGGACAGTGCTCTGCAGGGAGAAAGGCACTGGGTTTGCTCTTGCACCCAGCTTCAGCTGAACCTGACATGGGCCAGATATCAGCATGGCTTTGCACCTCAATGCAAATTCCCATATAAAATGTGTTTGAAAAATCTACGTATGAATTCCAGTGAGGTTTTATGTCCCTCTCTGGCCTCTACACTTGCTTCAGCCATGGAACTTTGGAAAACATGGTATAGAAAATCTTTCTCAAGACAGCCTTGGGACTTGAAAGCGGCTTGGGGGACTGTACGAGTATACAAAACACCATGTAATGTGCCCTTTCTGGCCAAGGCGATCATTCTAGAAGAGAATAGAATCCAATTTACTATAATTTTTGAATGTAGATAACAATCTGCATGTGGGATTCTGGCTACCAAAGCCTAAATAAGGCTTGGGTTGGAAAAGAAAGGGTGTGTGAAACTTGTCTTTGCTTTGATTTGCCAGTAGACAAAGAGTGCTCGACCTCATCACAGATGTAAAAGGATTTTGTGGGGTTAAATTAGAGGTGAGGGGAGAATTTTTTAATTGGTCTAGAAGAACCCTGCTGCTATTGGACCAATTTAGTAGATTCTTTCCATCCCTTAGCAGAGCAGGACCCCATGCCTTATTCATTTAGGTTATTTTTCAACATGTGAATATAAAAATTGGTTATCCAAAAAGTGTGACATATGGCTTTTAATATTTTTAATGTACACAATACTTGTTTCTGACACCTCTAAAATATTAAAAAAAAACTTGTGAATTTATTTTATCTTGCTTATGAGTGGATAACTTGCAGTTGGAAGAATGCTTGCTTTTCATCCTTCATCAATTAATACATTAATTCCAGGTTAGTGACATTGTTCTGTGTCTCACATGCAAGACAGAAACAATCTAAGACAAGAAAGGCTTCACAGCATGTTGAGCTGTTTGGATTTAGAAGTCGATCTAATAAATACATAGAACAGAAAAGGCCTACCAAATTTAGAAAAAGAAAGGAAGAAAGAGTTTGTAGCTCCTGGCTGTGGGGAGATTTCATACCATCAGAAGGTGTGATTGAGGGATCAGCCTCAAGTGTAAGAAAAGTCTGAATGATCAAATTCTGAGCTTGTAGGGAACGCTGCATATCTAAACCACAGCATTCTTCAATTGGTTACCTGGCTTCTGCTTACCTCTTAGTTGAAGAAAAGACAAAGCATCCTGTATTAGATGGTTTTGTGTGTCAACTTGACACAGGCTGAAATTATCACAGACAAAGGAGCTTCAGTTGGGGAAGTGCCTCCATGAAATCCAGCTGTGGGGCATTTTCTCAATTAGTGATCAAGGGGGGAGCATCCCTTGTGGGTGATGCCATCCCAGGACTGGTAGTCTTGGGTTCTATAAGAGAGCAGGCTGAGCGAGCCAGGGGAAGCAAGCCAGTAAGAAACATCCCTCTGTGGCCTCTGCATCAGCTCCTGCTTCCTGACCTGCTTGAGTTCCAGTCCTGACTTCTTTAGTGATGAACAGCAACACTGAAGTATAAGCTCAATAAACCCTTTCCTCCCCAACTAGCTTCTTGGTCATGATGTTTGTGAAGGAATAGAAACCCTGACTAAGACACATCCCAATCACACATTTAAGGAGATCTTCCTTTTAGCCTTGCTCATCATTCCAGATTTACTATATATTTGAGAATCATAAGCCAAAAATAAACCTTTTCTTCCATAAGTTCTCTTGGCCACGGTCTTTTATCAAAGAAATGTAACTAATATTCGAATGTCTATGGAAGTGCTATGGAGCACATCCAGATACAAACATATATAAATGAATAACTTCTTCTAGAGAATGTAGATTTTTATTTTCTACTAAGAAATGACCCAAGAAGTCTTCCTTTACATTTCACTGATAAGTATTAGAAGTCCATCATCTGGTGGTCATGGAAGCAATAGACACATTGAATTTAAGTTTATAAACCTTCTCTCTCACTTTTTCTGTGTATCTTCACAAAACACTGGATAGAGGAAAAGGGTCCAAGAAGTATGGAAGGGTACAGTACAGAAAGAGGTAGGATATAAACCATTGATTATAGACTTTTTCAAGAAAAAGAACTCCATTCATCTGCTGAGGAATCCAGCATATTTTAGTTAAACCTTAATGACTTGTGTATTAGCTATTGAATCCCAACCATTCAGGCTTCATTTACAGCCTAATGCTTTAGTTCTTGTAAAGCGTGTGTGTGTGTGTGTGTGTGTGTGTGTGTGTGTGTGTGTGTAATATACATGCATATTCCCACAGAGGCCAAAAGAAAGCAAAGTATCCCCTGTAGCTAGAGTTACAGGTAGTTGTGAGCCACCTTATGTGGGTATGAGGATCCAAACTCTGCCTTCTGAAAGAACAGTACACATTCTTATCTACTGATCCATCTCCATTCCCTAGTCCCACTATTGATAATATTGTAAAATTTGCTCCAACTTTCAGTGCCTCTCTAGCCTGTTCGAGAATTAGAAATAATAACTTTACTTATTTTAGAAATATTATCAATGTTCATGGGAATATGCATGCTAAATAGTTAGAATATTTTATGCAATGTTGTTAAGTATTAAGTATAAATGCATGAGTATTAAGTAATTGTCTGGTATTATCAGGGAATAGCTTTTTAAGATAATTTCTTTATGCATCTAAAGGAAAAGGATAATATCATATTTCCACCAATAAATTGTAAGGATAAGATTTCATGTGTGTGTGTGTGTGTGTGTGTGTGTGTGTACCATTGGCACCTAGTTCCTGTTTTTAAGTCTTTTAGGCAGAAGTATATGATGAGACAAACATGAACATCCAAGTCTGATAAATTGAAAGAATTCAGCTGTTAAGTAAGCATCTCATTGCTAAAATGATCCTCCCTGGATGAACCTATTAAGTGTCATCTGTTCTCATCAAGAAAATCAGGAACATAGTTCTCTTTCTCAGGCAAGTTAAATAAGGTGCCTGCAGTACCTTCCTACTATGGGGGTTTGTTAAACACAGCAGGCGACAGAAGGCACTTGTCCCAGTTATGGAGGGAACTTTTCAATTCTTGTTTTTGCTTGGTACCTGCCTTAATCTCATCACTTTCATAGCCTCTGTGAGGAATAACAAGAAGCAGAAGTGCCAGGTATGAGCTGCAGAGGGCTTAAAGTTAAGTTGTGACACTCCGACCAGTCATCTGTTGTGATTTATAGAAATGAAAAAGATGCCAGGGATATGTTTGGTGGAGGCGAGGTATGGTGTGGGAGAAGAGGGCACCTCTGCAGTTCCATAAATAGAGTTTATTTGGGGCATGGGGAGGGGAGTTGAGAGTGTAGTAGAGTAGAGACAGAAAGAGAGAGAGAGAGAGAGAGAGAGAGAGAGAGAGAGAGAGAGAGAGAGAGAGAGAGAGAGAGAGAGAGAGAGAGAGAGAGAGGAAGGAGAGGGAGAAGGAGAGGGAAGGGGGAGAGGGAGGAGGACAGGGAGAAGGAGAGGGAGAGGGAGAAGGACAGGGACAGGGAGATTGTGGCCAGGAACATGGAGAGAGAGGGAGGGAAAAGGGTAGAGAAAGGACAGACAGGGAAGAGAGGAAGAGCAATAGTGAGAGAATGAGGAGGGGGCAAGCAGCCCCTTTTATAGTGAGTCAGGCACAACTGGATGTTGCTAGGTAACTGTGGAGCAGAACCTAGATGAAATGTCAACTCCCTAGTTTTTGGTTTAATTTAGAAAGGAAAAATTAGAAAGAGGTGATGGTAGGACAGAAATAGGGTCATCTTGATCTTTAGCGACTTCCTGCTGACTTTGGAAGAACATTTCTCTGGGAAACCTAAGAAAACACAGCCTTGGGAATGTTGGTCCAGTCTTGGGAAAATTGGCTGTTTCCTTGCTGTCCAGAATCTGTGGAACCATATGTGGATACAAACAAACAAACAAACAAAACAACAGCAACAACGCAACACCAAAACAAAACCAACCTGTAGGTGTTTTTGGTGAATATTAGTGAATCACAGGCATTGCTTCACACCATTTTCAAAACTTTTTAGCATTTTATATATTTAGGATTGAATAATACAAGAAGTATTGTGATTCTTTTCTTTCAAGTAATACAGTGATCACAAAAGTTGATTAAACTCTAGCCTGAATTAAATCTCACTGGATTTCTTTGGGGTTACCTGCATGAGTGTGCAGCCTCCCAAAAGGCATTAATTTGTCGCCCACTTGAGAACATCCCATCAGACAATGATGAAGATCTGGACAGGCTCTAGCTCCTGACTGTGGTTTCTTTACCTTCTTACATGGATGTTGAAAGGCATGTCACTTGATAAGCACACCTGACGGCTATAGAGCTCTCTCTTGTGCCACATGCCAGGGTCACTTTCTCTTTCTAGTCATGCCATCTTCTGAGATGCAGTAAGAGTATCTCCTCTTCTTCAAGGCAGAAGCTGACAATGGCAAGATGGGAAAGCCGCAGAGCTAGAAAAAGAAGCTGCCTTGCCCCTGCCAAGGGCTCAGTCTGCTGCCAGATCCAAGTCTCTGTATGCAGACAGTCTGTGCAGCAAGAGGAACTGCTTCAAACCCTGCATCTGCCCCGGGCTCTTTCCCAGTATAGTTCTCCGCTCTCCAGCTCTCCCTGATGCTGCCACTTTGTCAGCCCTCCACGACAGCTTTCTGTCAACTGATTCTTCCCAACTAGTCCTTTTTTTTTTGACAAATCTCAGAGATGCAACAGCTGGTCACCCTTCAAGACTTTCACATGTCTACTTTGCCACATCCCCAGATTTCTCTCTTCCTTATTGATTGGATTTTTTCTTTATCTCTCATCATCTCTTATGGAGATTAAATAACAGTTTACATCTTTCTATTGCTAAGTGCTTTCTATTTGAAGCCCTTTCTTGTAACAACTTGTGCACATATGGACTTTCCAACCATAAAGTGTCACAGAACAATAATAGATGTTAATGTGTCTCTGTTTTTCTTTTCAAAGAGTATCTGCATAAACAGCCACATCAGAACTTTTCCTGGAGGTAAGCAGCTGGTATGGAGACTTGTTCTTATGAAATATTGGATGAAACACTTCAAAGTAATAATTACAACATATGTAAGTTTTAAAAGATATCTACACATATACCAGATAACTTACAAAACTGAGTTGCTTCTGTGTCCCTAGGGACAGATACCCCTTCTTAGGGCCCTCCTCCAGAAATGGTTTGGGCTATAGTGAGTATTTAACAAAAAACTTCTTGAATATAAACTTACTTGAATGTATAATGACTAATTTTATTTGTCAACTAATTGGGTTGAAAATGCCTGAGAACCCAAGCATGAGAACCCCTCTGATTGTGTCTGTATTGCATTTCCAGAGATAGACTAGGTGGTTCTGACATAGTGATGATTTAATCAAATTGTGCCTTGATAGATGCATGATAAGGTAGCACTCTTGGGGGGGGGTGGTTAAAGATAGGAGGCTCTAGTTAGAGGAAGTATATTTCAGGTGTGTGTTCTTGGAAATATTTTGTTCTGGTGTCTCTATACATTATTCTTTCTTCCTCTGATCTTTGCTTGCCTTGACTTGAACTTTTTTCCCTATATTCTCTCTAGCCATAATAGACTAGCACCTGCAGAAGCATGAGCCTACATAAATTCTTCCTCTCTCAAGTGTATCTCTTAGGTACTTGGTCATTGTGGTAAGAATGGTAACTAATACAGAGTGAACAGGTGAACCTTATATACCCCATCCTCTGCTTGAGATTTAAATACTCCTTTGACTCTTCATATAATCAGAGTTTTAGAAAGTATTTCTGAAATGCAGAAATCCTACTTAAAGGAATGTGTGATCCATATGTAGTATAACACAACATAATATAAATAATATTTATGTATAAGCAAATTATGCTTCTTAATTTATTTTTATAAAAGTAAAAAATAGAGTACTGCTTTGTCTTGACATAGTTGATATTCAAATACTGTATTAGTAGATTGTCTCTTATCTAATTTTTTTGAGAATTTAAAGAACATAACTTTCTCCCTATTTTTAGGCACATTCCTTAGCAGAACAGCCTACAAAGGCAGGTATCCCATAGACCTGCCCTTCCATTCCAGGCTTCCAGACAATTATTATAATATGGCATGTGCTTTTAACATGCCACAAACAACTTAATGAGATAATGGGAATAAAGACTAAGAATTAATCATGTGCAGAAGCTGTTTAGATGCCCTAATAAATATATGTTGTTACGGAAACTTTTGTGGAAAAGACATTTGGTGGATTTAGTGATTTTTTATGTCTAGATAAAAGAGACCAAAACACTAAAAAGAGGAAAACTTATGCCATAAGCCCACATCTCCCACAATAAATATCCCTGAGTGAATACTTGAATGGAAAATGAAATCAAATAATAAGAGAATAAGAAAATGAAGGAGCTTTCCTGAAACCCATAGCAATGAAAGAAGCATTCAAAGCTTTAAGATATTTTAGTCAGGAACAACAGGAAAACGGCAGGAGAAAATCCAGAAAGCCTTAAATAGATGTGAAGGTCCATTTTATTCAGTAATACTGAAATTCTAGACAGTAGCACAATGAACTTTGAGGTAGCATATTTAAGCAATTATTATTGTTATAAGTAATAAGTTTAAGCAATTATTATATGTTATTGTATATATAATAACAATATATTGTTATTGTTGTTATAATAATTAATTGTTATAAGAAAAATGAAATCCAAGAAGACACATATAGGGAGATGGATGTGCATATGGATGCAGACATATAAAATAACACAAAATTACAGGGTGATTCAGTAAGTAATATTTTTACTAGTGAACTCATATTGTTCAGTACCATTTACTGATCATAAGTCATAAAAGCCATTTTAGTTATGACATCCTATTTAAAAGGGATTAATGAACCCCAATTTTCATACCACAAAATGTATACATGTATGAGAACATCACACGATATGCCATAAGTAGATACAATTTGTAAATCTAAAAACCAATGACCAACTTCTCTAGATAAGAAGTAGATACTTCCCAGAAATAAGGATCATAAATAAATCTACAATGAAGATGTTAATGTTAGAATTTTTCCCTTACATCAGACTAACAGCAGCTGTTCTATTTATTAAACACCATTACAGACAGACAAAATTTATCAATTTTCAAAATTACTTAAAGGACCCAAATCTAAAGCTTATGGAAAATGTTCAGAATGTTTGTCAGTCCAATAAAATAATTAGGGAAATAAAATTATGACAAATTTATTACATAGTAAATAAATAAACCATATAAGGCTCAACAAAATCATTAGATCCATCAAGGAAGGTCATAGCAAAATCATTAAAAGAAAATCTTTATCAAATTTTATAGATTAGCATATAACTCAGTGATTATGTTTTTATAAATATCAGTACAAACATAAGACTTTCACTGGGTAAATTGTATCTTCAGGGTTGTATGTTGTAGTTTTATGAGATAAATTTGAAAATTATACTTCTATTAGAAATTAAATAATTAAAAAAGTCTACTAGACACTAGTTCTATTCTAATCCATGTCATTTAATACTTATAACAGTCTGAGAAGGTGCAGTAGCCTGCCTACTTTAGAAGTAAACAGAATATACAGTCAAGCATCTAAATCCTGTTATAGGGTGAAGCTCAGAATTCACTTCATGCCTTGTGTCTCTGGAATCTATGGTTCTGAGTAATCTGTTGTTTATGAATATGATACTTCAAATTTCCCCCTCTCCTTTTTGGTGATGGTATCAATGTAATTATTGTAAGACCATTTATTATACTAAATTTTGAAAAAAAACTATATATGCCTCAAAGCAGCAAATATTTATGAAAAGCTACAAAAGCAAGTAGGAACAACACTCTTTCATTACACTTGTACTTATGGTAAAATATTGAAACAAGCTAACTGTAGCAATATTTTGGTCACAATATTTTTTACAATAACCACTGGCATTTTGTTCAAAATAATTTATATTTGTGAGAGTGAACATCCATCACTTTCAGACAAAAGTAAAATGAGTCATATGTTAATTATCATGTTATATTGAAGAGTATACACAAAAGCATTACAGTAATAATGCATAAAATGTATGTAGTCATTTGGAGATAGTCCAATTAATGATTTTCTATTATCCTACTATTCTACAATTTTAAATGTTCTATATATATTGAATTCATGGTACAATACATTTTATTTATAAAACATATATGACAAACCTGGGGAAAGGTAGGCATGGGATTACATTGACCTTACTGTGATACCCTCTGGGCCCTACCATAAGGCTCATTTGCACCAGGTCTTAGGTGGCGTTGGGGAATTTATGTTCAGAAAACTATGGTCATTCCCTGTGTATCATCAACATTCAAGAAGGACAGTAAGAAAACCAGAAACTGACATAAAGCATTGTAGAATCCATGTTAAGGCCACAAGACCATAAGAACAAATAATACACTCCTAAAAATAAAACAAATACCATACACATGGCCCTTGTCAAATGTTCTCGCATGGGTTCTGCTGTTAACTGATTTCTTGATAATATTACTTACTCATGTAGCATATGGCTGTTTTGTTAAACCTCATAGACACATGTCTGCTGAGATAAATTAATGTTCCCATCTCAACTGCACGATTTGGCAGGAATAATATACTTGCCAGCCAATGTGTAGACTGACCCACATGAATCCCCACTGGAGAATCTAAAGAGAAATGCTGTACACGAAGCTGACAGCAATGAAAAGCAAAAAATTTAGTAGTAATATCTGTGGACTTTGGCCTAGCATTCTCTGTAGTGTAGTGCAGTTATTAGAGTTTGAAAGTACAGGGAAGGAACCTAAAAAAGTACATAAATTCAGAAAGTGAAAGAACCAATTTTTCAAATGATCAGGTATCCAAAAAGGCCCCTCTTTATTAACCAAGGAAGGAGAATCATTTCTGAAGGAGATATGTATACATATAAACACACATGTATAAGACAGACACAGATACATTGCCACACACCTCTTCCTCAAAGTCTAGTTTTCTCTAATGTATGAAAGCTTGTCTATATTATTAGAAAATACAGCATAACTTATGTTGAGAAATGTATCGTGTTTGACCCTCAGCTCTTCTTGCTCCTTTTGTGGACACGTGACATACCATTCAGATTCAAACATCACACTCCCTCCTTTTTCACAGACAGGGAACACAAAATTTAAATAAGCTGTGTTCAGTGTACATGCCAAGACCTTACTCACCATGTACGTTGTGTGGATTACACACAGTTCTATTTGGAGACAAGCAGGTATTTCAGCCTCAAATATGAGCTACCATAGCCCACCACAGATAAACATGAGGATTCAGTGGGTTTTCAAACTCAGACCTGATTTCAAATTCTCCCATCTTTCCTTGACTCGGTTATTATCATCTTGGACTATCACATTCTTCGAGCCACTCCTTATTGACGAGAGGTGAAAAATTAAGTTCATAGCAAGTAACAAGAAGTTATTAAAATCCCTGAAACACAATGATTATTCAAAGACAGGTTGGAACTCAATGGGGAGCACGGTTGTGTAGAGGGCAGAGGACTGAAGGAGGATCTGAGCTTGGAAAGGAAGTGATCACATCCAGAATTCTTGACATTAAAAAGAGCTACCTTTAATCTTGCTCAAGATTATGCTTAGTGAAGATTTTGGGCATGATCATAGTAGCCTGAGGGTCTGTAAATATCCAAATATATTATTTTTAAATGCCTTTTTGTATGGAATATTGTAAAGGGCCTAATATTCTAATGCTTCTTGGGCACTGCGGAGTTCAAGGAAACCCGTGAATTATGTTTCTTGAGGCACAATAATACAAAAATTTTTTTTAAAAAGTGAATGAATCCTTAAGAGTTTAATAAAAAGAATAGCCTTGGGATACATAGTGAATATATAAATATTCATAAATATATACAGATTCAAATATCTATTTATATATAAATAAATTCATTTGTAATGTCCAAATATATAAATTCATTTATATCATGAAATTCAATGGGAAAAATTCCTTATATGATATTTGTGGTATCTACCACTGTGGATGAGCAAAAATATCCTCGTACTTCCACATTTTATTGCTCATTTTGATATCACTCAGGATGTAGATTCCCAGTAATTTCAGAGTCACCTTTTAAACTAGTTTTAGTCGGTTTTAGAAGCACGAATGTTACACAAGTGTCTCCATTTCCGTCTCTTCCTCTACCTTCTCCACTATATCAATGCCTTTATTAGCTACACACAGTTGCTTGCTTTTTATGAAATAGCAATCAGGTCTCAGCTGTGATCTGTGCTTCATGATCACCCAATGGTTCTGGAATGGACAGGTGGGACTATTTTGCTTGTGATAACTGTTTTAAAAGACTATGGAATTGTCTATGGCTTTAAAATTCTCAGATGTGCTAGGAGAAGTAGTTCATGTCTGCAACTCTGGCATTTGAGAAGGTGAAGCAGGAAGATTCCCATGAATTAGAAGCCACCTTTGGCTACAGAGTATGGTCTAGGCAATCCAGACTGCCTCAATGGGGAAATTAAATAAAATAATAAAACTAAAATGTAAAAAACACCTGATTGTTGTTGAAGTGGTTAAACAGTCTTTAGTGTCTTGTGAAAATCATTAACTAATGATTCAGGCTCTGAAAGGTAAAGTCCTTGAGAAACACTGGCTCATGAAGACACCACTTCAATGCTTCCCAATGCTGCTGTGGAAGAAACAATGGTTCAGTGCACATGGTCTGGGCTTCCTCTTTATAGTTAAGGGTTAGAACTATATAGCTAGAAGATGAAGTGTTAAGATCAATTCTTTTGTTAAATTACAGAACTTTAATACAATGGTAATTGTAATTTTCAGTGGTTTTTTTTTTTTTTTTTTTTTTTTTTACTCTGAGAATTTAAGCAATGACCCATCTTGTCCAAATTGGGTAAGGGGTGGTGGTGGTTCATATTAAAAATGCTACTTGACTTGAAACTTTGACCCTTTAATAGCATTTGATATGTTAGATCAAACCACTTGCCTGTGAATAACTTGAAATGGGATATAGTGCTGAGAACAGACTTCTAGCCTAGGATGCAGTGAAATTGTGATGACTATAATTCAGGACTTTGCTAATTCTGAACCCTTATCCTTCCATGGGAGCTACTAGAGGCTAAACAGATCTATGGGAAAGAACTGTGTTTAAATAGGACTTGGGGAACTTTTGCCACTCTTAACCCCTTTTACCCAGGAACCTTTATACATTGGTAAATAAGTATATTAAATAGGTATATGAATCAAATATTTACCAATAATAAACAACAAAGATATCTAAACTAAAAGTATTTCTTGCTATGCATAGGATTTGAGCATTAATTAAAGGCATGACAACTTTTTATGCTGATGTGGTAAATTGCATGTTTATTGTTACAGAAATTATTAAATTTGGGTTGAATAATTGACTGTTGAAGCATCTTCAAGATTTTTCAGAGCTGATCAACCCTTCATTTTATAATCAATATCATTATAATCGATAATTCAATTTCATTTTGTAATTAATATGTACATGCTAAAGACTGAGGGTGGGAAAATCTTAAAATCTGCTATCATTAACCAATATATTTCTATGCAACCAGAATGTGAGATCAGTAACAGCTCTGCAACATAACACTCACAGTCCTGACTTGAGTGAGATGTTCTAGGAAGTGTTGCACAGCATGCCTGATTCAAAGTGTGCACATCATGTGCTCGGATCTGAGGCTGCTGGAACGTCAGGCACTGAAGCACAAGGTGCTATAACCAGCCCTGAATTACTTACGCATGTTCTAAGATAGATTTCAGGCCATTGTCCTTTCAGAGCTCCATTTATTGCTGCTATTTTTCTTGACCATCACATTTAATTATGTGACCGCTCTTGGGCTTAAGATCCAAAGATTAAGAAGCATGGACTATCATGAGAGGGAGTCCTTGCAGAGAAAGCCACATTGTCCAGCCTGCTAAGGGGACAGCAGCTGAGCTACCTACCGTCGCCCTAGGAACAGAGCCTTTTGTTCCAGGGAGAGAACCCCTTTAGAAATTGTCTTAGGCTTGAATTTTAAAATCAACAAATTGACCAAACAAAATCTCAACAATAATATACAAAATTCTTTTACTCCCTTCCTTTATTCCTGTTTGAGTCCATAGGGTAGAAATCATACCCTTCCTTCTTGCTAAAGCTAAGAAGCCCCTCTGCTCTCATTTATCCTCTTCTTGTATTGAGATCCAAATCCTTTCCCCCAGAGAGGTTTAATCTGTAAATGGCAGACATACTCGTTAACACAGAGAACATCTGTAAAAGTACAGTTACAGAACCTGAGCTTTCCATCCTTTCTTCAAACCCCAGTAACATTCTTCCCTTTTGTGTGGAAGAAATGGAAAAACATTTTCACATTTGCTCCCAGGAAACCAAACCAAATATACTGTGTACTTTCCATCCCTGAAAACGGAGTCCTTGACTCTGAAACTCTAGTAGGATCCCAACTGAGGCCACTTATGAAGCTGGCAAAGTTGCGAGAAAGGTAGGTTTTAAGGTGTTAACATAAACTGGAAATTGCACAGGCCATGTGCAACAATTTAGACACCCATCATTCCCACTGTAAAAACAGAAAGCTAGAGGTGAAGGAGATCTTGTGGTTTCCTTAACATTTACATGGCTGCAATACGACTAGCAGCCGTGGTCTCCAAAGCCTTGTTCAGATCAATTCTACCATAAGCCTCCAGCACCTGTGTATCTTCCATCGACTTTTTAAACTAATCTGGGAACTACTAAAGACAGGATTCTTGTGTTACGGTGCAGATTTGGCTAGATGGGTCTCTATTTGCTCTAGTGAGGTCTAACTAGAGAGAGAGAGTCGAACAATAAAGTGTTTGAAGCTTTTGCTGCCTTCTGCAATTAACCACATGCAGGGGTGTGCTCTCACAACCTTCCAGCATATTTAAAAGCCTGGGATATTAATGAGAAGCTGTTATTTCTTCTAAAAGAAGCAGGGCTTTTCAGGATCATCAGCTTCCAGCACTTGAGGTGTATGTCTTCTCACCCACATGCTATATGCTGAAGCACCTGTTGGTGGTGGAGCAGGAACAGTTGGCAGTGAACTACAAGTGTAAGAATTTGAAGGTAACTAGGTCTTGTTACCGTATGCCGGCATAAAAATATTATTTCCCTACTGTGGATAGAGGAACAGAAGCCTGGTGTCTGCAAAGATATGAACATTTGTTGGGAAATTTATGTTGATATATAACAGCATATGGTCTTTTTCATCATGGATTCATGTGCAGGAGGCAAGCTTGGTGTTCACAGTGAGAGGCTCTGAAGGTGGAGCCATGGGAGGGGTCCAAGATTTGGAAGCACTGTACCCAGAATACTTACTTACACATTCCCTGGGTCAACACAACCTGAAAAAAATTGATCCTTAAAATTATCAAAGGAATACTGACATTCCCATCAGAAAATGTGCTCTACTAAGAAACATATCCCTATGGTCTATAGGGGCCATAGGAGTCTTTTAATATAATATTTCAAACAACAGGAAGCTGGAACTAAAATATCTTGCTAGTGATCGTTAGAAAATATACCTGTTTTGAAAGATGTGACACCTAAGATATCCCAGAAAATTAGATTGCCCGTGCTTATGATTAATGAACTCTCATTTGGGCTTTTATTTTATTAGTTTTCTGTGATTGCCATTAAAGTTTTCATATTTACTCACCATTGATTCATTTTGCTAGGAAATATTTATTTAAAATGTATTGGCTTTTGTTAATTTCAATAATTATGACATCCATCCCACAAACACTTGTGGTGTAAAGAGATGTCATAATTATTAAAATACATTTAGATGTTAGACTGGAAATTAGTGAGGACTCGGGAAGGCCCTCCTTCTGTTACTCTCCTTCCTTTTCTCCATTATGATCTCTCCTGTCCCACCCAGAGTGGCCAGCAGCCTGGCTAAGGGGCCCCTCTCATGTTACCTCCATTCCCTTGGGAAATCTACTTTCATTCACTGGGAACTTTGGTGTAGAGCCAGCTTTTCTCCTTTCTGGGGACCGTCTCAAACCTCTGTTCTTCCTACCCCCAGTCTGCTACATCAGTGTTGAATCCCTAGAAACCCTTTAACCTGGGACCCCCAGTGGCCACAGTGGGCTGGAACTCAGCGCGGCAATTTTCACTCTCCTTCCTATCATGCATAAGTTCAAACTCTTTACCAAGAGCAGGAAGGAAATTATGAGCCATGACCTTTGTTGCTTTATCCAATATAGCAAGATAGCCCATTGTCCTGCTCTTTCCCCTTGTTTTATTAATTAAATTTATTCCTTGAGAGTGTTATACAAGTATATAATGATGTTTTGATTACTTTCACTGCCCCTGTCTTTGATCTCCTTCCTGCCCATCAATCTGCACTGGTCTCTATATGTTCCTCTCCCACAGTCATGCCTCTTTTTGTTGTTGTTGTTTGTTTTATTATACACTGAGTTTAACCAGGGCCATCTTTATGACCACTGGTTTAAAATTACCTAGTGGGACTTGCTGGGTTCACTGTTGGTTACACAACTGAAGAAAATGATTGCACCTCCCTCAGAGTTGATTAGTAGCAAGGAGTGTTGGGTACTACTGATTCATGATTGAGTATTCATAAGTGCAGCAAACTGTAGGTGCGGTGAGATCAGGGATGTGTGTAATGCCCTGAAGATAGTCTTATTCAGTCTTCTTCCTATCTTTTGGCTCTTCTGTTCTTTGTGTTCCCTCCTTTGCATGGTTGTTAATCCTTAAAGGGCGTGTCACCATTTCCTGTGAGATGATGAGAACGCAGCTGCTGCCATTTATTCTCATCACATTGACATTGAATGGCTAAGCTTCTGCCGTCACCATCCATCACCGAAAATAGAAGCTTCTCTGATGAAGGATATCTTTGTTTATAAAACACCCCAAGTAGAATAGCAATTATCAAAAAACAACAAGAGTTTGCAGATGCTGTTGAGACTGTGGAAGAAAAGGAACCCTTATTCATTGTGGGGGAAGTACAGACTGATTTACCTACTCTGTAAATCAAGTCCGCTCCCAGGCATATACCAGAAGAAATGTACCTCCTAACCAGAGATACTTGCTCATCCATGTGCAATACAGCTTTGTTTAAAATAGCTAGGAAATGGAAGCAGCTTACATGTCCATCAAATGATAGTCAGTAAATGTGTGGTACCATATACGCAATGAGACTTTATTTAGCTATAAAGAAAAATGAAATTTGCAAGTAAATGGATGGTGCTAGAAACCATTATATTAAGTGAGATGAGCCAGACCACAAGAAGCAAACACCACTTGTGTTCTCTCATTTATGACTCTTATCTTTGACCCTCCAGACTTGAGTGTTTCTCTTGGATACTTTTAGAGAGTAGGGAAGTAGGAATTCCCACGAGGAGGAGGTGGTACCATGATGAAGAAAGGCAGCAGAGCACAGGCTAATTGATGCCCTGATGCCTACTTAGCAAAAGGTTCTAGGAAGTCAAAACAGAGCACTAAGAAAAGTGTTTTTAAATTGGAGAAGAGGGAGGAAGAGGGAGGATAAATGTTTGTATAAACATAAAAATGTGTGGGTGTTTGTTAGTTCGCTGTGGTTGTCATAACAAAATACCACAGATGGAGTGGCTCAAGCAAGAAAAATTCATTTGCTCACAGTTTAAAAGTCAAGAAGGATGTTTTATTTAAGACATGGTTTGCT
This sequence comes from Apodemus sylvaticus, assembly GCF_947179515.1. Classification (NCBI taxonomy): domain Eukaryota; kingdom Metazoa; phylum Chordata; class Mammalia; order Rodentia; family Muridae; genus Apodemus; species Apodemus sylvaticus. The sequence continues at coordinate 111,632,167 of NC_067474.1, read as the reverse complement.
GCTTGTAGGTAGCCAGCTTTTCACTGACCTCACATGGTCTTCCTTATACAGATGCCCTGATGTGTGCTCTTCTTTCCCAATCGCCTCTGGTAAAGGGAGCTACCATTAGGTTTGGTAGGAACCCACTCTAAGGTCCTCATTTTCTGTTCTTGTTTGGTTTGGGTTTTCATTTACTTATTACATTTTATTTACTTAGTAGGGAGGGGCACAGGCCAATGAGTGCTTGTGGAAGCCATAGCATACCTTGTAGGCATTGTTTTTTTTTCCTTTTGCCTTTACTCACGTCCTGAGGATTAAACTCAGATCATTGGGCTAGGTTACACACTGAGTCATCTCACCAGCCTCTCATCTTTACTAATCACCTTTGTAAATGTCCTTCTACACCCATACACACACACACACACACACACACACACACACACACACACACACACACACACCAGCTCACATAAGACACAAATACTGGGAATGGACTTGCACTGTATAGATCAAAGGCTATAATTCATCTCAGGGCATGGCATAATTTTTATTTCTCATTTCAATGATGTATTTATTTTATTTTGCATTTAGAAATAAACTGGAATGTATATATGAGCCCCACCTGTACACCTAGTACCTAGAGAGGTCAGAGAAGACAACAGACCCTCTGAGACTCACATTATCATTGGCCATGAGCTGCCATGGTGGTCCTGGGAACTGAGCCTGTGTCCTCTGGCTTAATTACTAAGCCATCTCCCCAAGTCCCTGAATTTTCACTTCTTCCACATACCTCCATGAATGCTTCTAGTTTTGTGTAGCTTTTGTGGTTTTCTCATTTATCAAAGAGAGAAATTGGGTCACATTCTCCTTTCTAACTATGCCAGTTCTTAACACAGTTGATACGTGTTAATGATCTGACTGCATTATTTAGGTGGCAAAATTACATTGATTTTGTTGCAAAATATCTTTGAACTTGAGTAAGATGCAATAACCTCCATTTCACTCAAAATCTGAGATGATATATACACCAGTGCATGTGCCCAGCTTCTGGGATAGTTTCCATTGAGTCTTGTAAAGAAGCATTATTCAGGGAGCATACAAGCAACATCCAGTGGAAATTCAACCCTATCATCTTCTACTCCTTCCCTCTGCTTGCTGACACGGGTTACTTCTCACGTGCTCCTCAGCCTTTCCCTTCATCTTTTGGATTCCCAGACAACAGCCTCAGTCTCCACATACTTCCAACAATTACCTACCATGTGCCATCTCATAGCCCTACACCTCCACAGTCAGAACTAGTCAAAATCCTATCCTGTCAACGGGTGTTAAGATCTCTCTGTTTTTTTCTGCAGGCATGAATCTATCGCCCAAGGTTTGACACCAAAAGTTAAGTCTGGGAAATCATCTAGTTTATCATCTGCCTGCATTATTAAATTACATGCAAAGCTCTCTCTCTCTCTCTCTCTCTCTCTCTCTCTCTCTCTCTCTCTCTCTCTCTTCTGTGTGTGTGTGTGTGTGTGTGTGTGTGTGTGTGTGTGTGTGTGTGTGTTCAAGCCATGGAGTTTGTATAGAGAATCAAAGACAACTTTATGACTTCAGGACTCTCTTTCTACCATGTAGTGCCTGAGAATTGAATTCATGAAGTTAGGATTTGGCACAAGTATCTTTACCCACTTAGACATCTCAGTGGCCTTTAAATCTATTCAGAATGGCCAAGATCAATAAAACAAAAGAACCTTATGCTGGCAAGGATGCAAAGTAAGAGAAACACTCATCTATTTATGATGGAAGTGCAGACTTGTACAGCCACTGTGAGAGTCAGTATGGAGGTTTCCCAGGTAGCAGTGAATATAGATACTTCTCAAGATCCAGCTATACCATTCTTGGTCATATAGCCAAGGAACTCTACATCATACTACAGAGATGCTTGCTCAACCATGTTCATTGCTGCTCTATTCATAATATCCAGAAACTGGGAACAGCCTAGATGTTTATCAATGATTGAATGTAAAGAAATGTGGCAAATTTACAGAATGGAATATTGTTTAGCTGTTAAAATAAACGAAATCATGAAATTTATATGTAAATAGATGGAGACAGAAAGCTCACCATGACTAAAGTAACCTAGACCCCAAAAGACAAATATAGTATGTATTTTTTTTTACATGTAGATGTTAGCTATTAAGTCTCCAATAAACAAGCTATAATCTGTAGAAGTACAGAAATCAAGTATAGATAGCATTAGGGACTTAGTAATATGGCTGTATCTCCCAAGGAAGGGGGAATGCAATAGACAGTTATGGATTTGGACTGGAGGGACAGGAGGGAGAATCTGGGAGGCATTAGGGAAGGGGAAGCCCTAATCTGAATATACTACTGAAAATGTATTCTCAATAAAAGAGTCACAGGGGGAAAAAAACCACATTATTTTCCCCATTATGCTGAACGTAGCGAGGTGCTGTATTAGTGTTTATCAGATGACAGATGGCATGTTATTTGATAAATTGTTGCTCTCAATAAAGTTCATTGGTAGGAAAGTTATGAAAAGTAGCACATTGGAACTGGCCGCTTTGGCTGCAACCCTGTCAATATGTGAGAATTTTTGAAGTTTTTATGGTTCTGTGAGTATCCTTTTCTACCCAATAAAATTAGGATTCATTTTATGGTGCTCTGTAGATTAGATGATACCATTGTATTGAAATGCTTGTCACATAGTGACATTTATAAGGTTTCCATTTTCACCCAAAAATGGAGTCCTACTTTTTAATTTTTTCTGTTTTTCTTGGTAACAAAAAGATGATGATGATGATTAATGACTGTATGATTTTGAAGAACTTGGTAGGAAATATTTGTTTCTATTTCCCTGAGAGTTTTCAGTAAAACAACTTTCATGTTCACTATGATAACTTAACATCAGAACAGGTATCCCAAGGGCAGAAAAAAATTTCCACAGTATGGTCGTTTTGTATAAAAACTTCTTATTTTAACCCTTGTTTAGTTCATAGATTTAAATGGCCAAATAATATCTATGAACCTGACCAGGCCTACTGATTTCTGACTTGAAACAAAGTGTAGCAAGATTGTTATAATTATAAACATGTTTACCACTCAAGAAGGCAAGATGCCTGAATTGAATTTTGTACATTCAAAAATTGCTTAAGAAGTAGTTATTAAACATGTATTTCTCCTTAGATAACTGAGATGAATTCTAGAATATTGTAGATTTTACAGTCCAGTAGGGATGAAGAGTGAAAACTATTCATGTGTTAAACATTATGTGGAAGTACAAGTGTATAGAAATATATAAGGAGGATCTAATTCTGCTTTGGTATTCACAGGATCATAAATGGCCCCTGAGGGAGGATAACACATGAGTTTGGTTTTGAAGCATGAACAGGATTTTTGTAGGTGGAGAAGAGAATATATAAACAGTAGAAATAAAACATATTTTCTAACATGTAAAATCGTGACATATTGTTGCTATCAATAGTGATAGTCGTACAACATCCCTGCAGATAAAATTCACTTGTCAGTTTATCTTATTTAATCAACAAGTAAGAAAAGCAACAAGAAAAATCCATTTCCTGGGACCAGTTTTCCTGTGTTCTCAATCAAGTTCCTGATCTTGGAATAAGTTCCACCATCATGGTTCTTCTAGCATGGAGGCTGACAGTTGCACCCATGCTTCCTATGAGGTATTTGCAGAGTCCACATGCATAGGTCACATGGTGTATTCCCTGCATACTTCAAATCACCTTTCTTGGTTGTAATACAAAATCTTTATCATTACATTTACACAAATATAATTGATTTGGCCTTCTGGTGCCTTACATATGTCAGTGGTATATAACTACAAAACTGATTATGTTCTTTTAAAACTCAGCAGAGCTGTGATAGGAGACATTGAATGCTTATAATACAACAGCCATACAGGGACTTACACAGTACCCATCCTTGTGCTAAGATGAAGATATTAGATACCTGTTATTCCACTGAATTATCTGAAATGGAATCCTCATTCTTCCAGAGTGAACTTACTCACACAAGTAAGACTCCATTTCTATCTCTGTGTAGTATGATAATACTCCCTTTCTCAGAGCTGTCTAGACCAGGTGCAGCTCTCCTTTTGGATTTATTTTGTCCTAATTGCTAGATCTGGATCTGGGATGAAGCAATATCTAGTATAGGAAGCCAAAATATGTGACACATGATAGTTAAATTTTTCACTTCTTTCAACCCGTTGAAGTCTTTTATTTTCTTTAAAATAATAGTTTTGTTATGATCTAATCCATACACTGCAATGTGCACTACTCACAAGAGTATGACTCACTGGCTGTGGAGGTTTGAATACGCTTGGTCCATGGGAAGTGGCACTATTAGGAGGTGTGACCTTGTTGGAGAAAGTGTGGAGGTGGGCATTTGGTTCTTTACTCAGGCTCTGCCTGGTGTAGAAGAGACCATGCTTCTGGCTACCAGTCTCTTCCTTGATGTCTTCCAATCAGGATGTAGAACTCTAGGCTCCTCTAGCACTATGTCTGCCTGGATACTGCTATGATTCCCAACAATATGATAATGAACTGAACCTCTAAAACTATAAGTCATCCCCAATTAAGTGTTTTCTTTTATACAAGTTGCCTTGACCCTGGTGTCTCTTCACAGCAACAGATACCTGAACTAAAACACTGGCCTTTATAACATTTAGTTAAAAATCTACCTCAGCAACTGTAGAACATTACCATCACCCCCCAATAATGCTTGGCACCTATTTACCTGTGTGTATTTCCTTTCTTCTTTAACCACTGACACATCTACTTTGCTATATATTACTTAAATGCGACAATACAATAAAGACATGGTTCAATGGAGATGACTGAAGTTGACACAGAAAAATCAAAAGTTCATATATTTTAAATATATATGTGCCTATATACATGTAGAGACAGGAAATTTTAAATCATTTGCATTTTTAATTTCAGATATAATTACTTTGTAAGTAATTTAAAAATCTTCCTTAGACTTGAACCTACAACCAAAGCAGGAGAACTGGTTATAGAGTTTAAAGTTTAGTGTCATCCAATATTGTAAAATGTCTGTTTGCCCACAGTTCAGATCTTTTAGAGAGCTGTGTAAGTCTCCAGAAGTTTGATTCTTTCTTTGGTTTAGTGGATATTGGATAGGTTTTGGAATCAGAATTAGTCATAGTCCCGTTCTAAGCTTTATTTTTCATAATTAGGTTTATATTTTACAGGACTTTAGAAAGAATACTTAAAATAATGTATAAGAAAATTTCTATACAGAACCATGATGCACAGGAACAATGATACTGTTATCTGAGGATGATCTTCCTACTCAAACGTGTGTTATTGTTGCAGGGGTGAAGCTGATCAACTCAGAATAAGAGTTTTAAACTTCCAGTATAAACTGGTCATAGACTGGCCCTGAACTCTTTAGTCAAATTCGAACTGAAAAGGTGTATAAGACTCTGGACCAAGAGAGTAAATAAACATTGTATCATCTTTTTTTTTCTCTCCTGTTGTGTTCCCCCAAATTCAAATCTTAAGGCTAAAGGAATTGGTGTTGTGAATTTATACAGAGACAAGCTGTATGACAAAAAATGAATAGAATTGTGACACTCTTACATAAGTAAGGAAGAAACTTATTCAATGAAACTATTGGAATTTGGGATATATTTATCAAAGTAGCTACCCTAACATACTCAGTATGCACCAAATTCTATTCTTAGCATTTTACTGAAAACTTTGTAATTACAAATTCCATAGCACAAATGCTTTGTTTCTTCAAGGAACACCAAATACAATTCATCTGTATCCATTTATGAGAGTGTATTTCTGAAAGATCAATGGAATAAATCTGTAAAATACATGAGGCTAATTCATGACCCTGGTAGTATTTTCTACATTCATTCAAAATTCATTCAACAAATATTTATAGAGTGTCTCCATCAGGAGAGGGGAGCTAGTGAAGCTGTATTTTAGAAATAGAAATAACATATTGGGTAATTGGAAGGTAGTGCTTGAAGCAAGCTATAGATCATAGGTTTATTATAACTGCCTTCGTGAAAAGCTGCTGACTTTTCAAAGCATGTTTGATTAGAGCATCAAGCCCTTAGATGCTGGAAACCCAGCACCATACATCCAATCTCCAAAGCCTGTGAAACTCAACAGGAAAGAAAATTTCAGCACTGCCTAAGGTGTGAATGTTGAGAAAACAAAGATATACCTCCATGGTGAGATCTAGGTTAAAAGGTTGAAGTTTTGGAGCTGTTCAAAGCTGTGTTTAAATCCTGTCTTCAACCATTCTGTGACTTGAATCTCCCTGCATAGGAGAAGAATAGTCATGGAAATATCATGGTACTTCACAGAAGATCAGTTATTTACATACTGAAAATTGAGCAGAACTACATAAAGGTTGGAGATATAATTGCTGTCCAAAAAAAAAAAAATCCCTGCTAATTCATCAACCCAGATTTTTTGACATCAAAACTAATAGATACTACTTACTTACACTTTTACTGTTTGTCCAAGTAAAAAGAAGGTTCATGGTCTTCTTTGACTATGTGAGTGGTATGTGTGCATGACACATATACTCTTGAGCACATATGCATCACACTCAAATATGCACATATACACATCATGCATTTTCAAATATGTTTTTTTCCTATCAGGGCATTTGTGACACTGGCAAGCTCAGTGTATATAGAATGAAGGTTGTATTGTTCTGCTACTTCTCCATACAGTGACCGCCAACATCATCTCAAAATTCATTATCTTTCCCACTATCTGCTTCAGTCCTGTAGAAGATGAACAAACTCAGTTTGTCACACTGTAAAAGAAAGGCTCATAGAACCTGGAGAGGCATGTGGTGCCTCCTGTTTTAGGTCCTCTGCATATGTTATAGCTGTTAACTTGATGTTTTGATGAGACTCCTAACAGTGGGGGATTAGGGATGTATCTGACTCTTTCATCTGCTCTTGGGTCCCCTTTTCTTCTACTGGGATGCCTGGCCCAGTATTTACATGCAAATTTGTGTTTAGACTTACTGTATCTTTTCCTGCCTTATTTGACTGATATCCCTGGGAAGCCTGCTCTTTCCTGAAGGGAGAAGGAGGAGGAGTTGATCTGGGGAAGAAAACAGATAGGACAGGGACATTGGGAGGAGTGGTGAGAGGGAAAATTGTGGCTTCGTTGTTCTGTATAAGAAAAAATTAATTAATTAATTTTAAAAAAGAAAGGCTCGGTTTTTTTAAAGTTTTATTTATTTATTTTTATTTTCTATATTCTTTGTTTACATTCCAAATGATTTTCCCTTTCCCAGTTCCCCCCTCCCCATATGTCCCATAAGCCTTCTTCTCTCTACCCATTCTCCAATCACCTCCCTCCTTTTTCTCTGTCCTGGTACTCCCCTACAATGCTAGATCAAGCCTTTCCAGGATCAGAACCCTCACCTTACTTCTTCATGGGAGTCATTTGCTATGCTAATTGTGCCTTGGGTATTCAGAGCTTCTGGGCTAATTAATATCCACTTATCAGAGATTGCATTCCATGTGTATTCTTTTGTGATTGGGTTACGTCACTTAGGATGATATTTTCCAGTTCCAACATTTGCCTAAAAATTTTATGAATTCATTGTTTTTAATTGCTGAGTAGTATTTCATTGTGAAAATATACCACATTTTCTGTATCCATTCCTCCATTGAGGGACATCTGGGTTCTTTCTAGCTTCTGGCTATTATAAATAAGACTGCTATGAACATAGTGGAGCATGTGTCCTTATTGCATGCTAGGGAATCCTTTGGGTATATGCCCAGGAGAGGTATAGTAGGGTCCTCTGGAAGTGTCATGTCCAGTTTTCTGAGGAACCGAACCGCCAGACTGATTTCCATAGTGGTTGTATACCACCTTACAGTACCACCAGCAGTGGAGGAGTGTTCCTCTTTCTCCACATCCTGGCCAACACATGCTGTCTCCTGAGTTTTTAACCTCAGCCATTCTGACTGGTGTGAGGTGAAATGCTCTAAGATCAAAAATTGACAAGTGGGACCTCATAAAATTACAAAGTTTCATAAAATAAAATAAGGCAAAGGACACTGTCAAAAGGACAAAACAGCAACTAACAAGTTGGGAAAATATCTTCACCAACTCTACATCCAACAGAGGGCTAATATCCAATATACACAAAGAACTCAAGAAGTTAGACCCCAGGGAACCAAATAACCCTATTAAAAATGGGGTACAGATCTAAACAAAGAATTTTCACCTGAAGAAATTTGGATGGCCGAGAAGCACCTTAAGAAATACTCAACATCATTAGTCATTAGGGAAATGCAAATCAAAACAATCCTGAGATTTTTTTTTAAGTTTTATTAAGCAATATTTTATAAACAGGCCAGCTCTGATTCTCTGAAATGACAGGATGTTTTCTGGGAACTGAAAAGCTTCAGTGTGAATTCAATGTTCCCCATTTTCTGTAAAAGCACTTGAGCTGATGGCATGCTGTATAACCTTTGACCTTTCTTTTGGAAATGTTTACTGTGGGTGTGCTTTCAGCACTTTGTGTGCATGTGATGTAGAAGAACACCAACGGAGGACAGGATGGAGCAGGAAGCTTTGATTTCCCTTGGTTCCTAGCTGGGAAATATAGAGAGCAGCATTCAACTTTGTTTTTCCCTGAGCACTTCTGTATGTGAGACTTAGCTTGAGTGTCATGATAATTTTAGATGGATTTTAACAACTAAAGCTCTGTGGAGAGACAGTGGTTATCTAGCATGTGCAAGGCCCTGGGTTCCCCAGTACTAGAGAAACAACAAGAAACCACAACAGTTTCCTAAATATACAAGAAACTGTTCTCTCCTTGGGTTTCATCCTTACAAATAGGACCATCAATATAATGTGTTTAAAAGCAATGAAAAAAATCAGTTTGACATATAACTAAAGGTATCTATTCCTACAGAGACACTTGCAACTCTGTGATTTTTGTTGCTCTCCTTGCAACAGCAGGGGTATGGATTCTGCCTAGTTGTCCATAAACAAAGTAATGGATGCTGAAAATAGGATATACAATGGAATTTATTCAGCTATTGTGAAAAATTAAATTAGAAAGAAAATGGGTGGAACCAGAAAACATTATAATATTTAAGGTAACCCTGTTCAAAAGGACAAATTATATCTGATTTCTTTTATATGAGTATAGATCTCAGCTTTTATTTATTAATAAATAGTAAATATACTCATCTAGGAGGGACTAAATGTGGTTAAAGGGAAGGAAGCTATAAAGGATCTCATGAAACTAAAAGATAAAAAGTCTTTTAGTGGAAGGTAGTAGAGAAGGCAGTAAGGAAAGGTGGGAGGGGCTCCTCAAGGTGAAGGAGTGTAGCAGGAGAAAGGGGACACAGGGAGATGAATGAAGATAAGAGGCAGAACCCACCATAATGAAATATGCATAAATCCTTTATAGAAAAACATATTATTTTGTAATCCAGTTAAAACATAAAAGTAAATAAAGAAAAAAGTGAATTATGGGTCTATAATAAGTAGCCCATAAGTTAAGAATACTTGCTGAAGGTGTTGGAGAAGGTGTGGAGGAAGAGGAACACTCCTCCACTGCTGGTGGGGTTGCAAATTGGTACAACCACTCTGGAAATCAGTCTGGCGGTTCCTCCGAAAACTGGGCACCTCACTTCCAGAAGATCCTGCTATACCACTCCTGGGCATATACCCAGAGGATTCCCCACCATGTAATAAGGATACATGCTCTACTATGTTCATAGCAGCCCTATTTATAATTGCCAGATGCTGGAAAGAACCCAGGTATCCCTCAACAGAAGAGTGGATGCAAAAAATGTGGTATATCTACACAATGGAGTACTATTCAGCCATTAGAAACAATGAATTCATGAAATTCTTAGGCAAATGGATGTACCTAGAGAACATCATACTAAGTGAGGTAACCCAGACTCAAAAGGTGAATCATGGTATGCACTCTTTAATAAGTGGATATTAACCTAGAATACTGGAATACCCAAAACATAATCCACACATCAAATGAGGTACAAGAAGAAAGGAGGAGTGGCCCCTTGTTCTGGAAAGACTCAGTGAAGCAGTATTCGGCAAAACCAGAACGGGGAAGTGGGAAGGGGTGGGTGGGAGGACAGGGGGAGAGAAGGGGGCTTATGGGACTTTCGGGGAGTGGGGGGCTAGAAAAGGGGAAATTATTTGAAATGTAAATAAAAAATATATCGAAAAAAAACAAAAAAAATGGCCATAGTTCATCATAAAAAAAAAAAGAATACTTGCTGATTTTGAAGAAGCAGATACTCAAATGACTGCTCACAAACATTCCTAACTCAAGGCCCCCCAACACCCGTTCTTTCTGCCATAGCCACCATCTAAGTATATGGTATACATATAAAAAATTCACACACATAAAATAACATGTATGTGGTTCCTCAGTTAGTACCTATGTATTTGACCATGTCCTTAAATCACAGTATCCTCAGTAATACTCTGAACTAGAGAGATACACCTCAAATATGCCATTAAATATTAGAGACAGAGCTTGCCCATAGGAAGCTTGGCTCATAACAGGCTGTAATATTCCTGACAGAAATATCACTGCTTTTCAGTCACTATTGGATTGCTCCATGCTCATGTGGATGACAGACAGAAATCTATAACAAAGAGCCCTTCTACATTGTAGGAATGTGGTTGCCTAGTAATGCATTCTGAGTTCCTGAAGAGTCATCTATGATTGTTTTTGAGAATGAAATCAATGGGATAAAGGAAGCTCCAGGTTTAGGAACCTTCAAGAAAAGAGTAGCCCTTTTCTCAAGTAGCTCAGGATATCTTCTCTCCAGGATTATTATATAGTATATAACATTCCATGTTACCTGATCTCATAAGAAGTGATATACTGCTAGAAAAATGTATGGGGTCCTCTGGAACATTGTTTAATGTTCTCTTCATATGAATTCTATGCGTATCTCTCTTTTGAGAACAACTTCTGTTCTCTCTCCTCAAAGAATCTGTAATCTACATCAAGAATGGTATTATGAACATTTACTTTATTCTTCTTTCTCATTCCCACCATGATTGGTCTTGGACAACTAAAGCAGTATAGACTTTTTCGTTTATAGCCTTGTAGATTTGTGTTTTGAAAGAGGACCTAGGAAAATGTGTAAGCTGATAAGTTAGTATAAGATGATTGCTCAGTCATCACATCCATGTACAAAACAAGTGAGTAGTTTGGCTATTCCCTGCCCTTATTCTTTTCAGTGAGTGTCATTTATATTAGTCACTGGTTTATTGCTGTGAAGGGAAAACAAACCTCTTATCATTCAGTTGGTGGCTTGCTTACAGTTTCAGATGTTTAGTCCATTATTGTCTTGGCAGGGAACATGGCGGCATTAAAGCAGGTGCTGGGAAGTATCTGAAAACTGTATCATGATTTGTAAGCAAAGAGTGAGTCTGGGCTTGTAATGGGCCTTTGCAACTTCAGATCACACCTCCAGTGATACACTTCCTCCAACAAGGCCACAGCTCTTAATCCTCTAAAACTTCAAATAGTTCTACTCACTGGGGCCAAGCATTTCTGGGGGGGGGGCTGCTCTTATTCAAACCACCACATCTTCCAGCATAATATGATCAAATCCCCAACACTGGCTTTCTCCATTTCATGGAACTGGAAAGCCTTTTCAAGCATAAGAAAAGACATCATGGTTCTGAAGGTCCAGCAACAGGCCCAGAGTGCACTCCAGATCAAGGGGAGGCCCCAAGTCCTGACACTATTACTGAGGCTATGGAGTACTCACAAAAAGGGACCTATCATGACTGCCCTCTGGAAGAACCAACAAGCAACTGAAAGAGTCAGATGCAGACATTTGCATCCAACCAATAGACTGAAGCTGCTGAACCCTGAGGTTGAATTAGGGAAAGGCTGGAAGAAGTTGAGGAGGAGGGCCACCCTGTAGGAGGACCAGCAGTCTCAATTAGCCTGGACCTCTGAAATTTCTCAAACAATGGACCACCAAGCAGGCAGCATACACCAGCTGATATGAGGCCACCAACACATACATAGTAGAGGCCTGCCAGGTCTGGGTTGAGTCAGATAAGATGCACCTAACCCTCAAGAGACTGGAGGCCCCAGGGAGTTTAGAAGTCTGGTTGGGTGGGGGTTGAGGGTGGGACATCCTCCTGGAAACAGGAGCTGGTGGGGGAGTGTGGGATATGGAACAGTCACAAGGTGGACAGGGAGGGGAATGAAATCTGGTGTATAAATACATACATACATACATACATACATACAGGATGAGATTGACCAAGATTTGCTTCCAAATTTTGCTTTGTGTTCTAGAGCAAGTTGCTCAACATGTCTAGGCACCCGTTTTTCAAGAAAAATAAATATGGTTAATTGTGACAGCATGCATACTTCCTGGGGTGTCTGCAACAGTGACATGGGGGTGCTTACACTGAGAGCCTAGTAGAGCAAAGGGCTCTGGCAATCATTAATAATTTTCAATAGTAGTCATTATTTGTCCAATTTCTCTCTCACATGATAGTATAGCTTTAAAAAGGACAATGTTCTTAATGTGTATATCACTTTTACAATTATCTATTGGAGTGTGATACTAATTAAATGAGTTTTAATTGTGCTTTACTCTAATAACAAGCTGGTCAAGCAACTGAAATTTAATCAGCAAAAGTGCCTAGCTTTAGCCAATGCTGGCCATGACCTGTGGTGCCCTCTGCTTGCTAAGCCCCACTTCAACTGCCAGAGCTTAATTTCTTCACTTCTAGCCCTAGCAGTGAGACTGAGCTGTGACAGAGGTATTCTTGTAACAGAATATGATTATAAAGTCCACACAGGAGAGAGCAGAGATTCAATTGTAAAGCTCTGGTTTCAGACTGTGTGCATGTTATCAGCTGTCCAGACTAGGGATCACTTGACCTTTCTGAGCATAAGTTTACAATGATTTACATTGTATCCTGTGTTTCTTTCTTATGTGTTCAAATTATCATTTAGATCTATTCCTGGAGGGATATATCAGTATATATTTTTTATCTTGTTAAAACTCCCCAAAGCCTGCTGTACCAGTGTCAGCTGCTGCTACTGGTTGAAATGTTACCAGTAAATCACACCCTCCTAGCACGAGAGACCAGGTAATTTTACTGAGACCCATAATTTCACTGCTCTCACTCGTGAGCAGAGTTCATATTCATTAATCTAACCCTCTCCTGAACTGAGCCTGGTTTACTTACAAAATCATCTCCAGTGCCCCAAGGTCACATCCTGTCTGCACAATACCAGTAGCTGGTGACATCTTCAACATTGTATGTGCCTGTGACTGCTCAGTAGCTTCCTGTGCAGCATGACTTTCGTATCTCACCTTTCTGTCACTCCCATTCACATTCTCTAGCATGTCACAAAAGCAGTCCAAGAATATTTTTTTCTGCACTACCCTCTGGACTCATTTTAAGGTTTCCAATTATCCCTGGAAACCAAGCTAAATGCAGGCATCCATTTTCCTTGCTTGCAAGGCTTTCCATGGCAGGGTTTGAGTAGTTTTTGTCTTTGTACCATCAGCACCTGCACCTTGTATACAGCCAACAAAATTGTGATGAACAGCTGAGGAATATTTTTTGAAACTGTGAACTCTGGCACTGAGAAATGCAACTTTGAATGAGGTAGGGCACACGACTACAAGATAAAACGATTTCTTTGTCTTTGACACAGTAAGACACCAATCAGCCTCTCTTTGGATCGTTAAACTAGGGCTATTTCAACCAGGGGTTTGGAGAAGCTGATCCTATTGAATTCTGCTTCCTATTTTTCAGGGCAGTTAGTATCTCAGGGATTGGAATGCAGCTGTGGTATTAATACAGATGCTGACATGTCAGAAAGCCCAAAGGAGCAAAGCTTTTGAGGATGGAGAGATTACCAAAGCTTTTCATTTTCATGCGGTCCAGAGGCTCTGGGGTGATCTAAATGGCATGCTGGTATATTCATTTGTGACTGCCTTTGCAAGTGTGCTATATTTTATGAGCAACCTCGTGGCAGGAAATATATTGTCCAGAGGTTTCTCTACCTGCTGCTGGATTCACAATTGAAGGTCAAATATATCATGCCTCACCTGCCGATGCTAACTCCCTCTTGCAAAGTTACGTTACTGCTGAATGGATAGGTGCCTCTTGGTACATACATTCCTTTAGAATTCTCTAGTCAATAGTTCCTGATGCTGCTTGGTCCTTGGCAATACCATTAACTTAAAACTATAGAGTTAAAACTGTAGAAATTGATGACCCTTGGCCCTCCTGATATATGGCTCAGGCCCTACAATCTTTCCAGGGAGTACAAATAACTATGCTAAAGCAGGTTGCTATTGTCTCCTGCTCTCTGGGAGCTTCTTCTTTGGCTATATGTTACTTTGCACTGCTGTGAAGAATTTGAGGATCTGTCAAGGAAATATTTATTCTTGGCTGAGTCAGGACCTCACCCTTTATATATATATATATATATATATATATATATATATATATATATATATATAATGCATTTCTCCTTCTAAGAGTAGAGATTTGTGGCTTCAGGTAGGTGATGAATTCTGTTACAAGATCCTTCTGAGAAAATGCTATAGCTAAATTATAGTTGACGCGCCAACTTGGCTATTTACTAAGATAATGAAATACGTTGGTCCCCAGTCCATTACTTCTCATTTTTCTGTACCTCTTGTTGACCTCTTGAAGTTTTTCACATTGTTTTAGTGCTAAAACAGAAGGTTGAGATCATATGATCTAAAACTAGGTGATATTTGTCACATAGTTTCCATTTAATGAATGTGAGCTTCCACCTTGTTAAAAGATTTAACCTGGGAATGTTCAAGGTCTATTACTCAGAGTTACAGATAAAATGGTAACAATAACAGTAACAGAACACTCCTAGCCAGACATGAATAACTAAATAAAGCATTCAGTATTTTCTAGTTCCTTTCCCCATAGCTTTCTGGTGTTCAGCAGGGATGAAAGGCTATGCCCTTCGGAAGATGTTCAACAAAGTGCATGAATAAGAAGAAATACAGTGTGGCCTCTTCTAGATATAGTTCATTCACAATCTGTGAAGCAGTGATGCCCAGGACAAAACAAGGCAGCACTCTATGATCTTGTGGTCCTTGGCCTGTCTCAGATACTGCTTACTATAGATGCTGCCTCTGAGCAAGAAGTGAACACTGATTTGTGGTAAGGGACAGGAAGTTTCTGAGGAATATGTTGGAAAGGGTTGCCCAATCAACCCTTGGATATCACCAATAAGAATTGTGTTGATCTGACTTCCAATCTAGTGAGTAATGAGACATTTCTTCAGGAAGCCTTGGGCAATCCATTGGCTTCAAATATCAGAGCTCAAAGCTCAAAGTCACTGCTGAATTAATAGATGCAGGAGGGAATAAAGTTCAGAGACATAGAACCAAAGCTGTTTTTGTCACAAGGCTTGCAATAAATAGAAGCTCATGAAATGGCTAATTAATTAGTTAATTAATTGGATGAGAGCATTAGGTGACTTAGGAGTTTCAGTGACTCAGGGATACTAATTTTTCTTCAATACTTCAAAGCATTGCTCAAATAACCTTTGCTTTCCCTAATGAATGATTTTGAGATTTATCCAAATGCTTACTGACCAAATAAAAGTCAGCATCTTTTTCACAATTTGGCCAGAATTATAATGTGCAGAGGGAGTGGCAAGTTAATTTTTAAACCAAAGGTAAAAGATTACATCTAGGAGATTTTGTCATTCTGACAGTTCTTGGTTCCTAATTGTTGATATAAATTATGAATTAAAATGAATTTATATGCTGGTGTCTTTTAGTACTTTTTTCTCTGGGCACAATGTCAGCAACATGGCTATTGTCCTGCTTTTTAGAGTCTAAAAATGCATTAATATCTGAGTTGACTGATATTTGGGTGTTTTTTTCCCTTGTAGTTTTGAGTTGTTCTGAAGACTGGATATTCACAAAATAAACTTTAGCCTATATTTAAGATATAGCATTCATAGCTACAAGAAATGATCATGAACATTTTATATTAACTTTGACAGTCTGTGGAACTTTCAGTTCTAAAGGATCTAAAAGTGAAATGCACATGCCTAACACCTGTCACTTATTTTCTTCTCTAATACATTTCAACTTCTTCAACAATGAGCTAAAAATCTGCAAATGAATAATTCTGTGGACAGTAAATTACTCCAAACTCATTTTTTCGAAGTCCTGTCATTGAAGCTATATGAACAGATTTGTTTTCCACATAATATATAGGAGTGTTTCCTATGAGAAGAGTGTACTATTAAATTCTATGACTGGAAATTATAATTAGTATTCATTGCATTATAAGATTATTCTTGTTTCATTCTTAATAAAAAAGTCCTTCTGTCAAGACTTTTATAATACATTTTATTAATTTTCAATAATATTACACAATATAATTTGATTGTATTCACCTTCATTCCTCCCATGATCTCTTCCTAGATCTTCCTGTTATCTCATGATTTTGTTTTTTAGAGACAGGGTTTCTCTGTGTAGCCCTGGCTGTCCTGGAACTCACTCTGTAGACCAGGCTGGCCTCAAACTCAGAAATCCACCTGCCTCTGCCTCCCAAGCTGGGATTAAAGGAGTGTACCAGCATTGCCTGACTATCTCATAATTTTTAATAATACATCAAGTCCAATTTTTATCACCCATAAACTCATGGGTATGGGATCATCTCACTAGGATGTGATCAATGTATGAGTAATCATGCCCATAAGGAGAATCGAATGTTCTTCTCAGAGGTATTACTTGTCTCCCATCCATATACTATGCAGGCCTGACCATGCTTAGCTTCTAAAAACAGATGAGATGAGAAGTACTCAGGGTGATATAGATCCATATTCATATAGATCCATTACCTGTCCATAGCACCTCAGTTATGAATGGGAGCTCATTAATTCCTTCCCACTTTATGCAAGAATTTTAGCTGCATTGGTCGTAGGCAAGCAAGTAGAGCTGCCGCAAGTTCGTGAGTGTAGCAATCCTGCTATGCCCAGAAGACATTGCTTTTGTTGTTTAGTTATGCTTTGATTTGCTTTGGTTTTATAGTTCTCCCTGAACTCTGGCTGTTATAATCTTTTTGTACCCTTCTCCAGGAGCCAACACCCTTGTGTTTTGAGAAGGGGGTGATAATATAGATATCTCAATTATAACTTTATTGATGCATATTCTCTGCATTTTTACCATTTATTCTTTTCCATCTTTACTAAAGTTTTTCTCTTTACAGAAAAACTTCTCAGGCTTCATCTGAGAGCTTCATTCATTTGTAGACATGGAAATCAGTTTAATACTATAATAATCATAATGGTAGTAATAGGTTCACCCGTAAGGCCTGTGGGCTCCAAAATCAGTGGTTCTTTGCCATGTGTACAGAACAAGGCATATGTTTCTTCATATAGAGAAGCTATGCATTCATGGGTACATATGGAAGATACTTGCAATTATTGTATGTCACAGGGTTTAAAGCTTATTAAAATTAATCTTCACAATGCCCCTGCTTCCTGCAGCTTATATAGATAGAGCTCCAAGTTCTACAAAAGCTAGTCAACAGAAAGGGAGCTTCCTGGTACACGTCCACTTGATTTCCTCATGTCCTATGATAAATGTATATAGTATCTTCAGGAGCTGAGAAGTGTTACCAACAAGTTCTGGTGGAGAACCAAGAACATTGGCAATAGTTTGCAGTGTTTGGAGGTATCTCTGGGATACATCTGTCCAACAATTCAAGAGGAGGTACTATGCATTTTAGTTAGAAACTTATGGCTTCTACACACACACACACACACACACACACACAAACACAAACACACACACACATACACACACATGCACACGTGCGTGCTCATGTGTATTATATGCGTGCGTGTGTCCACTGACCTAGTATATAAGTTATCCCTCCCCAAACACTTTCCTTTGCACTTCTCTTGCTCTTCCCTGTTAAGCCCCTTCCCCATTATTTTCTTTCAACTAGCATGCTTCATACTGAGGATTTATTACTGTTGCATCATTAAAGCCCTATTTGTATTTTCAGAGTCTATATTCTTGATCCTTCTGGACCCCAGAACTCTCTCTGTTTTTCTTTCTTTCTTTCTTTCTTTCTTTCTTTCTTTCTTTCTTTCTTTCTTTCTTTCTTTCTTTCTTTCTTTCTTTCTTCTTTACTTCCTTCCTTCCTTCACTTCCTTCCTTCCTTTTCTTCTTTCACCTTTTATTGATTCTTCATGAGTTTCACACCCTGTACCCTAAACCTACTCATCTCTTCCCATCACCTCATATCTATCTTTTGCCCTTGCAATGCCCTCCAATAGAAAACCATAAACAAACAAACTGTATAGAAAGCATCTCATCATGGACACTCTAATATGTCACAATGTGTCCCACAGTATATTCCTCTGTCTACGCATCTTTATTTGCAAATGTTCATTGCAATGAGTCATTGGTCTGGTTTGAGATCACTGGTTTCTGTGACCCTACCAATATTTAGTCCTCACCAGGCCTCATCCTGATTATCCTGTTGTTGCCTTGTGTCATGGAGATCATGCAGAATTAGATCAACAAGACTGTCCCTTTCACACATCCTAACCATTCACAGATGATATAGATTTTGGGGTGGGCCAACTCATAGCCCTGGATCTGGGCCTGCATTTTAGCTGAGCTGTTCAGCATACTGGCTCTCTCTTACACCACCAGGGTGAGCTCCCCAGAACTACTCTGGCTACATCTCTTCTCCTGCCCTCAGGGCTTGCCCACCTACACTCACACATCCAGGGCCTGTACAACTGTGCTGTCCAGGTGAGGTTCAGGGCCAACTCTGAGAGCTACAGCCAATGCAGGGGCAAGGATTGCTTTCTTGCTCTCATACCCTAGGTGGCAGTTCTCCTGACTACCACAGGTTAAATTGGGAGGGGACATCACCCCCACATCCATACCACCTAATGGAAGAAGAATGGTGGGGCCTACTTTTCCACACTCTTACCCTTGGAGCTGGCTCAGCTGCACCCCAACTACTAGAATAATCTCTGCTGCACAGGGGAGGTGCATCACCCACGCACTCTCCCTGGTTCTGCAGCCCATGAGGAGCAGGACTAGGTCTTCTGTACCCATGATCTTGTGGGCAGCTTTCCTGCCTGCCTACTGGAGGGAGTAAGCAATAGGAGGAGGAGGGGCATCACTTCTAAGCCCATACACCTGATGGCAGACAAATAGTGATGTTAACTTTCCCATACACACACCCTCAGGACCTGCTTATCACAATCTTACCACCAGGAACAACTTCACTGTGCTGCCCTAGCAAGGTTCAGGGCCTGCTCTCCTAAGTACTGCTGTAGATGAGAGGTGGGCCCAGCTCTCTGGAACAGCATAGGCAGTGAGGGACAGGAATAGTTCTGCACAGCCCCTGGACAGCCTCATGGTCCTTGCGTGGCTGCAGAGACCAGGGACATCTCCATATTCTCTGGTGGGAATATGAGCCATGGATATTTACAGCGACTCCTCACAGATCCAGACATGGCCCTAGTGGCAGCTCGGTTGGACCTTCACCATGGCCCAGGGTGCCAGGGTTGGCAGCTCACAACAGGCTACTCTTCTCCACCTTCGATTCTCCAGTTCCATCTCTCTTCATAATGCTCAAGTTGCTTCACTTCTCCTTTCTCCCGCCTGTCCACCACATACTCAAGCATTGTGGTGACTCCCACTGCAGACTGGCCATGCAGCTGGTAGGTCCCTAGGTGACACCCTCCAACAAATATCTGTCTGTGGCCTGACTGCTCTGGAGGGCAGATATGTGGTTGTTATGGTAGTCAGCAGGTCTCTGTCTTCCACCTCCTATGCTGTACTGGGAGATGGAAAGCAAGACTCTGTGTGGTTTTGGCCTACCTGTGCCCATACAGTGGGACAGAGGGCAGGTATGGGGATGTCTTTCCCCACCTGCACCTGGAAGGCATGGTGGAACAGAGCTCTTTGTCTAACTTCCTCCTGTGCTACACTACCCAGATTTGATTTGATTTGATTTTTATGTGTTCTAGGTATAAGATAGCTTTGGCCACCAAGTCAAGCATCAAACTAAGATGGACAAAGGACTACCACCTGCTCTGCCCCTGACTGATAGAAGAATGCCACCACCACAAAGGTATCTCTTTGCCCATTGCCAGTGGAACAAAGCACTGTTTTCTAACTTAGTAGCTAACTATGATGAGTTGAATTTAGTCTTGTTCTACTTGAAACTAAACACAATCAAAAGTTAGAATCTTAATCACATTAGTCATATTGCACACTTTCCACCACTCTCGACAACTATTCCAGTGGAGAGTTTAGATTAAAATGTCTAGTGTTGATCATGGATAACCAAGAACAATACTGCAAACACAACAGATTTAACTGATGTCTGTGGGGTCAGCTAAATGAAGGTGTATTTATTCCTGTTAGCTCACTAAATCAGAATAAATTTATGTTTATCATCTGGAACTTCAGTCTTTTCAAATGATATTTTTAATGATGTTTCTTAAATGCGTTAACCTCCCTTTTAGCCCACCACCTACTAGAGGTAGTGGAAAAGAAAGGATATGGGGGTCGTGGACCTGTGGAGAAATGTTTTTTTGGAGAAACTCCTGTCTGTGTTGTCTTGAAATTATTAGTTCAGTTCACAGGTCAGCAGCAGCCACTCAGTTCACTCACAAACACTTCATGGACAAATCAGCAGTCCAGTTCGGTAGAGTTGGGATACCAAACAAGAATCAGTAGTGACTTAGCAGAGATACCCAGGCCTCAGCTCAGCTCAGCTCAAGTCAGCTGGAGGGACCAGGAGGAATGCCAGAAGTTTGTTCTCAGTTGTGCCTCTTTCAGTAAAGTAACTATCAGGGAGGATATGGCACAACAAGGTCTGCACAGCTAGCTAAGCTCAGCCTCCATCATTGTATATCAAGTCCTTTGTATACACCTTCCAAACTTTACGTGTCCTCCATGTGTCTTCCCTTACCACACATCTTGCCTTAGCATATTTGTCTCAGCTGACATCACTCTGCCAATCAGCCCAGAGTACAGGGCAGCACATTACCACAAACACTTTTTGGTGTGTTTCTTTCTACAGAGTCCCAACCAATGGAGCTCAACTATGCAATGTGAAACAGACCATAGCATGTATGTTTTTACAAAAGAATCTTTCATCATGTGTCCTTTCATGTGCTTGATTCAGTAGAACATCCTTTCTCCTGTGTCTGCTTCAGTGAAATGTTCCTTTATGAGTCTGCTTTAGTCTTTCACCTGTGTCCACTTCAGGAAAACATTCCTTCATGTGTTTGCCCCAGCAAAATGCCATCTAACACAACTGACTTTACAAAGAACCCTTAAGTTTCCTCTTCAATCATCAATAACACACTAAATTTATAACATTAATAAATTAATAATAAAATCATGAATTAACACAATAAAATTATAAATTAACTCTATTTCTCAAATATTTCTTTAGGAATGGTAACACACTATCTAGTATGGAGAAAGGAGAGAAAGAAATGGATTAGAGGGTGCACTTATGTCTGAGAAATAAAATTCCAGCAGTTTGGGTTTAAAAGTTCTCACATTGTAAGATGTTCTAAAGTTTCACTTTAGAAAAAGAAAGAGTCTTCTCAGGGTTGGTTTCTGCTTTTTCTGGCAAACTTTAACTTCCTGGTTCAAAGAAAAGACATTTATAAATGAGGCCCACAAGGCTTCTGTGACATCAAATCACTCTTACAGCGCAACATTTTGATGAGTTGAGTGTAAATGAACCAGAAACATGTGGATTAAATTTCCCCTATGGTAGTAAGAGGTTAGAAAAATTGAGGGGAAAATGTGCCTGGGGAAAATGCACTTGGGGTTTTCTGCGCTCTTGGTACTTAAAACTCAGAACATGCTATTTTCTGGGAAACAAAACAAAAGCAGAGGAAATCACTACAGCTCTGCTGCTTGTGCTGACTTCTAGGGGAACTTGGACTGGGAGGTCAGTTTTCTAGAACTATAATCTGGATTGAGAGACAATTTTAGGTGGCATGTGTCTGGAATAATAATTTGATATGGAGTGTAGAGAATGGCTATGCAAGGGGGGAGGCACGTTCTTCTTGTCCTTGTTCAAGTGATCAATTCAGTTAATAAGGGAGGGTGGAGCTGGCCCATCAAGGCGACTGGAAAAGACAAAGGCAAAGGAATGGCCTCTGTTTTTTTTTTTATTCGATATAATTTATTTACATTTCAAATGATTTCCCCTTTTCTAGCCCCCCACTCCCCGAAAGTCCCGTAAGCCCCCTTCTCTTCCCCTGTCCTCCCACCCACCCCTTCCCACTTCCCCGTTCTGGTTTTGCCGAATACTGCTTCACTGAGTCTTTCCAGAACCAGGGGCCACTCCTCCTTTCTTCTTGTACCTCATTTGATGTGTGGATTAGGTTTTGGGTATTCCAGTTTTCTAGGTTAATATCCACTTATTAGTGAGTGCATACCATGATTCACCTTTTGAGTCTGGGTTACCTCACTTAGTATGAGGTCAGCATGCAGAAGAATGCGAATTGATCCATCCTTGTCTCCTTGTACTAAGCTCAAATCCAAATGGATCAAGGACCTCCACATAAAGCCAGACACTCTGAAGCTAATAGAAAAGAAACTGGGGAAGACCCTTGAGGACATCGGTACAGGGAGAAAGTTTCTGAACAGAACACCAATAGCATATGCTCTAAGAGCAAGAATTGACAAATGGGACCTCATAAAATTACAAAGTTTCTGTAAGGCAAAGGACAACATCAAGAGGACAAATCGACAACCAACAAATTGGGAAAAGATCTTCACCAATCCTACATCAGATAGAGGGCTAATATCCAATATATATAAAGAACTCAAGAAGTTAGACTCCAGAAAACCGAACAACCCTATTAAAAAATGGGGTACAGAGTTAAACAAGGAATTCTCACCTGAAGAACTTCGGATGGCAGAGAAGCATCTTAAAAAATGCTCAACTTCATTAATCATTAGGGAAATGCAAATCAAAACAACCCTGAGATTTCATCTTACACCAGTCAGAATGGCCTCTGTCTTTTTACTGGCAGGCTCTCAGTTGCTCTCTTAAATGCCACTGACAAGTCTGTTATTGACAAGCTTCATGTTCAGATGGCCACAGAGGCTCAAGAAAGATGGGTAGAAGAGGAGAAAGATTAGGCTAGAGGTGAAATCAATAGCAATTCAAAGCAAACTGATAAACACTTAGGGAAGGATTCTTAAACATGGGAGCACATACAATACACGACAGTATTTCTAGCTCTTCAAGACTGAGACAGCCTGAGTTAAGTCCAGGCTGTGGTGCACAACAATAAGGAAAGAGTATCAATTAACTCTTGTAACTCTATTTTACATGGTAAATCAAATGAGAATTCATCTCCTAAAATTTCACTTTAGAAATAGGTAGTTGGTTTCTTCAGACATCAGGCATACACATGGTACACATATATAAATTCAGGCAAAAAACTCATACAAACAACTAAAATATGTCATCGGGGCAGAGAATAAGTGCCTCAATGGCATGACTTTTTAATGTGCTTTTCATGACTTACAAAACCAAGAAGCCAAAAGAATCCATCAATCAATTTATCTGATAATGGATAAGTATCTATACGTGCATAAACTTTGTAAATACAAAGATACCATATTTTGGTCAGTGAGTCTTAGGGTTTATATTGTTTATCCAAATTGCTCAGGCTCACCTTGGCTCATTAATAATCTTTGTTGTTATACTTTGTCTTACAGCCTGGAAATAAACATGTGTTGAGGGAGAGTTGCTTGCTTTCCCCAATCAGTTTTTGAATCCAACAATTCTTTGACTAGAGTCACTTGTATGTGGCTGTATGTTTCTTTAGAGGAAACCGACACTGTTAGTTCATAGAGGCTTCTATAAATCTCTGGTTTTAAATTTTAGATTAAGACATACCAAGTCTAGACACTGCCCCAAAGAAACAATCCTTTCTTGCCAAAGTAGGATTTCCCCATATACTGCCAACAACAGTTAAATAACTTATTTCTATGCTTATATCTGCTTTTATTTCAATTTATGGTCATGTGTTTCAATGGGGAAATGAAAGCTTATATCATAAAACTGGAGGGATGAAAATGGGATATGTTATGATGATCTTAAAGAGCTAGATCTCTGACCCATGTGCTAACAAAGCAAGACAATGGGGGGAGCAGGAATTAAAGTGGGAACCTCCTAATTCTCAATTCCACATTAAGTTACTGTTACTTGAGAAGTTGAGGAGTAATTCTAATTAATCAGGTTAACCATTGTTCGTAGTAATTGTGATTAGCAATAGATATCACAGAAAGGGACTAAGAAAAAACCCACCGTAAGTAATAAAAAATACCCTTAAATTTCTAACCCATGAGAGCTGCAATTCCCCCATACTGGAAGAATATTTCTGGCACAGGGTAAGTTCAGACGTGAGAAACTTGACATCCAAATACATGAAACACCAATTAAGAGATCAGCGATGGGCATCTGAGTATCTTGCCTTGGATATATTCTTCCCCATGTACTGTGAAAGATGACCAGCTCCATGTTAATCTTATCAGTTATGAGTTCATATGTGCTGATTTTGTGTAAGCAATGTATCATCTGTGTATTCTTCTATGTATAAACTAAGTTAATTTACATTGTTTGATGTTAATGCCTCATTTAACTCAAGTACATTATATATATATTCAATATATATATTGAAGAAGTGAGTATATGTATTTTAAAAAGCCTTAGTTTTCTCTCTTTTCTAAATCGTTTGTTACATAGATGAAAAAGGATGTAAAATTCCTTAGAAACACAGCTCTTTATGCAGGGTCTGTAAGAAAAAAGGATGCAGGCACTCATGGTTAAGAGAAAGTTCTGGAAACAATCTGAGTTTGAGCCAAGGTTCTTACTGTGCAGATTTGGCCACTTCCCAAGATCTTTCTTCATCTCAGTTTCTCATCTGTAAAATGAGAAAAGTAATTGTAGTACCATATAAAATCGTTTGAAGAGTAAAATGATTGATTATATGTAAGGTCTCAGAACAGTGGCCATCATATAATTAATACCCAATGGATGTTAGATACTCCCCACTTCCTTTCACTAGTAACTCTACACCCTCTCACTTGTGTAAACCCAAAGTACTCTTTTATAGTGCTACTTTACAATTACCATTTGGTTTTGACACATATGAATGGTTTTAAAGACTGGAAAAATATAGATCTTAAACATTCCTTCTTGATTGATTTATTGTATTTTATACATATTAGTGTTTTGCTTGCATTGATATATGTGTATCTCATGTATGTTTAGTGCCTGCAGGGGTCAAAGAGGATGTTATGTCCCCTGAAATGCACTTATAGATAATTGGGCCACTACGTGGGTGCTAGGAATCTAAGCAATATCAGATCTTCTATAAAAGCATGAGTACTCTTAACAGCTGTTCCAGTTATTTAACAACTTAAAAGGGGACTTTTATAATCTTTCTATTGCCTCAACAACTCTACATTTGAATTGATTGTGGTTTTATATAATGGTCTCTGTTGGGAAGATTGCCCTGATGGGGGATGAAGGCTACACTTCTCTGTGGATATAAAGACAAATGTTTGCAGATTGTTGTTACAGACTATGCTGGTTTAGTAAATTAGAGGGCATAGTCAGGACTTTACTAGCACTGAGTACTTAACTAGGTTTTCAGTATCAGGCAGTTTCCTTTTTGTTGAGTAACTGATCTTAAAATGTCTGATTAGATAGCTATTAGTTACCATTGAGTTATTTGTGCTACCCCTGCGTCCTTAGGATCTGGTGCCATGCTAGTTGTTGATGTGGTTCATAGTCATCATAGCTAGGAGGGACTTTTCGTTGCCTCCCTCATTTGGATGCTTGTATGGTGAGTTCTGGTACTCTAAAAATTAATCCTCATTGAGGGAAAAATCAGAATATATATATATATGCATGAGGTAAAGTATAGGCCATGAATTTGAAGGAGAATGGAGATAGGTTTATTGGGGGGTTTGAAGGGAAGAAAGGGAAAGACTAAATGCTATAATTAATATCTCACAAATAAAACATAAAAAGTAAAACATATTAAATCTCTTATTCAATTAAATTGTCATAGCTACAATAACATATCTTAGTAAGTTGTGAACTTTGGATCATTTCTGTGATTGTCCTTAGAATACACTTCTTAATCAGCCATTACATGTAGTTCATGTATAGTAGCTTACTGCTACCATACTACTGGCTACTCTTTCCAGATGCTCATCATATTTCAGATCCCCTGTCAAGAACTTCATATGAACCTCCATTTATTTTGCTACTTTCTGCTTGGATGTAAACACTGATATAAAGAAATAATTTCAGACATAGTACTATAATTTTGGTCAAAAGTTCATTAATGGGGAAGTCATAGGCCTTCTGATTAAGCCTGCTATTTTTATTTTGCTGAATGATCATGCTGTGAAACTGACTTCTAAATGTATACATATATATCCTTAGCTCCAGGCTGCTTGGACCAAGAAGCTTCATTTCACAGTGAACAAAAGTCAGTGGAGAGATACTTAACGGGCTAAAGTGCTGAAATACGAGACCGAGTGCTCAGCCCTACTACCACCAAAGCTCAGGGAAAATGTGGTAAGGGAGGTGGGAGGTATGCAAGTCCCAGAATATGGTGCTGCATCTTGTTAAATGCTATTACATTACATGATTGTTGCACTCATGGACTTATAGAAGCTATAGTTTTGACTCAAAACGTGCAGAAAAATCAAGCCAGCTCAAATCTAAGCATATGTGGAGTAGATGATCTATCGGCACAATTATCCACACTGAGGAGTTATTGGCAGTAGGTAAATACTGGGGCAGGGAGAATCATTATTTATTAAATATATGGCTGCTGATGGATGGCCGTATCCATGCTTCTTGGGGGGGGGGCCCACCCCCATGAACATATGGGAAACACTAAACTGGGCTTAGTGGTTATCAAGGGAGAGAAAAATGAAGGCACAGAGTTGGAAGGGGGTGTTTTGAAAGAATATGGGAGCACTAGAGGGATTATCAGAGTAGACATTATCATAGTCCACAGAAAAATTCAAAAACTTCTTTGCCCAGTACTTTATTTATTTTATGTTTTGAGATTATAGTTTAGTAGCATCTTTCACACATTCCCTTTCTTCCTTCCAATACCTCCCATTTACTTCTCTTTCCTCTTTCAAATTTGTGATCTCATTTCTTATTAATTTTTATTCCATAAAAGAAAGAGGAACACTCCTCCACTGCTGCTGGGGTTGCAAATTGGTACAACCACTCTGGAAATCAGTCTGGCGGTTCCTCTGAAAACTGGGCACCTCACTTCCAGAAGATTCTGCTATACCACTCCTGGGCATATATCCAGAGGATTCCCCACCATGTAATAAGGATACATGCTCTACTATGTTCATAGCAGCCCTATTTATAATTGCCAGATGCTGGAAAGAACCCAGGTATCCCTCAACAGAAGAGTGGATGCAAAAAATGTGGTATATCTACACAATGGAGTACTATTCAGCCATTAGAAACAATGAATTCATGAAATTCTTAGGCAAATGGATGGAGCTAGAGAACATCATACTAAGTGAGGTAACCCAGACTCAAAAGGTGAATCATGGTATGCACTCACTAATAAGTGGTTATTAACCTAGAAAACTGGAATACCCAAAACATAATCCACACATCAAATGAGATACAAGAAGACAGGAGGAGTGGCCCCTGGTTCTGGAAAGACTCAGTGAAACAGTATTCGGCAAAATCAGAACGGGGAAGTGGGAAGGGGTGGGAGGGAGGACAGGGGAAGAGAAGGGGGCTTACGGGACTTTCGGGGAGTGGGGGGGCTAGAAAAGGGGAAATCATTTGAAATGTAAATAAATTATATTGAATAAAAAAAAGAAAAAATATTTCTGAAAGAAAATGAGTTGGGAGAACAAAAATGAATAAAATTTTTGACATAAATACATGTAGGTAATAATTTTTCATCTATGCCATATTTACTTAAGACCTACTCGTAAGTGGTAAGCAGTATTTTCTGATTTCTGAGACTGTCATGCGGATCACTATATTATCTCTATTTTAAGATGGTATCTGAATATTATGCAGCTCAGACTGTAGGGCACACCAGTCTTGGGGTAGTGGACTCTACTACACAGAAGTACTCAAAGGTGACAGTAAGAAATTACAGGTTCCCCAGGGTTCTACTTTTCTCCACACGCTCAGTTTTCATCTTGGAGATTCACAGTGCTCTGGACTACAAGGATAGCACACTAAATCTATTAGCAATCTTGGGAAAATTGAGCATAATTTTTTGCTTCATAACCTATAGAAATTAACTTACATGGTTGTACTACCTAAGAGAGTCAAATCCAGTTGAATTTCAGTGCCATTTTTGGATGATAGAGGAATGCATTTTCTACAGTGCATATAGATAAAATGTGACTCCACCAGAGCCTTGTTCCCTCCATGGTGGAAACAAGACTGCATGTGACATCATGGTGTGGTGTAAGACAGATTCAGAGAAAAGAAACTGTGGTTCTCAGAACATCACGAGCCTCGGGTTTAAACAAGACCTGAAGGTGACATATTTAGAGACTGGTAAGATTCACCTTTACCATCATTTTTCTGCTTTGTGATTGAAAGCACCTTTAATAATAGGCAGCCAAAATTTCCTGTCGGTCTTCACTCTATCTTTGATCAGTAGCTTCAGCTCTCTCTATCTTTGCCAATGTTTATTTGTTTTTAACTTTCTTTAATCTTTTTTTTTTTTTTTACAGTCCAGTCATCTTTCTCCTGGTCCACCTTCTAACAGTTCCTGAACCCATTCTTCCTCCTCCTTCTCTAAGAGTATGTCCCCACCTCTTCCATGCCTCTCCATGCCCTGGGGCTGCAAGTTTCTAGAGGGTTAGGTTCCTCTTCTCTTACTGAGGCCAGACCAAGCAGTCCTCTACTGTATATGTGTTGGGGGGCCTTATGTCAGTTGGTGTATGCTGACTGGACGGTTGGTGGCTCAGTTTCTGAGAGATCTTGGGGTTCTAGATTTATTGAGACTGTTGGTCTTTTTATGGAGTCACCCTCCTCCTTAACTTCTTTCAGCCTTTCCCTAATTCATCTTCAGGAGTCATCAACTTCAGACCATTGGTTGAGTTAAGTATCAGATTTTGTCTCAGTCAGCTGCTTGTTGGGCCTCTCATAGGGCAGCTGTGCTAGGCTCCTGTTTGTAAGTACGTCAAGGTGATAAACATGGGTCAATTTTCATTTTTCTACATACTGACTGCCAGTTAGACCAGTATCACTTATTGAAGATACTTTCTTTTTTCTATTGTATATTTTTTTACTTCCTTAACTCTGTTTCTACCATTATCATTCCTACCTCTCCGCCATCATTCTCCCAACATTCATAGGGCTCCTGTCAACCCTACTGTACATACACTGACACAAATAATGATAAGATCTCAATTATTTGTAGAGAAATGCTAAGGCTTGAAGGGAATTTGAAAGATAATGCATAGTAGCCAATCTCTTTCAGTAGATGAGCTATTATTACTCTTAGTGGGCAGGTGAAGCTCAGAAATATTGAAAAATTTATTCAGGATAATCAACCTAAACCAAAGGGTCAGATAATCAAAGCATTCAAAAACAGTGATGATTTCAAAAGCCTGTGGAATCAACTTGCTCATTATTCTCCTATTTATGAATCCAGAATTTAGTGACAAAACAATTTCACTTTGCTAATTTGTGAAGAGAGAAGGAAAAAATCACTGAAAATTCCTGAATCTTTCTCTAGTCTTGTTATTACACTAAACTCCTATGTTGTTTTCACTTGTTGAAATTATCCTCCAGTCAATGGAGAATTGTCAGGTGTTTTGAGCAAATGCCTGTTAAATCCTCTGTATTGATTTGATTATTGTAGGAGCGATGTTCATTCTCAATGCATAATACTATGATTGAAGTAAAAATTTATATGTAAATATCACTTTCTTAATAGTTTCTGAAATCAGTTACTTCATAGGAGAACACTCCCTGTTTTAAATAGAATATGGCATTTTCTTTCTTTTTGTAAAGTTCACATTGCTATGTGACCTATTTATTGAAACAATCTAGATTTCTGCAATAAAAAGTCACTTTTCTGTCAGTGACTTGGGTAATTTTTTGTTATTGTTATCAAATCTTAACTTGTTTCTAGTTCTGAAACATTTGCTGTCAGCTTGTTAAAGCAGGAAAAAGTAAAGAAGGAAAAGAAAGAGGAGGAGGAGGAAGAGGAAGGAAGAGAGGAAGATGATGTAGAGGTCAGAATCTTGAGATGTTTTCTTATGGTAGTTCATATTGCCCATTTTACAGTGCTTGGACCCTTTGATGCCAACCCTGTAATGAAGAAGAGGCTGAATTAAATATCTGTCTTAATACTACAACATAGATTTGTTGTATTCACTTAGACATGAAGAGAAGTTAGGAGCATACAGTGAAGTAGGTAGGAGTAAGCATCTGGTCCATGTTTTTTTGCTTGTGAGCTTATTTCTTAATGTTTAGTTTATGCTGTAATGTACACTGCATGCTACTAAAGAAGGAAAATAACAACCAATATCACCCAGCCCCAAATCCATTACAGCCTGCAAAATATACAGGTGCTATAGTGATACCAATGTTATGGGAGTAACCAAACACTTTCAACAATTGGATTTAAGGCCCACCTCCTGAGATGGAACCCATACTTGACACTGCTAAAGTGGCCAAGAATCAGAGACTTGATAGGCCATGGGTCTAGGGGAAAACCTAATATTATCATTCCGCTAAAAGAATGTAACAAAAATGACTCCCAATTATATACTAATATACCTATATAACAGTGCTTTACTTAGGAAACCAGAAAAGATTTTTGTTATAGTAGATGGGAACTAACCCAAAGATTCACAACTGAACAATGTGCAGAGAATTAAAGACACTGGAACACTCAGAACTAAACTAAATGGTATGTCTTCCTCAAACCCATCTCCTCAAAGCTCAGGGATCTCTGTGGAAGAAGGGACAAAAAGATTCTCAGAGTCAGAGGTGATAGACAACTCCAAGGAAATAGTGTCTTCTGGACACAAAAAAGACTATATTGGGTTGTTTGGTTTTTGTGGTTAACTTCT
Organism: Apodemus sylvaticus; assembly: GCF_947179515.1. Lineage (NCBI taxonomy): Eukaryota > Metazoa > Chordata > Mammalia > Rodentia > Muridae > Apodemus > Apodemus sylvaticus. Next base: position 111,600,945 of record NC_067474.1, on the reverse strand, counting down.
TGAGTTCTTTATATATTTTGGATGTAGCCTTCTATCGGATGTTGTGTTAGTGAAGATTTTTTTCCAAATCTGTAGTTTGTCCATTTGTCTTATTGACTATATCTTTGCCTTACCGAAGCTTTCCAGTTTCATGAGGTCCAGTTTACTAATTCTTGATCTTAGAGCATGAGCCATTGGAGTTCTTTCTGTTTAGGAAATTATTCCCCGTGCCAATGAATTCAAGGCTCTTTCCCACTTTCTCTTCTATTAGATTGAGTGTATCTGGTTTTATGTTGAGGTCCATGTTCCACTTGGACTTGAGCTTTGTGCAAGGTGACAAATATGGGTCTATTTTCATTTTTCTGCATACAGACAGCCAGTTAGACCAACAATATTTATTGAAAATGTTTTCTCTTTTCCATTGTATATTTTTGGCTTCTTTGTCAAAGACCAAGTGTCTGTAACTGTGTGGTTCTATTTCTGGGTCTTCAATTCTATTCTACTGATCAATGCATCTGTCTCTACCAAGACAATGTAGTTTTTATCATTAGTGTTTTGAAGTAAAGATTCGGGTCAGAGAGGGTGATTCCTCCAGCCATTCTTTTATTGTTAAGAATTGTTTTCACTATTCTGGATTTTTTCCCTTTCCAGATGAATTTGGAATTGCTCTTTCCATGTCTCTAAAGAATTGTTTTGGGATTTTGATGGGGATTGCATTGAATCTGTAGATTGCCTTTGGTAGTATGGTTATTTTTACTACATTAATTCTACCAATCCGTGAGCATGGGAAATCTCTCCATTTTCTGAGATCTTCAGTTTCTTTTTTGTGAGACTTGAAGTTATTGTCATACAGGTCTTTCACTTGTTTGGTTAGAGTTACTCCAAGTTATTTTATATTATATGTGGCTATGGTGAAGGGAGTTGTTTCCTCATTTTCTCTCTCAGCCTTTTTTTTTCATTTGTATAAAGGAAGAGTACTGATATATTTGAGTTAATTTAATATCTGGCCACACTGCTGGTAGAATTTTTGGGGTCACTTATGTATACTATCATATCATCTGCAAATAGTGATACATTTATTTCTTCTTTGCCAATTTGTATCCCCTTGATCTCTTTTTGTTGCTTTATTGTTTTAGCTAGCACGTCAAGTACAATATTGAATAGATATGGGGAGAGTGGGCATTCTTGTCTTATCCCCAATTATAGTGGGGTTGCTTCAAGTATGTCTCCATTTAATTTTATATTGGCTGTTGGTTTGTAGTAAATTGCTTTTATTGTGTTTATGTATGGGTTTGATTTTCTGATCTCTCCAATACTTTTAACATGAATGGATGTTGTATTTTGTCAAATGCTTTTTCTGCTTTTAAGGAGACAATCGTGTGATTTTTTTTTCTTAGAGTTTATATAGTGGATTACATTAATTGATTTTCATATATTGAACCAATCTTGCACCACTGGGAAGCTGCTGACCCCAGTGGTTGAATTAGGGAAATCCTGGAAGGAGCTGAAGAAGAGGGCAGCCCTGAAGAGGGACTAGCAGTCTCAGTTAACCTGAACCCCCAAGATCTCTCAAGTACTGAACCACCAACCAGGTAGCACACACCAGCTGATATGAGACCCCCAGTACATATACAGCAAAGGACTTATGGGTCTGGGTTCAGTCAGAGAAGATGCAACTAACCCTCCACAGACTATAGGTCCTAGAGAGTTTAGAAGTCTGGTGGGATGGGGGATGGACACATCCTCATGGAGGCAGGGAGGCAGGGAGGCAGGGAGGCAGGGAGGAGGTATGGGATGTACAACAGTTGGAGGGTGGACCAGGAAGGGAATAAAATCTGGAGTGTAAATAGATAGATAGATAGATAGATAGATAGATAGATAGATAGATAGATAGATAAAATAGATTAAAAATGGGGAACAGAGCTAAACAGAATCCTCACAGAGGAATCTCAAATGGGTGAGAAATACTTAAAATAATATGCGACATCCTTAGTTATCTGGGAAATGCAAATAAAAATGACTGAGTTTTCACCTTATACACATCAGAATGGCTAAGATTAAAAAGTCCAGGGACAGAACATACTTGTAGGGATGTTGAGCAAGCAGAACACTCCTAGATTGCTGTGGAAATGGAAACTTGTGAAACTCTGAAAATAAAATTGGCAGTTTCTCAGAAAACTGGGAATTGTTCTACATCAAGATACAAGAATATAACTCCTGGCCATATATATAAAGATGCCCCACCATCCTACAAGGATACTTGCTCAACTATATTCATAGTAGCTCTATTTGTGATAGCCAGAAACTGGAAACAACCCAGATGGCCCTCAACTGAAGAGATAAAGAAAATGTGGTTCATTTACACAATGAAATACTATTCAGCTCTTAAGATCAACGATATCATGAAATTTGTAGGCAAATGTACAGAACTAGAAAATATCATCCAGAGTGAAGTAACTTAGACCAAACAGAAGCTGCATAGAATGTACTCACTTATAAGTGGATATTGTCCATAAAATACAGGATAACCAAGCTAAAATCCACAGACACAAAGAAGTCAAATAAAAAGGATGGCCCAAGGAAGGATAATTGAATCTTTCTCAAATGGTGAAATAATATAAGTAGTAGATTTAGATGGAGGAAGGGAACTGGTTTGGATAGCAGATGGGGAGGGAAGTTGGATGGGGGGAGATCAGATGTAGGAACAGCAAGGAAGAAAGAATGGAATCCTCAGTGGGTAGAGGGTGTTTCTCTTGGACATGCCAGAAACCTGGGATCAGGGAGACTCCAAGGAGTCTACAGGAGTGACTCTAAACGAGACTCCTAGGAGTGGGGGATATGAAATCTAAAGTGGCCAGCTCCTATAGCCAGGAAGGAATCCTAGTGGAGAGATAAGGACAGCAACCCATCCACAATACCTTAGGCCCAAAATGTGCTCTACCTACAAGATGTGCAGAGACAAAGATGGAACAAAAACCAAAGGGAATAGCTAACCAATGTCAGGCCCAAATTGAGACCCATCCCATAGGCCAAGAACCTGTTCTTGACACTTTTAATAATGCTCTGTTTTGCTTGCAGACTGGAGCCTAGAATAACTGTCCTCTGAGAGGAACCACCCAGCAGCTGACCAAAACAGATGCTGATACCCACAGCCTAACATTAGATCTCACTCATGAAGTCTAATGGAAGAGTTAAGGGAAGGATTGAGGAAAGCAAGGAGGATAGGGATCCCACGGGAAGACAAACAGAATCAACTAATCTGGACCCTTGGGAGCTCCCAGACCCTGAACCAAAACCAAAGAGCAAGCATGGGCAGGACCTAAACCCCTGCACAGATATAGCAAATAAGCAGGTTGTTCTTCATGTTGGTTCCCCAACAACTGGAGTGGTCTCTATCCCTGAATCTATTGTCTGCCTGTCCCCTAACTGAGCAACTTTGTCTTGTCTCAGTGAAAGAGGATGTGCTAGTCCTGCAGTGACTTGATGTGTCAGGGTGGGGTGATACCCAGAGGTAGTCTCCCCTTTATAAGAGGAAAAGGGAAGGGGGTATGGGAAAGAAGATGTGTGAGGAGGGGACTGGGAGGAAAGGCAGGGATGATATTGGGATGTAATGTTAATAAATAAATAAATAAATAAATAAATAAATAAATAAATAAACCTTTTAATATGGATTTAAAGTTGTAAGTAACTTTGTAATTGACCTATTGAAAACTCCCTTATTGTAGGGAACAGCATCTCCAGTATGATGAAGATCAAATACTCCTTCCCATTCATCATGTTCTTGTGGTGGTAGGATTTACTCAAAACATCTACTTGAGTGGTTGGTTGCGTGGCATCTGGACAGAGAAGGGAATGAGATAAACCATATAGACTTATACTTAATACTTACGTTTAAACAATAAAAATCTCTGCATTCCTAGATATTAAATATACTTCTCTTTTTGAGACAAAAACAGTGACATGCACAAATTTAATGTTAGCTCTTATGCCTCATGACCATTTTATTCTCTTAAGCTTATGAAGATATGAATCTTTAGATGTTTCTCATAAGAGATAACTCACCAAATTTATTTTTCTCCTTTGAAAATTATTATCATTGTTACTGCTGATTGAATAATACTTTGTGAGTCTTCAACCAGTAGAAGATCTCAGTGTGCTATATGGTGAGTTATCCCCCATGATACAGAGAAAAATATGCATTATAAAAAGGTTAAGGGTGCCTTAGTCTAAATTATGAATGTTTTTGGTTAAACAGAAAAAAATAGGCTAACTCATTTATTTTAAAAGTTGAATGCATTTGTAAGTCTCAGTATATACATGAGATACAGATAATAGGAATACCAGAAATGTAATTGAGCCTTGTAAAGACCAAATGACTTTAAAGATAGAATAATAACTTCTATATTCAAATAGAAGCTCTGGCAAATCCACAGGCTTAATTTTTTCTTCTTTAAGATGCATGTATCAAGCCGATTTTGTTGTTTAGGTCTTTAGCATATGTCACTTTTCCTTTTGGTTCTTCTTTTATCATATATCTCCATTGTATTTTTTCCTATGAGAACAAAATGAACAATAGCTATGGTTCATATTCTCCAAAGAATCTGTTCACTCAAATGACAACTCTGTTCTGCACAGAGCTTCTGTATTTCATGACTATCAAATCAGGCAGAATGAAACATAAGTTGAACATGGGTTGACAAATATTATTTTCATTCAGTTAGAACATACATATGATGGCCACATTAAAGACCTCTATTTTCTGTAATACTGAGGAAGATTTATAGATCTTTCTTTGGGAATCAAAGGCATAAAGAGATAGGCAATATGCTTGGATCAACTCTGGCTATTGTTGGGGATATGACAACTTATTTTTAATAAAATAATCATTGCTATAAAATATGGTAATATTAAAAGTTGAGTTTTTCACTGAGAGAAAAAGAGGCGTATATATAATCTTTGAAGCACAAATATATATTTTTTTCTTAAATTTTGAAAATATACTTTTTGAGATTGTCATGTAACTATTTTATTCTTTTTTTCCTTTTCCTTCTTTCAAACCTTCATGAGCTCTTTTTGCATTAATTATTGCTGCATATGTATACATATGCCTATACATATATTTCTAAATACATAGACACCCCACGCTCAGTATCTATCATTAATCAGTTTTATACACTGCACCATGAATGAAACTTTGATACTAACTTCAGGATTACTATCTATCTGATTCTGAAGCTGCATTAGAAATATGATTAGTATTTGCCAGATTGCTGTAGACTCAAATGTCTCCTTCAGCTTTCCCCAGGTACAACTCAAATTAGCACTTACCATGAAGCTGTTAGTCTTGGCCAGCTTCCTAATCAGCTGTTTTATACTTTGAGGAGGACCTCTACTTTTTTCTTTGTTTGGTTGGGGTTTTTTTTTTTTTTTTGATTTTTAGTTTTTTAACTTTCAGTATTTACCTAGAGCATTCCTGAGATTAATTAAAAATCCATGTTTATACCTCTGGGATTTGAATTTATTCTCCATACTGAACATTTATTCATACAACAGGAATTTAATGCACTCTGGTTGACAAAGCTCATTTAGTACAAGCACTGAAGGAGGGTTTTCATTCCAAAATGAATCAATTGGAAGAAAAGAAATCAATTGGCCAACTAGGAAATGCATTTAGGATCTTCAATAAAAGAGACATACCTGTAGGTAAAGTACCTCTCAGTAGGCAGAGAATTTCTCAGTGTTTCTCTAACTGTTCCTAATTCTAGATTCCTCTATGTCTCTCTCTGTGTGTCTCTCAGTCTATCATTAATCTCTCTCTCTCTCTCTCTCTCTCTCTCTCTCTCTCTCTCTCTCTCTTCCTCATGCATGCTTGTAGAGTCTCTTTCTCTCTCTCTCTTCCTCATGCATGCACACACACACACACACACACACACACACACACACACACAGAGAGAGAGAGAGAGAGAGAGAGAGAGAGAGAGAGAGAGAGAGAACATTTTCTTTAGTTGAATATTTCCCAGATCTTTCCAACACTAAGTGGCTTTTAAAACTGTCTCATCATCATGTCTTTCCTGTTGCTTAATAATTAGGCAAGCATTAATTGAGCATTCATACATGCTAAGGGATAAATGAGATGCTTTAAGAACAAGGAATGAGCCTGTCTTGGTTCTGTTTTCATGAACTTTTTCATAAAGTTAAAAAGAACAGTAAGCAACTGTACAAGTGATGAGTCGCTGAAGCTAGAAATTGAGGCTTGCATACTTCCGTCCTGCCACTCTGAACTTATACTAAGTCATAAGGTCATCCAGGTATCACTTAAGGCTTTTCTGAAACCAAAATTCCCTATACATTCCCACTCCGTTGTCAGTTTCCTGTCTTACCACTTTTCACTTGAAGTAATAAGATAATCATTGGTGTTTTCTTCCTGTGTTGACTTTCCATATAATCAACACTGAAATGGTATTTTCTGATGGAAGCTTTTAGCAAAGCCCGAAGTATAATTTCCTAGTTACTTTACTTGGTGCCTGCTTCTATGGCTATTATTTTTTATCGTAAATGCCATGTTCCTATTACCAGAAATACATTCCATGTACATATAGAGCAAAGCACTATGACTATATTCATTAAGTTCCCAAGAACTATATTGTTTTAAATCTCTGGCTAACTTCATTATGTACTTTTAATTTTGTTGTACTGGGAGATATAGAGCCATTTTCATGTACTTTGAATGAATAACCTCAGTAGTCCCCACCTACAACTTTCTTGATCCTTGTTCTGTAGAAATTATCTATAATAGATGTACTTTATATTTTAAAAGGAGTAAGTTCATTAAATATATATTAAACCAAGGTAAAATAATAAAGATAGATAGATAGATTAGATAGATGATATATATGTATAGATTAGATGGATAGATACATACATAGATAGATAGATAGATAGATAGATAGATAGATAGATAGATAGATAGGTATCATTAAATTGCATGCTTTAAGCATCTACAACATTCAGAAAAAACTACTGTGAAGTTTGGATGCTCCCAGACATAACAAAACAAAGAACCACAGATACAGAAAATCATCAAATCAAATGCTGACAACATGCAACAATTGAGGGAGGGAGTTTTGGCATAAAATCAAGTTTCTAATTGAGTCTGCTCTTCAGGTCTGAGTTTCTCATGGCTGAACTTCTTCTTTCTGGCTTCTCTATCCCACTGTAGACACTTTTACATCATGGGATAAATAACAGAAACCTCTGAAGGAAAGAACTTACCTTCCAGGTGTTCTCAAAAGCACAGTGTTTTCACTATTGCACTAAATTTGTTTTTCTATTTCCTCTCTATCATAAATTCAGCGGTGCCAGCCCATCTCCACACAAGGATCTTTGGAGAATATTGAGTCAAATGTTCTTGGGTCTGACATTCAGTCAGGGAAACTATGCTTCCAGAGACAGCTTCTCAGCTTCTCAAACAACACATGACAATTTACTAGCATGATGAATATTACACCTTTAACCCCTAGAACATTTCACTTCTGCTTTTTATGTCATTGAGCATTGATGAGTAGTACTGTGCACTGTTTCCATATGTTTATTGGGCATTTGTACTCTATCATGGAGAGCTGTCTGTTGTCTCGTATCCCATTCCCAGATAGGGTTACTTAATTTCTTGATTATTTTTTGAGCTCATTGCATATTATAGAAAATACTATTTTGTCATATTTATGACTAGCAAAGACATCCTTAGTTCTGTAGAAGACTTCACTCAACAATTTCCTACGCTGTGCAGAAGACTTGATTTCACAAGGTTCCACTTGTCAATTGTACAATTATTTCTTGAGAGAATGGAGTCTTCTACACTAAGTCCTTGCCCATGTCTATTAACTGTTTCTTGTAATAATTTCAATTTCAAATTCTATACTAAAGTATTTGATACATTTTGAATTGATTTTTCATATTGGATAATATATACATATATAATATATATGTAATATATAAATAATATATTTATATGTTATATATCATATATCTATGATATATATTATGTGTCTGATGTTTCTGTTACTGTGGTTCTCTCTGCACTTGACATATGGTAAAGTATGGTGATACTCTAGCATTTTCTTTGATTCAGTCTGCTTTGGCTATCTAGGGTATTTTCTGCTTTCAAGCAAATTCCCTCCCCCTTTTCCTTTGTATTTCTATGAAAACCAACTTTGCACCATCTTGCAATCCCACCAGCAGTGGAGGAGTGTTCCTCTTTCTCCACATCCTCACCAACACCTGCTGTCTCCTGAGTTTTTGACCTTAGCCATTCTGACTGGTGTGAGGTGAAATCTCAGGGTTGTTTTGATTTGCATTTCCCTAATGATTAATGATGTTGAACATTTCTTAAGGTGTTTCACAGCCCTCTGAAGTTCTTCATGTGAAAATTCTTTGTTTAGCTCCATACCCCACTTTTTAATGGGGTTATTTGGTTCTCTAGGTTCTACCTTCTTGAGTTCTTTGTATATATTAGATATTAGCCCTCTGTCGGATTTAGGGTTGGTGAAGATCCTTTCCCAATCTGTTGGTTGATGTTTTGTCCTTTTGACACTGTCCTTTGCCTTACAGAAACTTTGTAGTTTTATGAGGTCCCATTTGTCAATTCTTGATCTTAGAGCATAAGCTATTGCTGTTCTATTCAGGAAATTTTCCCCTGTGCCCATGTCCTCAAGGGTCTTCCCCAGTTTCTTTTCTATTAGTTTCAGAGTGTCAGGTTTTATGTGGAGGTCCTTGATCCATTTGGAGTTGAGCTTTGTACAAGGAGATAAGAATGGATCGATTCACATTCTTCTGCATGCTGACCTCCAATTGAACCAGCACCATTTGTTGAAAAGACTATCTTTTTTCCACTGGATGCTTTCAGCTCCTTTGTCAAAGATCAAGTGACCATAAGTGTGTTGGTTCATTTCTGGGTCTTCAATCCTATTCCATTGATCTGCTTGCCTGACATTGTACCAGTACCATTCAATTTTTATCACTATTGCTCTGTAGTAAAGTTTAAAGTCTGGAATACTGAATCCCCCTGAAGTTCTTTTACTGTTGAGAATAGTTTTAGCTATCCTGGGTTTTTTGTTATTCAGATGAATTTGAGAATTTCTCTTTCTAGCTCTATGAAGAAGTGGGTTGGGATTTTTATGGGGATAGCATTGAATCTGTAGATTGCCTTTGGCAAGATGGTCATTTTAACTATATTAATCCTGCCAATCCACAAGCATGGAAGATTTTTCCATTTTCTGAGATCTTCTTCGATTTCCTTCTTCAGATATCTGAAGTACTTGTCATATAGGTCTTTCACTTGTTTGGTTAGAGTCACCCCAAGATACTTTATGCTGTTTGTAGCTATTGTGAAGGGAATCATTTCCCTAATTTCTTTCTCAGTCTGCTTATCCTTTGACTATATAAAGGCTAATGATTTGCTTGCATTGATTTTGTAGCCAGCAACTTTGCTGAAGTTGTTTATCAGCTGTAGGAGTTCTCTAGTAGAGTTTTTAGGGTCACTTAAGTATACTATCATATCATCTGCAAATAATGATAGTTTGACTCCTTCCTTTCCAATTTGTATCCCTTTGACTTCCTTTGCTGTTTAATTGCTCTAGCTAGGACTTCAAGAACTATATTGAAAAGATATGGAGAGAAGGGGCAGCCTTGTCTAGTCCCTGATTTTAGTGGGATTGCTTCAAGTTTCTTTCCATTTAGATTGATGTTGGCTACCAGTTTGCTGTATATTGCTTTTACTATGTTTAGATATGGGCCTTGAATTCCTGTCCTTTCCAAGACTTTTAGCATGAAAAGATGCTGAATTTTGTCAAATGCTTTTTCAGTCTGGCCGTTCCTCAGAAAACTGGGCATGACACTTCCTGAGGACCCTGTTACACCACTCCTGGGCATATACCCAGAGGAGTGTATGCAATAAGGACACATGCTCCACTATGTTCATAGCAGCCCTATTTGTAGTAGCCAGAAGCTGGCTTCTTCAGCATGCAATAAGGACACATGCTCCACTATGTTCATAGCAGCCCTATTTGTAGTAGCCAGAAGCTGGAAAGAACCCAGGTGTCCTTCAACGGAGGAATGGACACAAAAAAATGTGGTATATTTACATAATGGAGTACTATTCAGCCATTAGAAACAATGAATGCATGAAATTCTTAGACAAATGGATGGAGCTGGAGAACATCATACTAAGTGAAGTAACCCAGTCTCAAAAGATCAATCATGGTATGCACTCACTGATAAGTGGATATTAGCCTAGAAACTTTGAATACCCAAGACATAATCCACATATTAAATGATGTCCAAAAAGAATGGAGGAGTGGCCCCTGGTTCTGGAAAGACTCAGTGCAAGAGTATAGAGGAATTCCAGAACAGGGAAGCACGAAGGGGTAGATGGAGGAACAGGGGGAGGGAAGAGGGCTTATGGGACTTGCAGGGAGTGGGGACCCAGAAAAGGGGAAATCATTTGAAATGTAAATAAAAAATATACCAATAAAAAAATTACAGAATGTGTTTTAAATTCGTATCCAGTTCTACTAAGAAAAACAAAGAAGGCTAAATTTACCATTTCCCTTTACTACTTCCCAAATTCCATTTTCATCCAGGAAAAAAAAAAAGAAAGAAAGATAGGAAAAGAAAAGAAAAGAAAAAAAAGAAAAAAAGAAAATAAAAGAAAGGAAAAAAAGGTATCCCTCAAATTCCATCTCACACGGTGAGCAGTCCAGGCCATAATTACTAGTTCCCAAACTTTGTTTCCTACAAATAAAATTGGTACAACCACTCTGGAAATCAGTCTTGCGGTTCCTCAGAAAACTAGGCACATCACTTCCGAACGATCCTGCTATACCACTCCTGGGCATATACCCAGAGGATTCCCCAGCATGCAATAAGGATATATGCTCCACTATGTTCATAGCAGCCCTATTTATAATAGCCAGAAGCTGGAAACACCCAGGTATCCCTCAACAGAAGAATGGATGCAAATAAGGTGGTATATATACACAATGGAGTACTATTCAGCCATTAGAAACAATGAATTCATGAAATTCTTAGAAAAATGGATGGAGCTGAAGAACATCATACTAAGTGAGGTAACCCAGTCTCAAAAGATCAATCATGGTATGCACTCACTAATAAGTGGATATTAGCCTGAAAACTGGAATACCCAAAACATAATCCATACATCAAATGAGGTACAAGAAGAACGGAGGAGTGGCCCTGCTTCTGGAAAGACTCAGTGTAGCAGTATAAGGCAAAACCAGAACAGGGAAGTGGGAAGGGGTGGGTGGGAGAACAGGGGGAGGGAAGGGGTCTTATATGACTTTTGGGGAGTGGGGGACCAGAAAAGGGGAAATCATTTGAAATGTAAATAAAAAATATATCAAATAAAAAACAATTAACATAAAAGAAAACCAACTTTGGAAATTTTGTCAGGATTACATTGAACCTTAATTAATTTCTTAACTCAAGATTTAGTTCTGCAACCTATAACCTCTGATGAAACCAGTAGACACCCCCCCACACACACACACATTCACACACACACACACATATATATATATATGTATATATATTTATATACATACACACATATATACTAAAATATATACATATATATACATAAATATATATAAACACATTTAATTATACATATATAATTGATGCATATATACATATATAATATAGACATATCTAAAGAAACTAAACATATTCTAGCAATTGTTTTTACATTATTCTGTTTGAATAATTGGTTTTAGTTTTATTAGTGTGTATTAATTATTCACATTGATTAGTCACATGAGGATCTCATCATTGCATCTAGTGTACTTAGATCATATTATCCTTACTCTTTTTTATCCTTCTTTTCTTACATGTTTTCCCATCTATATCCTCAGTAGTCTTTCTTATATTTGTGTCCTTTCCACATCTTTTTGTCTTTGAGTTCCACATATGTGAGGAAATGAGATTATAATTGTGTACGGCTTATTTAACCTAGCATGATGATGTCCAGCTCAATTAATTTATCTATAAATGAGAGAATTTTATTCTTTTAAACAGATGAGAACATCAAGTACCTCTCCACTGTGTTGTATATCACACCTGAGTTTATGTTATGCTTCCTTTATGCACTCCTCCTTATCCCCAGGCTGACTTTGTAGCAAACTATTATAACTAGTGCAATAATATACATGTGTACAGGAAGGCATCTTTATTGAAAGCTGACTCTGCTTCTTTTGAGAGTACAGCCAGAATGTGTGAATCATATAAATCACATGATATTTTTAGTTCTTTAGGAAATCCATATTGATTTTCATAGTGGTTTGACTAATTCACCACAGCATCAACAATCTATAAGAGTTATTTCATCTTCTGTAGCCTTAATAACATTTATTTGCATTTGTTGTTATTCTTGTTTTTGAGTATGATAATGATGATGATGCGACGACAACTATGACGATGATGATGACGACGACGACAACGATGACGACGATGATGATGATGATTTTGAATTCTATGAAATGGACTTTCAGTGAATTGCACCTTGGACTAGATTGTCTATAAATAAAACTAACACGTTACCATGACTATGAAATATTTCAAGAGGTGGAATTCTATCTTCATTATTTTGGACATCAGAGACCATTTAAACATTAGTATAGAGCAGGCACCATAGAAGTATGTTCAAAATACAAGTCAAATGTTTTATTTTAAAGTAGATTAAAATTTGATAGGAGAACATTGATTAACTGTACTGGCTACATATGTGGCAGAGAATGGTCTTGTTGGACATCAGTGGGAGGAGAAGCCCTTGAGTCTGAGGGGGTTTGATGGCCCAGTGTAGGAGAATGCCAGGGTAGGAGGATGGGAGTCAGTGTATGGATAGGGGAGCACCCTCATAGAAGCAGGGGAGCAGGCATGGGATGGGGGTTGCCAAAGGGGAGACCTGGAAAGGGGAAAACATTCGAAATGTAAATAAAGATATATCCAATGAAAAAGAATCATAATAAAAAATCATTCATTTTCTTTGTTACACTATCTGTCTGTATGCCCTGTTATATTTGATATGTGCACATGCACAGTGAATCAGGATTTGATGATCTGAGTTCATTTAACTAAATTAATAGTCACTATGTATGCTGAGTTGCTGTTTGAGTTATTCAAATACTTTATCTAGCTATACAATCCAAATTTATATTGTTTATTAATAATAAATTTACATTTAATGTAATGCATCCTAAAAGCTCCTGGCTATAACACATACTTCATTGAAGCTCCATCACCTGGTACTGCTTTAAAAAACATAAAGTACAGAGACAACACGTAATACTCACTTAGCTTTAAAAATGGTCTTCCTTGTATTGGAGTAGGAAGAGCATTGGAAATCTTAAAACTAGAATCCCAGAGATCACAAAGACAAATGCTATAAATGTGTTCTTTCAAATGTGGATCGTAGATTTTGATGTGTGTGTGTGTGTGTGTGTGTATGTCTGTGTCTGTGTGTCTGTGTGTCTGTGTAGTTCATAAAACTAGGAAGGGAACAGTAAAAGAGAAACAGATGCCTTAAAAGAGGGTTGAGAATGAATAGGTCTGCAATAGAATATATAGGAGATGAAAGCAGAAGGAGGAATATAGAAAGAAAAGGTGGCTAGTAGGAGAGGAGGCAGTGGAAGAGAGGAGGCAGATGTTCAACAAAAACAAAGTATTCATGAAAAACGCCATCATGAAATGTATTACTTTTTATGCCAATTTAAAACTAAATTTTAAAAGCCTCTCTAGGGAGGATGGTAATCTATGAAGGATAACATTTGCAATAGGGGTTAAAAGAAAAAGGAATCAAATATCAAAAGAAATGGTTTAGAACTGTGGTGGGTTGGATGGTAGGAAACTAAGGAAGAAAGTGAATAGATCCATTTCCTCAGAGGACAACATCATGTTTGACACAAACCATTCAAGGTGTTTGTAGGTAGTAAAATAAGATGTCACCTCATCACCTCCCCCCACCCCGCCACCATCTTCTCATCCTCAGGCCGTTAACCACGTGGCTAAAACCAGGATCCATGTTCTTAGCTATCTGCATGTACTAACACATTAAATATTCAGAACTCCATGCAGTGAGTTCAATTGTGTTCTTGTTCTGGAGCTGAGGAACTTGAAGCTTTGTAATGTTACTCAGTATGTCAAGAAGTCAAAGATTTCAACTTAGAATAAAGGCTGGGTAACCAAATCCTTTGGCATTCTAGAGGTGAGACTGATCCATTGTTGTTTTAATCCAGCAGTGCTATAAAAAGCTAGTTTTAATTTTGCAATGAAAAACTTTTAAATTATTTTTATAAGGTATTTTAATAATTTACCATATTCTAGATGTTGTTGTAGGGATGCAAACTGGAATGCTGTGGAATGCAAATAAAACTCTAGTATAAGCTCAGACAAAAAAAGAAACATAAAAAGTTGTGTACAAAAGACAGCAGTGATTTTTTTTTCTTCTGAGAAAATCAACTCACAGAAAGAAATGCTAGGAGAAAAATAATGTGGTGTTTTGTATTCATTTGCTCTACTGCCACTGAAATAATACAAGTGATGCTGTGTCTTTCTTCTCTCCACAATGAACGACCTAACTGCATTTGGTAATTGCATATGACTGAGAATAATTCAATTGAAAAGGAACTGTGCTTTTGCTTTTTGCAAATGCAGGCAACTTTGAGCACGACTTCCTTATGATTTACTAGGCCTTGCCACTGTTTTGATAGGAAGGCTGTACGTCCAGAAGCTTTTGCTATGGAGATGCATGGGGTCATAACTACCACCAAAATGACAACCTGCCATATTACCAAGGCACAGTTGATGCTATGCTCTGATGTCATCCCTTGAACCTCTTTACTTCCCTGTTAACTGTAAAGAAAAATACATCATTATATTTACCAACATTTTATCATTATCCCAGTTCCTGCAGTGTCTGTAGCACTTGAGAATCTTCAGTGAAATCCTATTTACAAGCTCTCACTGATGCTCTCAAAAATATATGAGGTAAGCAAAGTGGGTATCACATCTCTTCTTTACTTACAAAACTTTCAGAGAAAATAAACAGCATCTTTATTTTTGAACAGCCAAAGTTTGGACTTAACAATATAAAATATGTTTTTGAGCTGGTTAAATGCATGCCCAAGGACTTAGGAAATCATACTCACCATATTACAGGAAGGTAGCATAGCAAGGAAGGTAACCAATTAGGACAGGACTTTATTGTTGCAAAGACATTTTTTTTTCTTTTTTATTTTTATTTATTTATATTTTTTATTTACATTACAAATGATTTCCCCTTTTCTGGGTCCCCACTCCCCGCAAGTCCCATAAGCCCTCTTCCGTCCCCCTATTCTTCCATCTACCCCTTCCCACTTCCCTGTTCTGTAATCCCCTATACTCTTGCACTGAGTCTTTCCAGAACCAGGACCCACTCCTCCATTCTTTTTGGACATCATTTAATGTGTGGATTATGTCCTGGGTATTCAAAGTTCCTAGGCTAATATCCACTTATCAGTGAGTGCATACCATGATTGATCTTTTGAGACTGGGTTACCTCACTTAGTATGATGTTCTCCAGCTCCATCCATTTGTCTAAGAATTTCATGAATTCATTGTTTCTAATGGCTGAATAGTACTCCATTGTGTAAATATACCACATTTTTTGTATCCATTCCTCCGTTGAAGGACATCTAGGCTCTTTCCAGCTTCTGGTTATTACAAATAAGGCTGCTATGAACATAGTGGAGCATGTGTCCTTATTGCATGCTGAAGAATCCTCTGGATATATGCCCAGTAGTGGTATAACAGTGTCCTCAGGAATTGACATGCCCAGTTTTCTGAGGAACCGCCAGACTGATTTCCAAAGTGGTTGCACCATCTTGCAATCCTACCAGCAGTGGAGGGGTGTTCCTCTTTCTCCACATCCTCGCCAACACCTGCTATCTCCTGAGTTTTTGACCTTAGCCATTCTGACTGGTGTGAGGTGAAATCTCAGGGTTGTTTTGATTTGCAGTTCCCTAATGATTAATGATGTTGAACATTTCTTAAGGTGTTTCTCAGCTCTCCGAAGTTCTTCATGTGAAAATTCTTTGTTTAGCTCTGTTCCCCACTTTTTAATGGGGTTATTTGGATCTCTGGGTTCTACTTTCTTGAGTTCTTTATATATATTAGATATTAGCCCTCTGTCGGATTTAGGGTTGGTGAACTTTCCCAGTTTGTTGGTTGACGTTTTGTCCTTTTGACGGTGTCCTTTGCCTTACAGAAACTTTGTAGTTTTATGAGGTCCCATTTGTCAATTCTTGATCTTAGAGCATAAGCTATTGGTGTTCTATTCAGGAACTTTTCCTCTGAGCCCATGTCCTCCAGGGTCTTCCCCAGTTTTTTTTCAATTAGTTTCAGTGTGTCAGGTCCCAACCCAGTTCTTCATAGAGCTCGAAAGAGCAATTCTCAAATTCATCTGGAATAACAAAAAACCCAGGATAGCTAAAACTATTCTCAACAGTAAAAGAACTTCAGGGGGATTCAATATCCTAGACTTTAAACTCTACTACAGAGCAATAGTGATAAAAACTGCATGGTATTGGTACAATATCAGGCAAGCGGATCAATGGAATAGGATTGAAGACCCAGAAATGAACCAACACACCTATGGTCACTTGGTCTTCGACAAAGGGGCTGAAAGCATCCAGTGGAAAAAAGATAGTCTTTTCAACAAATGGTGCTGGTTCAACTGGAGGTCAGCATGCAGAAGAATGTGCATCGATCCATTCTTATCTCCTTGTACCAAGCTCAACTCCAAATGGAGCAAAGACATTTTAATTTAAATACATGAGACTTTGCTAGGCTTGGAAAGCAGAGTAAAACTAGATCAGATATTTGTCTTCCCAAAATACCAGACACATGACATAAAAAAGAATAACGAAGTTAAAAAAAAAAAGCTTAAAAATAGCCCAAGAGATTATCCCCCATTGCCACTATTAGATCAGCTTCCTGGTAACAAGAAGTATAAAAAGGTTAAGCAAAAAACCAAAAGTCAGTCACCCCAGGCAAATGCAGAGAATTTAATAGACTGTGGGCTGGCATCTATCTGCCCTGGCTAAAAACACGCAACCTTGGGAATTCATATTAATGCGCTCCAAATTGTTAAGTGGATTGATAAAAGGCAGTAAGCAGGCTGCCCTGGAAGCTGTCAAATTACATTTACGTTAGATATATTGTGTTTTTTATTTAAACAAATTAAAAGTATATATATATATATATATATATATATATATATATATATATATATATATATAAAATAAATGTTCCCATCATAATAACTTACAATACTGAGAGATGTATTTTATTATTTTGCAACCATTATCCCCAACATGTGTCTGCAGAACTCATTTCATCTTCCAAACCTGAAACTTGGTATATATTAAGCAATTTCTTAGCATTTATGTTTCCTACACAGACTCTGAAAACCGTTCTACTGCTTGTGATTTTTATTATGGTAATTTCCTCAAATGAGTAGGGCCAATTATTTGTCTTTTTATGATCATCATATTTCATGAAGCATATATTCAAGATCTACCTATATTGTATGTCAGAAAATCTTTCATTTTTTAGGTACTATAATATTCCATTGCGCGCACATACCACAGCTGATAACTCGCTCAAGTATCAACGGGTGCTTGAACCACTTTTAGACTTTAATTACTGAAAATAATATATTTATCAATCTGCAATAAAATATATGTTTAACTTATACAATTTGATTTCTCTGAATGCATAGCCAGAAGGAAATTTTTAATTACATAACAATTCTATTTTGAGAAAATACCATGTTATTTATCTTAGTATGACAAGGTACTAGTTTCTCCACATCCTCACCAACACATACGCTTTTCTGTTTCTATAGCAGTGGCCATTATGATGGAAGCCATGGTTTCTTTGTCATTTCAATTTACATTTATCTAGTTATTAATAATGTTAA